>NC_063047.1:21066514-21386514 GCF_018812025.1 Megalobrama amblycephala
CTGCAAAAGTTCACAACACAACCAAATACAAAAACGCACTGCAAAAGTTCACAACACAACCAAATACAAAACGCGCTGCAAAAGTTCACAACACAGCCAAATAAAGAAACACGGTGCAAAAGTTCACAACACAGCCAAATAAAGAAACACGGTGCAAAAGTTCACAACACAGCCAAATACAAAAACGCACTGCAAAAGTTCACAACACAACCAAATACAAAACGCGCTGCAAAAGTTCACAACACAACCAAATACAAAAACGCACTGCAAAAGTTCACAACACAACCAAATACAGAAATGCGCTGCAAATTCTCACAACACAACCAAATACAAAAACGCGCTGCAAAAGTTCACAACACAACCAAATACAAAACGCGCTGCAAAAGTTCACAACACAACCAAATACAGAAACGCGCTGAAAATACTCACAACACAACCAAATACAAAAACGCACTGCAAAAGTTCACAACACAACCAAATACAAAAACGCTCTGCAAAAGTTCACAACACAACCAAATACAGAAATGCGCTGCAAATTCTCACAACACAACCAAATACAAAAACGCGCTGCAAAAGTTCACAACACAACCAAATACAAAACGCGCTGCAAAAGTTCACAACACAACCAAATACAAAAACGCTCTGCAAAAGTTCACAACACAACCAAATACAAAAACGCTCTGCAAAAGTTCACAACACAACCAAATACAAAACGCGC
The DNA here is from genome assembly GCF_018812025.1 of Megalobrama amblycephala. Classification (NCBI taxonomy): domain Eukaryota; kingdom Metazoa; phylum Chordata; class Actinopteri; order Cypriniformes; family Xenocyprididae; genus Megalobrama; species Megalobrama amblycephala. The sequence continues at coordinate 21,067,233 of NC_063047.1, forward strand.
TGCAAAAGTTCACAACACAACCAAATACAAAACGCGCTGCAAAAGTTCACAACACAACCAAATACAAAAACGCGCTGCAAAAGTTCACAACACAACCAAATACAAAACGCGCTGCAAAAGTTCACAACACAACCAAATACAAAAACGCTCTGCAAAAGTTCACAACACAACCAAATACAGAAACGCGCTGCAAAAGTTCACAACACAACCAAATACAAAAATGCGCTGCAAATTCTCACAACACAACCAAATACAAAAACGCGCTGCAAAATTTCACAACACAACCAAATACAAAAACGCGCTGCAAAAGTTCACAACACAACCAAATACAAAAACGCGCTGCAAAAGTTCACAACACAACCAAATACAAAACGCGCTGCAAAAGTTCACAACACAACCAAATACAAAAACGCGCTGCAAAAGTTCACAACACAACCAAATACAAAAACGCGCTGCAAAAGTTCACAACACAACCAAATACAAAACGCGCTGCAAAAGTTCACAACACAACCAAATACAAAAACGCTCTGCAAAAGTTCACAACACAACCAAATACAGAAACGCGCTGAAAATACTCACAACACAACCAAATACAAAAACGCACTGCAAAAGTTCACAACACAACCAAATACAGAAATGCGCTGCAAATTCTCACAACACAACCAAATACAAAAACGCGCTGCAAAAGTTCACAACACAACCAAATACAAAAACGCGCTGCAAAAGTTCACAACACAACCAAATACAAAAACGCTCTGCAAAAGTTCACAACACAACCAAATACAAAAACGCTCTGCAAAAGTTCACAACACAACCAAATACAGAAACGCGCTGCAAAAGTTCACAACACAACCAAATACAAAAATGCGCTGCAAATTCTCACAACACAACCAAATACAAAAACGCGCTGCAAAATTTCACAACACAACCAAATACAAAAACGCGCTGCAAAAGTTCACAACACAACCAAATACAAAACGCGCTGCAAAAGTTCACAACACAACCAAATACAGAAACGCGCTGAAAATACTCACAACACAACCAAATACAAAAACGCACTGCAAAAGTTCACAACACAACCAAATACAGAAATGCGCTGCAAATTCTCACAACACAACCAAATACAAAAACGCGCTGCAAAAGTTCACAACACAACCAAATACAAAACGCGCTGCAAAAGTTCACAACACAACCAAATACAAAAACGCTCTGCAAAAGTTCACAACGCACAACCAAATACAAAAACGCTCTGCAAAAGTTCACAACACAACCAAATACAGAAACGCGCTGCAAAAGTTCACAACACAACCAAATACAAAAATGCGCTGCAAATTCTCACAACACAACCAAATACAAAAACGCGCTGCAAAATTTCACAACACAACCAAATACAGAAAACGCGCTGCAAAAGTTCACAACACAACCAAATACAAAAACGCGCTGCAAAAGTTCACAACACAACCAAATACAGAAACGCGCCGCAAATGTTCACAACACAACCAAATACAAAAACGCGCTGCAAAAGTTCACAACACAACCAAATACAGAAAACGCGCTGCAAAAGTTCACAACACAACCAAATACAGAAACGCGCTGCAAAAGTTCACAACACAACCAAATACAAAAACGCTCTGCAAATGTTCACAACACAACCAAATACAGAAACGCGCTGAAAATACTCACAACGCAACCAAATACAGAAAACGCACTGCAAAAGTTCACAACACAACCAAATACAGAAATGCGCTGCAAATTCTCACAACACAACCAAATACAGAAAACGCGCTGCAAAAGTTCACAACACAACCAAATACAGAAACGCGCTGCAAAAGTTCACAACACAACCAAATACAAAAACGCTCTGCAAAAGTTCACAACACAACCAAATACAAAAACGCTCTGCAAAAGTTCACAACACAACCAAATAAAGAAACGCGCTGCAAAAGTTCACAACGCAACCAAATACAGAAAATGCGCTGCAAATTCTCACAACGCAACCAAATACAGAAACGCGCTGCAAATGCTCACAACGCAACCAAATACAGAAAACGCGCTGCAAATGTTCACAACGCAACCAAATACAGAAACGCGCCGCAAATGCTCACAACGCAACCAAATACAGAAACGCGCCGCAAATACTCACGCAACCAAATACAGAAACGCGCCGCAAATGTTCACAACGCAACCAAATACAGAAACGCGCCGCAAATGCTCACAACGCAACCAAATACAGAAACGCGCTGCAAATGCTCACAACGCAACCAAATACAGAAACGCGCCGCAAATGTTCACAACGCAACCTAATACAGAAACGCGCCGCAAATGTTCACAACGCAACCAAATACAGAAACGCGCCGCAAATGTTCACAACGCAACCAAATACAGAAACACGCTGCAAATGCTCACAACGCAATCAAATACAGAAATGCGCTGCAAATGCTCACAACGCAACCAAATACAGAAACGCGCCGCAAATGCTCACAACGCAACCAAATACAGAAACGCGCCGCAAATGCTCACAACGCAACCAAATACAGAAACGCGCCGCAAATGCTCACAACGCAACCAAATACAGAAACGCGCCGCAAATGCTCACAACGCAACCAAATACAGAAACGCGCTGCAAATGTTCACAACACAACCAAATACAGAAACGCGCCGCAAATGCTCACAACGCAACCAAATACAGAAACACGCTGCAAATGCTCACAACGCAACCAAATACAGAAACGCGCCGCAAATGCTCACAACACAACCAAATACAGAAACGCGCTGCAAATACTCACAACGCAACCAAATACAGAAACGCACTGCAAATGTTCACAACGCAACCAAATACAGAAACGCGCCGCAAATGCTCACAACGCAACCAAATACAGAAACGCGCTGCAAATGCTCACAACGCAACCAAATACAGAAATGCGCTGCAAATGCTCACAACGCAACCAAATACAGAAACGCGCTGCAAAAGTTCACAACACAACCAAATACAAAAACGCGCTGCAAATGCTCACAACGCAACCAAATACAGAAATTCGCTGCAAATGTTCACAACGCAACCAAATACAGAAATGCGCTGCAAATGCTCACAACGCAACCAAATACAGAAAACGCGCTGCAAAATGCTCACAACGCAACCAAATACAGAAACGCGCCGCAAATGCTCACAACGCAACCAAATACAGAAACGCGCCGCAAATGTTCACAACGCAACCAAATACAGAAACTCGCTGCAAATGCTCACAACGCAACCAAATACAGAAACGCGCCGCAAATGTTCACAACGCAACCAAATACAGAAACGCGCTGCAAATGCTCACAACGCAACCAAATACAGAAACGCGCTGCAAATGTTCACAACGCAACCAAATACAGAAACGCGCCGCAAATGTTCACAACGCAACCAAATACAGAAACGCGCCGCAAATGCTCACAACGCAACCAAATACAGAAACGCGCCGCAAATGCTCACAACGCAACCAAATACAGAAACGCGCCGCAAATGTTCACAACGCAACCAAATACAGAAACGCGCCGCAAATGCTCACAACGCAACCAAATACAGAAACGCGCCGCAAATGCTCACAACGCAACCAAATACAGAAACGCGCTGCAAAAGTTCACAACGCAACCAAATACAGAAACGCGCCGCAAATGCTCACAACGCAACCAAATACAGAAACGCGCTGCAAAAGTTCACAACGCAACCAAATACAGAAACGCGCTGCAAAAGTTCACAACGCAACCAAATACAGAAACGCGCCGCAAATGTTCACAACGCAACCAAATACAGAAATGCGCTGCAAATTCTCACAACACAACCAAATACAAAAACGCGCTGCAAATGCTCACAACACAACCAAATACAAAAACGCGCTGCAAAAGTTCACAACACAACCAAATACAAAAATGCGCTGCAAATGTTCACAACACAACCAAATACAGAAACGCACTGCAAAAGTTCACAACACAACCAAATACAAAAACGCGCTGCAAAAGTTCACAACACAACCAAATACAGAAACGCGCTGCAAAAGTTCACAACACAACCAAATACAAAAACGCGCTGCAAAAGTTCACAACACAACCAAATACAGAAACGCGCTGCAAAAGTTCACAACACAACCAAATACAAAAACGCGCTGCAAAAGTTCACAACACAACCAAATACAGAAACGCGCTGAAAATACTCACAACACAACCAAATACAAAAACGCGCTGCAAAAGTTCACAACACAACCAAATACAAAAATGCGCTGCAAATTCTCACAACACAACCAAATACAAAAACGCGCTGCAAAATGCTCACAACACAACCAAATACAAAAACGCGCTGCAAAAGTTCACAACACAACCAAATACAAAAACGCGCTGCAAAAGTTCACAACACAACCAAATACAGAAACGCGCTGCAAATGTTCACAACACAACCAAATACAAAAACGCGCTGCAAAAGTTCACAACACAACCAAATACAAAAACGCGCTGCAAAAGTTCACAACACAACCCAATACAAAACGCGCTGCAAATGTTCACAACACAACCAAATACAAAAACGCGATGCAAAAGTTCACAACACAACCAAATACAGAAACGCGCTGAAAATACTCACAACACAACCAAATACAAAAACGCGCTGCAAAATTTCACAACACAACCAAATACAAAAACGCGCTGCAAAAGTTCACAACACAACCAAATACAAAAACGCGCTGCAAAAGTTCACAACACAACCAAATACAAAAATGCGCTGCAAAAGTTCACAACACAACCAAATACAGAAACGCGCTGAGCGGCATTTTTAAAAGGACGGAGCGTCGCTCTATTTCCCGCTCAAGCCTGACCCAGAATCCATCTGTCTTTTACTGTCATCAACAGACTATTTTCATTCAAAACTCGGCTCAATAATGGAGTTCAAAAAGTACTTCAAAGAAGAAAACGAGAAATCATACAGGTGTACTATTAAAAAACGAACTAACAGTGACAATGTGGTACAAGAAAACGAATGCCTGAGCGATGAGAGCTCTACTTCAACATGTTATGATAACGGTATAACCTTATTTTCTCAATATTTCTCTTGTGGCCCATACGTAGTAGAAAAAAATTAGAATCTAGGCTATTTCATGTTAAACAAGTTGTTTTTTTAATGAGGAGTTAGCTAATAACATCTTATTGCAGCATGTCGGTTATGTGGTAATGTGCTATGAGATAAAAGTAGCCTAATCATCATCATTCAGATCATCGCAGAGGGGGGCTTGAGATTGCTGGGCCTGGTCTGTGCTATTTGCAGTGCGTTTCTGTGTTTAGTTGTGTTGTGCGTATTTGCAGCTTGTTTCTGTATTTGGATGTGTTGTGAACTTTTGCAGCACTTTTTTGTATTTGGGTGCGTTGTGAACTTTTGCAGCGCATTTTTGTATTTGGGTGCATTGTGAACTTTTGCAGCACTTTTTTGTATTTGGGTGTGTTGTGAACTATTTCAGCGCATTTTTGTATTTGGGTGCGTTGTGAACTTTTGCAGTGCGTTTTTGTATTTGTTTGTGTTGTGAACTTTTGCAGCGCATGTGTTGTCAAACTGATGAAGATGTTTTCTTTATTTGCTGGTGTTTGTTCTATTTGCAGCACATTGAGCTCTCTCACCCACTGTAGACAGTTTACACAGATTGTAATTTGTGCACCAGTGTCCAGTATTTATACATTTAAACAATGATAGCATTTAAACAATAATATATAAGGTTATACAACTTACTCTTCAGAGGAACCATGTTTGGCCATAGGAAGTAGCTACAAGCTAAATTAGCTTCTGTTTTCAGTTCACTGATTCACCAAAACAACTGCAATCTGCATGTGACATGTTTTACATATCGTCTATTTCTGAGCAAGCCACAATTTAGAGCACTAGGCCAAATTACTGTTATTGAAATGACCCAAGATGAATGATACCTGCCTCCCCACTTTTCACAACACAAGTTAATTAATTTGTGCAGAAGACTATGGCATCTGTACAATTGCTTGGGCCTGATTTCATCTAGTGCAGCCTCCTGGCTTTGAGAGCACTATTAAACATTCTCATATGGAAAGAAAGGAGGAGAATATAATTACAACCAATGTGTTAGTATCAAGTGGGACCTGAGGAATGTCATTTAGGTCAGACAGCCATTCCTTAATCAGATCTGCCGGTTTCTTTTTTAATCAAGGTATACAATCATTGGCCAACGTGTCGGGTTATAATGCAGAACTGTGGCCTAATCTTTCACACTCACATTTTACTGCCTTTTCTGTGTTTAATCTTCAGTGCTGTCAATCACAGCCAGGGTTGATTACTGCAGTATTTGACAGTGTGTTCCTGAGGAATTAAATAGGGACATGACGTGAGAGTGACATTGGAGGTCTGGCAACAGATATGCAGATTTGCGTTGATACAGTGTTTCCGGACCCACCCACAGGTTCAAATCATAATTTCGTGCTAAGCCATGAACTTGTTACTGTGCAACCTACAAGCATCCTTGGTTATCCGACGACGCTTGATGTAACCGTTAAGTGACACAGACAAGGGCATTGTAAGAATGCATTAAGCATCACAATCAAAATCTTTGATTTCTTATATTCTTGTGTAGTGCTTCTGATTACTCACTCATGTTCTGTAATGTACATTAGGTGTGTAGGGGGGGGGGGGTATTGGGGGGGGGGGGGGGTTGAAAAGAACATACTTGCACCACAGTTAATCTCAAATCTTGCAATGCATATATAATATGGTCTGTTAAAAATAACGCATAAAACGCATCCATTCTGTCGATGGATACACATTCTGGCTTCTCAATACATTACAACAGTGTCAGCGATAATGAAAAAAACGTGGACAAAAGACTTTGAGAAGATTTGTGTGTGCACTCATTCAACACGTGCACACGGAAAGCAGCGTCTCAGACAGCACACAAAATATTAAGTTCTCTTTCAAGTCTTGCAAGTGAATGGACAAATTCACACAAAAATGATGTCAACATGTCCATTTTAATGAGTATCCTAGCAAACAGTCAGTTATGTCTTAAGTGAACGTAAACAGTCAAGAAGGACAACACGTGTACAGTATCAGTGTATTGGTGATCAGTATCAGTGCATTATGTCTTAAAGTGACAGCAGCCTAATATTCCTGCTGTCTGTGTTTTTAATGTTAATCAAAAAATAAAATACAAGGAAATCACCCACTGCTCTTGACTGAATAGCTTTTGTAACTTTAATAAGGATTCATCTTTAATTTATACAGTGAAATATGCAATGTTATTTCACATTTGATTACTTTATTGAGTTTCTGTACCTGAAAACTAAAGTTGGCTGTACGACCGGACTGAAAAACCTGAAAAGCACTGTCTATTTAATTTGTATCTTTGCTCTATTGTATTTATTTGTCCTGTTGCTTGTAGTTAGATTATGTTCTTATTTTCTGTATTTTTATTTGACAGTAGACCTTTTTCCCTGAACATAGCACATACCGAACCGCACCGAAACCGTGACCCTAAAACCGTAATACAAACAGTGAGTAATTTGAACCGTTGCACCCCTGATGTACATAGAAAGTATTTACATTTTCATTCACTTTTTTAAAATCTAAAGTCACCTACAATGCAACTAAAATGATCAAAAATGCAAAATAAAGTTGTTCAGATCATTTTACATTTTTCATTAAAAAAAAAGATAAAAAGTTATTTCAATAAACTATCAAAGGTATTCTAAAACAAGTAAATAAATATTTTACAAATAATATTTCAATATTATTTAAAATACACTACTATTTAAAAGTTTAGGTCAGTAATTTTTTTTTAGGAAATTAATACATTTATTCAGCAAAGACACATTGAATTGATCAAAAGTATTGTAAAGGCATTTATATTGTTACAAAAGTTACTATTTCAAATTATTTCTGTTCTTTCTAACTTTATATTCACCGGAGAATCAGAGAAAAAGTGTCAAAAATACTAAGCACAACTGTTTCACCAGAATCACCAGAAAAGAGCAGAGATATTCTTATAAAAGGTTATATTTATATGATAAGAATACAATCAGAATCACTAGTGTGACAGGATCAAAGTAAAACCAGTTTATATTTAGTACATACAACACGTTTATGATTTAAATTGAAACCAAAAGAACCAAAGAAAGAAGTCATGAACTGAAGTGCTTCTAAACCACCATCTTTTTCTAGCGATTTAGTAATTTGCCAACTAAAAATGTCAAATGGTTACTAAAAGTTTTATTCTAGGAGTACTGCAGTAATGTTTACCATTTTTTTACTACCTTACGTTATTTCTAATGAGCAGTAATCAGAAAATATGGTGAATCTGTGTAACATACTGATTATCACCTCTTTCTATGAGTAAACAGATTATCATCCTACGCCACTTTTGCTTTGATTTACCATTCTGTATGATCTATACATACACTCTGCAGTCTTTCAGATGTGTAGGCATATTCAGGAAATATATATTGGACAAAAAAACAGCGGTACACTTATCTAATCGTCCTTAGAACATCCCACAGCGCTGTGTAATCAATAAACTTGTTTTAGGCAAAGCACCTTTTCTAGTGACTCAGACATTAACCCTCCATTAACTATTTCAGAGGCTGTTAAATGCACCTCAGTCAATAATGCTAATTTGAAAAGCTATTGTATAAGCTGTTAAGAAATGTGTATTCATATTATGGTAAAGTGGCAATCTTTATTATAGGCTATTACAAATTGCAAAAAAGTCAATATGGTGAGGGGAGATATTTCACATCAGGGTGAATTATGGTGGCGAAGTGGAGTTCTAGGCACTAATTTTAGTGGAAGGACAGCTTTTCTTCTCCTGGTCAATGCATTTTAGGACACTGATATTGAAGCGATGGGGTGACCCTCTACCAGGCTTTAACCTCAGCCTGTAATTAAGCCAGATGGAAGATAATAAATGTTCTGCATAATTGAACATTACTTTACTGATGGTTTCAAGCACTCATAAGAGGAACCTACTGGGGTCAAAATTAATGTCCATCATGTACAAAGTGTAATCAGTTTCAAACATTGATATTCTGTAAGGCAAAGGGGGAAAATGAAATACATTTTTGCAGAACACTGTAAAACATAAATGTTCCGATTAGAACTAAAAGATTATTACACATACTTTATAGTTCTGGTCTTGGTCAATAGTGTTCCAGTCATGCTAAAATTCATTATATAACAGCTGTGATTAAAATAACACTATAGTTTAGGGAGCTACTATGTATATCATGCCATAGAGCAGTGGTTCTCAAACTGGGGTACGCGTACCCCTGGGGGTACGTGAGGTGACAAAAGGGGGTACGCGAACAAAATACTGAGTAGTTCATTTAATTCTACGATACCTTAAAATGTATTTCTAACTGGCAAAATGCTGTAAATCCATTACATTTAATCAAATTACCTCATCTTTTGCAGTCAAAAATGACTGCATCCACAGAATAATAAAATAAAACAGTATTTATTTTATAAAGTTATTCATAAAGGTAAAAATACGCACTGGAAAATCAATTTAGGGGGAAAGTATTGTCCCTTAATGGAAAAGAGGTGACTGCAGTCTAAGTGGAAAAGAGGGGGTATGCAGAAGGATGGTAGTTCCTTCAGGGGGGTACTCCACTCTAAAACGTTTGAGAACCAATGCCATAGAGGAACCATTTTTTTATTGTTCTTACTTTTATTAGTTTATATATTTATTTTAGTTTATATATTTATATATTTATTTTTATTAGTTTTATTTTTATTAGCTTATAGTATTATTTCATGCTTTATACCAGTGGTTTCATGGGACCCATATTTTCCATTGGTCATTAAGCACCTATTTTTTGGGGAATTTATCCAAAGAAAAATTATTTCTCAAAAATGGTTGACACATAAGCACCGTCTCACTTTACCAAACATGCACATAAAAATGTACGAATATCACTAACACTGATGAATTAACAGATATAAGGTAAGGCTATTAAATAGCAGTTCCAAACTAGTTTTTCCATTATACAGTAAAGTAACTAGAACTAGAAAATAACACCAAAAAAAGAGTTATTTTAGGTTAAGGTTACAGAAAATAGTTACCATGATGAATAGAATGAAAATCATACCTGCATGCAAATCCTTCCCAGCTAACACACGATGTACCAGTTATGTAATTTACTGGTGTGTTTTTTTTTTTATTTTATGACATACAAATTGCCAGTGTAATGGCGATGTTGCATGCTCGTAATTTCATTTGCTAATAAAGTGAAGTGATATACAGTTATACAGATATACAATTGAAGAGTGCACGCTTCAGAGGACAGGAAAGTTTGTTTTTCTGAGGTGAGAGACCTCATAACAACTACAAAAATAATGTTAAAATAATTACACTGACATATAGCCTGACAACATCTCATCTGACAGCAGATACTGAATCAGGAGAACACTTTATTAACGCATCGGGCATGCTTTATTAAACCGTGTCTGGCAGTTGTTGTTTCTTTGACTACATACTCTGTGACCCCCTCAAAAAAGGTCTTGCAACCCACTTTCAGAAATCAATTCACTGAAGAACCTACAGTATATCATCATCAAGACCTTTTTCAATCTCCAAAACCATACAGCAAACCTTAATCAGGGGAAAATGAAGAGGGTTCTGTGAAGGTGTTGCAAAGAAACATTGAGGAAAAAAAACAAAAAAACAACAACTTTATTTTTAAGTTAGCTAGTTTGGCTGTTGCACTGCTAGTTTGGATGTTGTACAGTAGCAACAACTACATGTTTGTAAGATTATCACAAATACAGAATCTGAGGAAGCAAATTACATATTATTTGGCTGGTTGATCTCGATACTATGAAAAATCTGATGCAAGACACCCAGAACTTCTAGAACCACAAACATAACATTACCCACAAAATAATATTTTATTACGCAAGATAATGATTTGAAGGGATGGAAATCCTTTTGAGTGAACAGCCAAAATAACATTTTGAAGTAACAAGCCAATGTTACGACATCACAGAACAATTTCAAAGCGTGTTTCAGAAAAGCTATTTGAAAAGTTTTTCCATGGGTCATTTCATGTCACAAACTGCTACATTCCAAAAAGACATGATTAGTTCATCAAAACTACTTCTGTCCATGTCTCTGTGTACCAGTACAGCTCTAAAATATTCTCGGTTTTACAAGCAGTGAAGTTTTAATTAAGACAAAATAGCTCATTTTAGCCTGTCTGCTGCTCATTGTGAGCTTGAGATTTTTATTACGGTTCAAAGAAGTGCTTGTAAAATGGTCACTGAAAAATTCAAGCCCAATTACAGTGTCAGTCTGTCGGACAAATTGCCCTCACTGAAGGCTCTTTGACAGGTGCATTGTGGAAGAATTGATTCTCACCGAGGGATAAGTGAATTGTCATTACGTGTCTGTTTCTTATGACATCTAGCTGGATGTCCTCTGATTCACACAAGTAGATTTGAATCACTGGACTGTGCGAATGAAAACTCATGCTAGCATCGGCATTAGCGAAGGGAGCGATAAAGGCATCCACTTCACAGGTCAAGAGCTAAAGCCTTTGAAATGTTACAGATCAGAAGAGAGGGTTAAAAGATTTGTAAAGTAGACCACAAAGGAAAAACAGGAGTGGAGGAAAGAAACAAGCACGCAAAGGAGACAAAACTCAGTGATCGATCACATTAGAGGAGGGCGATCCCAAACCCTGACGCCTGACCCGTTCAAAATGTGGCCACCATTGCGGAAGCCACACGTCGTGGGAGATCAATAGAATACCTGCAGGCTCCATTTGCTTGATTAGAGAGACGGCCGAGCTTGAGCGCAGGCTCCTCTGAATGCAGACAACTTTATTCTCCGGATTATATGGGATAAGAGCTGCTTGGCTTTCTAGACAGAAGAGAGAGAAAGAGCAGGTGGCAGTAAAGAGAGACTTGGGCCGCTGCTGAAGTGGAGACAGGTAATCCGCCGGACTCTTGGCCAGCAGCTCTTTCAGCATAAGGTGTCTCTAATTGGAGTATCAACCACACGGGTCTTGGCAGAGACCTCTAATCAAAGACCACAGATTGAAGCATTTGCTGGCAACTATAGAGGGGAGAAGAGACAAATGAATGTGGCAGAAAGAGAAAAGAAACCTCAAAATCTCCTGTGAAAACATTAATAGTTTGTCTCCCTACAACAAAGAAAAAAAAATATTTCTATGAATATACTGTGGGATTACCAAGACAATGCAAGCTATTTTGTGAAGACACTGAATGTTATACTGAATACAGCAAAATAAATAATTGCTGGGCAAGACAGGATTTCAGGAATGTTAATGCTCAGCTACAAAGATATGCATAAAAGTGGGCCATGAAACAAAGACCCAAACCCTTCACAAATCACCATCTTTAGCTGAGACATGAAAGATAGCAGGCAGGGAAAAATAATAAAAATTCACATATTGGCACTGGCAAAAACGTACTCAATGAAATACATTTTTTTTTTTTTGCAATTTATTATGTTCATTTGATTGCAAGAAATTTCATTTAGCTAGAATACATGACTACCGGCAACAGAGTTAAAAGTAGCCATGGCATCTACCAACAAGAGCTAATGAGGCCATGCTGGCAAGAGCTGATCTGCTGGGAAGCAAAGATGTGTTCAAGTAGGACTGGGCAAGATTACAATAATTATCACCATAAAATTTTCCTCAATACAATTATAACAAAAGTTCAATAAATGTTTCATATAAGGTTTATGCACCAAAGGCGGAACGAAACAGCGCTACTCGTTTGAACCGCTCCACGTGGAGCATTTATCAGCTCGGCTCAAACGTGCAGTGCATACTAGAGCACAGATGCGTTTACTTGCTGATCGGTCTGCAACCACTAAACATCGCTGTGAGATCCAGGGAGAAGCACTGGAATTCAAATGTCTTGATGATTTAAATTAGTTTAAACCAGATGAAACAGAGCTGACATTCTCAACTGCACTGTAGTGTTGCAAGATTTACCAGTACCAGAAAGTTTATTGCAATACCCTGCTATTAAAAACTGTACGGTTCCACATTTTTTCAGTACTGGTACCTTAAGAATGACAGCATTCTAACAAGAGCCGTATTTCATAATTTGCATCAATGTGTGACAGCTGCACGTGTGTGTGCGCAGAGCTCTGCTTCCACTCCCTGCAGGGCGTAAAATATATCCCTCACAGCGCAAGAGAAAATAAAGGGCGGGACATGTTTGATGTTTAAAAGAGTAATTAAGAGCCTAGAAAAAGAGCTCAAAGTGCTACTCGTGCTGCCGGGCTCAGACAGACCTGAAGCGCGCTCACAGAAAGGCGCCTACCATACAGCATGCGATTGCGAATTCAGTTGTCTTTCATGGATTACTGTGCTTGAATGGTCAAAAATGTGCCAAAATGCATGTCCTAGTGAGTATCCAAGCAAACACAGTTGGGTATGTTTTAGGTAAGAAAGAAATCGGGGTGTGTTCCAATGTATTGGATCTGTGCATCAGGTCTTAAAGAGACAGCAGCCTAATAAACCTACTGTTATCTGTGTGATTAATATAATGTTAATCAAACGAAAGCAAAGAGAAAATCACCCACTGCTTGGCTGAATAACTTTTATCTCTATAAGAATCATTATAAAGTTAATTTATAGTATTTTTTTTTGTTATTAAACTATAGCATTTGTATTTATGGTAAAAAAAAAAAAAAAATAGGCTTCTGTTTTCCATAACAACCATAGAGACCATATCGCTACATTTTACCATGGTAGTGAGGTGTTATATGAGTGTGTGGTTTTGCCTATGGTTATCGTGATCTAAATGTATGATACTATTCGCCTTGTTCACCTGGCGGCCATTTTTAAACTCGAACGCCGTTGAGGGGTACACAAACCCGGAAGTTGGACTCCAATACAGTACTATCAATCAGTAGCAGCAATGGAAACTTTGTGGACTACGAATTTTGCCATTTTTACATATGATTTGACTGTTTATTTTAATAAATATTAAAAATATAAAAGGTGTGCATCATCGCTGACATGTAGATGAACACTTTACAGTTGTTTTTATGGCTGTTAATTCTTCCCTTCAAATGTTATTGAGCATTAAATCATGGCATATTTATGTATGAGCGTATATACAGTAGTGAAAAATAGCCATATTTACACGATTTGAGTTTATTTTATTAAATATTAAAAATATAAAAGGTGTGCATCATAGCTGACATGTAGATGAACACTTTAAAGGTGGTTTAATGGCTGTTAATTCTTCCCTTCAAATGTTATTGAGCATTAAATTATGGCATATTTATGTATGAGCGTATATACAGTAGTAAAAAATATCCATATTTACACATGATTTGACAGTTTATTTTAATAAATATTTAAAATATAAAAGGTGTGCATTATAGCTGACATGTAGATTAACACTTTACAGCTGGTTTTATGGCTGTTAATTATTCCCTTCAAATGTTATTGAAGTTAGAATCGTGCATACCAATGTCGGATGTAACTTTAGAGACAGTCCTTAAATTTGCGAATATCAAACGTCTGACGTCAAACCAACTTTATGCCAGTGACCAGGATGCCTTCTGATATTTTTTATCCACTCTTGACGTAGTCCCTTATCCTCTGGAAAACGGTGAAAGGTTTGTCCACTGTTGGATTTTTTCCTGTGTGACGAGCACTGGGGAACACAGCAGTGCCGCGCCATTGCCGCTAAGAGAAATCGCAACGCGAGAATTCCCGGAAGTGGTAGGTGTACCCCTCAAGCTCCTTAGAACGTTCGAGGTGAATAAGGTGAATGGATGACCAATGGTTAATTATAATAAAAGTAGAGTCCTAACTCAAACAGTCAGAATATTTAAATTTCCCCCTATGAGGTTGTTTACATTTTTACAGATGTTTCGTTAATGAAAGTAAATTTACATCTGCATCCCAACTCAAGCTACTGCTACTGTCAACCTGAGCTACTGTCAAATGTGGATTTCTAAGAGAAATCAAACTCAAATTTAGGCAACACAAACTATCACCAATTAGAACAAGCAACAACTAAGGAATTAATTTTTCTATTAAGATAGTTTTAAGCATAAAAAAATACTGAAAAAAGGATTTTTTTTTTCAAGTTAGCTCATGCATATTTTCATGTATTTTTTTTTTTTTTTTAATCATTATAAACATTTTGAATATACCTCAGATTTGTGAAATGTCCACATATTTGGCAAGTTTTTGTCATGTTCTGACAATAAAGAGTAGTTTAAAACCACAATTAACTGTCTATAACTTTCACTCAGGAGCAAAAATCTTTAAACTTGAAAGAAATAAAGAATTGACATTTATTGTGATAATTATTGATATCGACTGATATGAAACATTTTATTGTGATCATTTTTTTGGCCATATCGCCCAGCCCAATGAGACAATCAATGGATTCACAGGTTAGTGACACTGTAGAACTTTAATTTACACTATTGGAAAAAAAAATGAAAAGAATCTTGTTCTGGTTATGATAGCTTTCCATCAAAAATACTACAGATGTTGTGAACTGCTTGCACACTGTTAGAGCTTACACCAGGCAGAAGCTCAGTAGATTCAAGTCAAATTATATATTATTTGTAATAATATTATTTATTATTTATGAGCAATCGAACTACACTGCATCTCTGTTTAAACAGACATTTTACCTAGTCTATTATCTCTTTTATGCATCTAACAAAACGATGGTACTGAATTTTGAGTGGTTCTCAGAATTCCTATACTCATCTTAGAAGAAGTGATCAGAATACACTCAGCTAGAATTTTTGTTTGTTTGTTTTGGTTTCAAAGAAAAAGAATAATCCTAGTTGTGGTTTAGACTGTATTAGTCTTCTTTCCACTGCAACAAACTCTTTTTAGCCTAACAACGCGTCACTGGCGCTGTTGCAGAATGACATCGGTATACTTTTCTACTGAAAAATCATTGTCTTAGATTTCTTAAACTGTAATGACTATGTAAACCAGCTATGGATGAGCTGGTCTTTCTGCACCTATATGCACCAACATAGTTGATTAAGTGAGCTAACCAATAATATATTTCATAAGATTTTTAATATTATGCTCCAGAAGAACGCATATCAATTTAACTTAATTTATGTTTCCCAAAGTGGCGTCTTATTTTATGTGGCAGTTACATGATGACATTACAGTTTTACCTCAGACAAACAATTACCTAACTAAGTGAGTAATCTGAGGCTATGAAATCATAGCTTTTCTTCCTGGGGGAATATGGTAAGGGGAACCTTCAATGTTGTACACTGGCCCTCTGCCAAAACCCTGCATCGGATCACTTTTCTGAAGTAGCAGTAGAATAAGAACTTTTCTGTGCTATCACTCAGCAATCTTTACAATATTACGAATCATCCAACTTACTATATCATATACAGAAGACAATAATTCAAAGATGATCTGATGTGATTTGTTTTAAGCTTAACAGAGTTGGCAGATATGTTAACTAATAGAGTGCTATATTAAAAGGGTTGATAGTCTTCTTTTTTTTAGAATTCACTAAAAAAAAAAAAATTCTTAGACAGTTGTGGATCACATTTTCCATTTAAAATAATGACAATTAAGGATTTCCAATAACATATGCTCAAAAGGTAAGACACACTTGAACTGCTTTAATATAATTTGCATTACAGAATGGTGGCCGTGATCATTTCAAAAGCCTGTATCCCAACTGAGGCCCCTGATGCTCAGCAGCACTCAGGCTCTTTGCCGGCCAAACATTTAGACATCAATTGTTACATCATTTAAATAGGTCAGAAGTAGCACCGGCCTCTGCCACATAATAAGCTGAAGAGAGATGCGGTTCTTTCAGTCCCTCCACAAAAGTGTTCTGGCTCTTTATTCTACCCTGAAACCCGATCGGACAGAAGACAGAAGACTCATACAATCAAGGATGGCACTAAAGGAACTGTACCTCTGAAGACAGACGGTAACTCACAATTAATGAAGGGGAGAACATCACATGGGATAACTAAGATCCACTGTATTAATTAATCATTCACATGAACTATTCATAGAATGTTTTGCACCAATAATAGTGTAAATTTATTGATATTTAGCGATTTCAGAATTCCTTACTGTATATAACACTAAACAACTTTGCATTCATACCTCAAAATGCATCTGATTTGTAAACGAGGAAATTCGAGTAAAAATGTTATTCTGTCTGTGGAACAAAGACGCCTCATTTTCATTATTTGTAGCATGTGTCCTCAATCATTTTAATTAGGCTGTGACAGCTTTGTTATAGACTCCAGAGGAAATGAATGAATAAATAAATTAATAGATCAAATGTGAACGAGTAAAAAAAAAAAAGAAAGGCTAAGAGAATCACTTGAAATTAAAATAATTGATTGCTTTTGTTCCTGGTAATATCTGACACCTAATAAACGTCAGTTACACCAGAGCCGCATGGCTATATGACTAGCCTGAGCAAAGGAAATGAAGTCCACTTCATTAGAAATACAATAACCCAACGGTGACAAAAGTCCAAGGTCTCCTGCCAGGGGGGTTTAGAGCAGGTGATGATGGGGAAAGGGTTGATCCGTGTTGGTTGGAGACGCTAGTAGTGATGACCATGAGGCCAAGCTAATCTCATGGGTAATGCCAGCGCTCAAAGGAAGCCAACTGTTCAGTGAGCTTGAGAGCGTGTTACTTGTTTCTTAATTAACCTTCCGCCCCCATCTTGCATCATGTATTGCCGAAGTCTTGTCAAGTGACAGACACAATGCAGCTCTTTTCAACCAAGCCCCGGGGATTCCCTCTCAGTGTTTGTTTTTGAACCTCAGGCTTCAGAGATATTTTATCCAAACTGCATGACAGATCCAAGTCTAAATGCCTTTTATGGTTGGGAATCCGAATTGATCGAGACTGCTTTTTAAAAATAAAAAAATAAAAAAATACTCTTCTGACAGCGAAGACAACAATGACAGCACACAGATCATCACAAGACGTGTGTGTGTGTGTGTGTGTGTGTGTGTGTGTGAGAGAGAGAGAGAAAGAGAGAGACATTTTCCAAAGCCTTTCATATCAGAGATGAACAGGACTAAGTGGGCCAAGTTCAGCTGCTCTGGTGGAAACAAACAGGAAGAAATGAAAGCATAAATTCATTTTATTTTCAGTGCGATTCCAGGTGGCTAAAAAGACACAATGAGCTCCAGAGCCCTCACAGGAGGCACAACTAAATAGTCTGCTGACACAAAAGAAAGACCAGCACTTCACGAAAAAACGTAAGAAAGCTGTTGCAAAGCAAAAGCAATCTACAAAGTGCTGATGACCAGGTGGAAATATACTTGGGGGTTAAATAAAACGTCTATGGAGCCCAGTGTGTAAAAGCAACAGAAAAAGGGGGGTACATTTGCAAACGCTTAATCACAATGTGCCACGCTGACCTAATTTCACCTGGGACTCAACTGATGAAAAGTACTAATCAGTAAACACAATGTGACTGAACACATCTGCACTTTTGAAAAAGGCTACAAACTGTAACAGAAACAAAGAGCTATTGCTGGCATATGCTTACAAGCCACTCTTCGTGGTGCTTCTTTGACTATGTGTTCTGTTAGATTTTAATATCAAGTATTAGGCTATTGTAGCTGAAACATGGTGCCAGTAACACCAAGGTCACTGGTTTGACTCCCATGTAATACACAATGCAAAAATTATACCTTTAGTTTGTCACTCTGGCATTAAATGTCCACCTTTGCAACCTTTAAAGCAGGGGTCTCAAACTCAAATTGGTGGGGGGCCGTTTCTGTGATTGACAACTCATAGGAGGGCCATATTAACATTCAAGCGCAAGAAAGCGCAACATTTCAGAAAATTTACTTTGCATTATTTCTCATTTACATCAAATTTGCCTACTAAAATATCTTTATACCTATACTATAAATATTCTATTTACCATACTAAATGTAAACAGCAGTGTCTCTCTCATTGTTACAGAGCGTAATATAATTATATAATACTATTACTAATATAATACTACTAGGCCTAATATACTATTAATTGCAATAGTCTGGTGCAACTTCTCACATCCAACAAGGTGCATGGAATAAAAAAAATATAGTAATTTAGGAACAAAACCATCAACACTTGTGGTGCGGAGGGGTCAGAAATAAACAAAAAACTGGAGCTATATATATATCAACTTAAATAAAAAAAATAAAAAAAATCTCTCATTGTTACATACATTATTAGTTTTTAATATTTAGTGGAGGTATTTTCCCTTACTTTATGTTAGCTTAAATAACATTAAAATTTTGCACTGACCAACTCTGTACTGAACAAATACAATCCCTGAATACATTTGTACACTCTTCTGTTTCTTGACAGACACTTGGCAGCACATTTGTCCAAGATGCCGTTTGAGCATCGGTAATGTTTAATGGCTGCATCGGACGCGTTTCGGTGGTTTAAATTGACTCTCGTGACTTAAAGTCGAGTGCTTTTACTGTAATTTGGGCAAGAGCGATCATAATAGAAGCGATTGAGAGCGCGGCTCATGGTTACATAGCAACGACAGACGCCACTGGAGCGAAAGCGCATTGGAAAGAAGGAGGATGCGGCGCGGCCGCTTATGTGACGCGATATGCGAATGCCCCTTAGAACGGCGACTTTTTCTTTGCATATCAGACAGGTAGCAACTAGAGAATAATAATAATAATAATAATAATTTAGTGGGCCGGATTATGTTTTATTTTTGAGATCAGTTGCGGGCCGGGTAGAGGGGGAGGGCGGGCCGTAAATGGCCCGTGGGCTGGCAGTTTGAGACCACTGCTTTAAAGGGTACATGATAGCACCTTAACCCTTAAACTGACACTACAACGGGAAGAAAAATATAATGTATGAAATAACTAATAGTGGTAAAATGGGCCATGCTATTGCTAATTGTTCAGGCATTGGAATATCTTACATTTATCTTGCATCTCTATCAGAGTGAGGTGAGATAAAAGTAAGATCTTTCTAAAGTTTGCCTTCAAAATTCTTGCTTTCTAAAATGAAAATTAAGGCAGCTGATATCCCTTTCATAACCATAACCACATGCTTTTTAAGCTACTGTTCTCCATTCCATGGGATGAAGACCCAAAAGACCCAAAAAATAAAATGGTTTCCCACTCATTATAATGGAGGATGAGGATCTGATCATCAGCAGTCTGAAAATTAGCAAATGATTCGAATTTGTTTTTCATAAATTCAGATTTATTTATTTATTTTCACTTTTAATCTGCTACAATCTACTCATCGATTGAGAAAAAGGGTACCAATGTGCACCCTTTAGGACAGTGGTTCTAAACTAGGGGGTCTAAGTAAACTTCCAAAAGGGTCTCAAGAAGAATTAAAATGATTTAAGAAAAAGGCATTAAAAAACAAATCAAGATATCCTCAACCAACCGTTTTATTTTCTTTGAAGAACAAGCATTTCCACAGTCTCGGGACGACAAGGAAGCCATATTTTAAAAGTAGATAGACCGGGGAAATTAATAAAAACCTTTACTAAAACTCTATGAGCATTTTTATAATAAATGTACATTTTTCTAATTATGCCAAGCTTTAAAATTATTTTATTGGGTAGAAAAGTGCAAGTGAAAAAAAAATTTTTTTTTTAAATCCTTATCTTTAATTCTTTAATTCATAAATTAACAAATGACTGGAAAAGTCAAGGGGCCTTTGAATATTCTTGTGAATAATCGGGGGCCACAGAGTGTACCACCTCAGTGACAAGCTTTTTTTCTAAAAGTTTGTAAACTGATAAAATGTACACATTAAAAACAAAGTCGATGTGGATAAAAGCATCTATGCGTATTGTGCGTAACTAACAGTAGCAAAAAACTGTGGTGTTAAGATGCATTTAGAGGCCATGACACATTATACCTTGTCAAAAATAAAAACAGAAAAGATGAGCTTCTATATCAGCGTGCTTAAAGACAGAACAAACAGTAATCATCACTCAATGCAAGGCATGACTCTGGGTTTGTCCCACACAACAAAAGCCAATCTCCTCATGAGGACCGTCCATTGACGCTAAATAGCCAACCTACTTAATTCTCTCCTCTCCCAGCCGAACAGTGTGGCAACTGCAACAGACAGCGCTCATTTAAACAACAAAGCACATAGACTTCCATTCAAACTAAAGCTGTCCTCTTTCAAGCGTGTATTCTAAAGCCACTTTCTGTTGCCCCCATCTCAGTTACCCCCTCAGTGGACAGAAACCGAGTCCGCACAAAGTTGAGCAGTTCGTGTGAGGGAGTGAATAGGGTGGCCTCTCTCTCCCGGTGAAAAAAAAGGAAGAAGCAATCATTGAGCCCAGCACACCTGAGGGGTGCACCTTTCGTATTGTCTATGGTGGGCTGGGTGGAAAAATAGCCAGGCGGAGGAGGAGAAACATCAAACAGGTGCGGAATGGGCATTGTGGTGTTTATGAAAGATTCTTTGATAAGGATAAAGGTGCCGCTTGAACTAAAGTGATTTCAGATGAGCTCATTGTTACAGCTCTTCTAAGGTTCACTTTTAGCACCTCGCGGGCAAAGACTTGTGTTTCTTGAGCTGCTCCATTGACAAAACCGTACATGTGTTTGTTGTTAAAGGTAAGCCAAGCTGATTTACTTCTCTGGCTCGAGTGGTGCGCTTGACTTTGCCGTAGGATGATGTGACAGGTGCGTTGAGCTAGTTGCAGACGTTATCACATTAGGCAGATTTCTTGACGTGATTTTTACAGTAGAAGATGCCAGTTTGATTATGACATCTTGGAAACATCTTGATTGACAGAAAGATCAAACATTAGTTTGTCAACATTGGCTCATTTCTCCACTAGAATGTGTTATGTTCCAGATTGTGTCTAAATCTAAAAAAACTTCTATCAAGTTGGGCTAAGAGTCACTTACCAGATGTCTCAGGTCATCATTACATGCTTCTTCCATCATTTTACTTCATCTTAGCAGAACAATATGTGAGGAACATGCCATTTTAAAGACATGGAATTTTTTAATTTTTTTTTATTAATTGTTAACTTTGAAAAGTATAAAGTGGATTGTCCATAATGGTTATTAAGAACAGATGTGCACAAAGCTTAAGAAACGGACAATGATTCTGCCAGTCACAGATAATGGTTTTTGAAATCCAGAATGTGAAAATCCAGATCCACCTGTGAATGTATTGTACATGCCCTCTGAGTGAATTGGTTTTAGAGGAAGAGGCACTGGTTTGGTA
The DNA here is from genome assembly GCF_018812025.1 of Megalobrama amblycephala. Classification (NCBI taxonomy): domain Eukaryota; kingdom Metazoa; phylum Chordata; class Actinopteri; order Cypriniformes; family Xenocyprididae; genus Megalobrama; species Megalobrama amblycephala. The sequence continues at coordinate 21,089,478 of NC_063047.1, forward strand.
ACACTTCTAACCAATACAATCTTCTTTTGAAGCTTGAGGTCTTAATGGAAACCGTAAGGGATGTGTACATTTACTAAGTATATTGAAATACCGTGATAAACTTTCTCAGTCTGAAACATTTACACCCTTTAGAGAAAAAAACCCTCTTGAAAGCTGTCATACTTTGATTTGGAAGTAAAGGTTGTGAAGCATTTTAGACTGATATTAATTGACCACACAGGGGACACCTGACTGAAAATGGCTAATGTACAAGTGGGTCAGTACTGTTATGCAATGGATAAAAAAAAATGAATATGCTGGTGTTCTAATTTAAGGATGACTTTCTATAAAAGAGTACATCACACTTTAATAAATAAGCTCTGGTCAAGCTCAAGGACTTTAACTTATTATTTATACTTTGATTATTCACACAGTGGAAAGAATTAAAAGCGAAACAACAATTTATAACATGTTCATTTGTTTTTTTAAACTAACTTTTAAGAATCGAACAGGGTAAAACATTTTATAGACAAACCAACTAATATCACAAAACATCACAGAATTTATAAAAGACTTGCTTATGTTTGAGCTGTTATTTTCCCACCAAAAATGACATCACTTCTTAGAGGATGATGTCATTATTGCACTGACTTTGTTAGACTAACGAGATGAAAAGAGAAAACAAGACACAATGAAAACCCTATAAAATTGATTACAAATTAAAACAAAATCCTAAAGAAAGCACGTTTCGCTTAGATTGCAGCTATAGAAAGGATAAAAGAGAAAAAAGTCTGGAAAATGTCTTAATACATTTTTTAGCACCTAGGAACATGACAAAAATGGCAACACCCAGTCAAATCCAAGTGTTTTTTAATTTATGATTCTGTGATAAAATTAAACTAATATAGTTTACACATTTAAATATTGTGTTTAATGTTGAACATATGGTGCAACACATAACAAGAATGACCCATATCTAAATACTAAATCAACACATTAAAAGAAATATTCAACTATTTAATAACTACGTCTAGATGTAAAACAACAATGTATATATTTGTTTAAAAAAATCTCAAATATTTTGTAAATGAGTAATTTTCCAGCTTAGTAAAGACAGTGGCCTAATTTGTTGTTCATGAGTAAAATTTCTATTAAAATCCTAATGAGAAATTTACAGACATTAGGGACGCACCGAAATGAAAATTCTGGGCTGAAACTGAAACTTCTAGATGCACTTGGCTGAAAACGGAAAATGACTTTTTTTTAATAATAATTATTGATTTCAATTTATTATTCTTCATTCAGTTCTATGCAACAGAATCAGATTTAACAGATTTATTTTTTGTCTCAGCCAGAGTCACGTCGAATTTTGCATCTTCGGAAGCAGTGCCACTCGCAAAGTTACAAAAAATGCTGCGCGAGAGTGAAATCTGAGCGCTGAACACTTTTTTGGCCTTTTTTATTATTTTTTTTCAGCCAAAAACCAAAAATGACATTTTTTGGTTCATCCCTAACAGATTACAGACCTGTAATTTACTCGGTTGCCAGCAGTTATACGCTATTCACATTCAGTTTATTCCAAACCTCCAGACATCTCTGATATATCATGGATGGCTATCACTGTCATGGAACATTCTCTCTCGATTCCACCGTCTACAGTAACCAGCATCTTTATGGCACTACAGATGCTCTATTTTCTACTACTGTCCTTCATTCCCAGACTGGACAGTAGTCAGTTTTATCACCTGTTGGGAGATAGAGGTGGAGTGATAACCAGTGAGTGGCAGATGATCAGCAGAAGCAGACATTAACCAGATGGCCAAAGGTCAACTGGCCACTATGGGAAAACAGCATAGGTGATACCGCTCAGACAATACATTCGGGTCCCCGATTAAGAAAGGTGAAGGTCGCTGGAGGCGAACATTTTTCATTCTCACATCGGGGCTATTCTCCTACTTTACGCAGTGTATCAGAATACAGGATGTTCCATGGGTTGCGTTCTCTCACAACCGTCTTGTCCCCAATTCAAACCTCCTGTGGGTTATGAGGCCGATATATGGTTTCTCCCTCAGCCACCTGACCATGAAAAGAGTGTCTGACTATCGAGGAGTGGGGGGGGGGGTCACTGACACCAGCCAGGGGCACTAGCTGACAAACTGCTGTTACTAAGTGAACCAAAGGCAGAAAAAAACTGGAAAGAGGAAAACAAGAAACATGACATCAGGTGATAAGAGTTTTACCTGCTCTTCCACATAAAATCCTCTCATCCTGTTGACTTAGACACATAGTTTCTCATACAGTCTGCGGTTTGCAGTACAATGGAATGATGAATGGTAACTCATAGTGCATTTCACAACATTTATCAAACACACTCCATGTCAAGACTGTATTATGGGTTCAAAGGAATTCTCTGTATCCTATTACATTCACCATTGTCAAGACTTTATGGGCCAGATTTTACAAACGGGCACAAAGGGAAGCTCATCAAATTATTGGCTATTTACCACAAACAGTAATTTGCGCAACAATGTAATGCCATTCACTCTATGACTAGCCCAGTATTGTGTATCCTTGCTCATAATTAGCACTACAATTGTCAAATTGTCGTTGAGGGAACCTATTGTGCAGTTTTTAGCCATAATATTACCTTATTAAGTATGGAGGTATATTTTCATATTGTTAAACTAATTAGACTCATTAAACTTTGATTAATATTAGCACAGGGTCAAACTAGGCACCTTCATTAGGTGTGTGTACCAAACAATAATTATTAAGTACTTTTAGCCTTTCTGCAATATATTTTTTGAAAATTAATAATCATTAAAAATGATTATGTTAATATTATATTGACACATATTACCACAAGTTAAAAATTAGCTACCCTGAATTAATGTGTATTAAAATGTATTTAATTTAAATGTATTTTAAAAAAACATAGTATCATTTTAAAAAGTGACTATTGTCTTGTTTCACAATAATCCATTTTGAATGAGAGTACCACAAAACATATTAAAGTAAACAGAAATCAACACTTTTATTTAAACGCAGAAGCTTTCCCGTGTTAGTTCAGGGGTATCCAAAGACACACATCTGCCTGAATTGTGAGATAAATGGGAATGTTTTAATACACTACAAGTCTAAGCCTTGTAAGCCAATATGCTTGTAGTATTAAAGAAGTATGACGATCATCACACTATGAATTCATCACTCAAGCTCTTCTTTCCCACACGAGAAAAAAAACACCTTTGTGCTCCACCCAACCCTATACTGTACATTGCTTTAAACTTGATATGTTGGAGGTGAACAGAGAGAGATGCGCCCATAAGAACAGATATCTAACAAAAGGCCAGCTCCTCTGAGGCTGATACTCCAATGCGAAACAAAAAGTCCTGCATCAGATGCCTTTTTTGAATAGAAAAGAGCAGCTAAAAAAATTAGAACAGCCTGGCCCACATATACAGTAAAGCCAGCTTCTGAAGCACATCAGTATAGGTTTTGGGTTGCAAGAGACTGGTATTGAAATTTCATTTCACCTCTCAGCGCTGCCATTAATTGCTTGAGGAGACACACAGCGGTTTCTCTTACAAATTGGTTACACATCTTATACCCCTATCCTCTCCATTTTTTATGATGAAGTTTAAGCAGGGTAAACTGCTGGACACTTCTCTTTTTTCTTTTGAATTATTTGCCCCATTCTGTGTACTCCATTACATACTGATTTTGTATGTCTAAAGACACTCACATACCTCTCTTGCAAAGCTGCTTTAAGATATCAGTAGGAAGGCAGTATGAATTTCCTAAACAAAATAAGCTACACAACATATAGAGTGAGGAAATAGTTAATATTACTCAAGGATTATTTTCTGATATCTGTAATTCAATTCATAAAGGTTTATATATACAAATAATACTATTTTGTTCTTTTGATGTTTGTAATGACAGAGATTAGGGAAACAACAATAAACCATCAAAAATTCAAACTGCAGAGTGAGCCGGGCAGTGATTAATCTAGATTTCGCCTTTTTTCATTTCTGTAAGCGGTTTACGTGAACATTAATCATGTTTCACACATTCATCTGTTTGATCTGTTGGCTGTGGGTACTGTTCCTCACTGTGATTAACCAGAGTTAAAATAAATAAATAAATAAAAGCTGGCCTAGATTTACTTATGACCTAAAATCTACTATTGGATGATTCATAAATGAAAAGATATATTTCTGTCACTGATAAGGTCAGTCTTCATTATGTACAGCTGAGTTAGGATTGGAGGCAATAATGTGTTTGTAAGCTAAGGTCACAAACAGTACTGTAATAGCTAATTTAAGAAACCTGTGCAATATCCACTTGAGGCTGAATGCCTTAGGCTCGGTTTATACTCGTGGGCGGTCGTGCACGTTGAGCGCTCAAGACCCCATTGCACGGCATTTTTTGTAACTTTGCGCGTAGCTCCGCATCTGAAGATGCACAGCCAATTTGAGCTGGTTCAGGCCGAGCAGGTATGTACCAGCATCTTACCAGCACCCAGTTTGTGCTTGTCCAAATTAATTGCATACATTTACAAAATGAGCCTACAATAGCAGAAATAAGCCTTTTAATTAAAATAAAGGTCCATGTTTAATAAAAGTTCATGAAATCAAATAAAAATGCTTAATAAAATTAGAAAATATTTAAGAGATTATTGTTTAATTATAGTTTCATATCCATATCCATATATTTTGTTCTAATGTTACAAGTAATAATCTCAAGGTTTACAGGATTTTACACAATTCTTTGGTTTTTTTGTAGTGTGGGTTTGGTGAAGTGTATAACAAGAAACAAACATTGTCATCACGCATGTACCTTACTTCTTCTCACCGCTGCTTCCTGATGTTTAGAGAAAAATTACTCCGAGTAGCCTCCTGTAGCCTTCAAAAAATAGTACAACAGTGAGCGCATCAAAAATAAACGTCTCGTCCGTTTGGGGAAGGGCACGTAGTCAGTGGAGGCTGCTCTGCGGAGCCAGGCGGAAGTATAAACAAGGCATTACTTGGTTCTGTTGCACTGATGGTTCTTAGAATGCTGGTTTACAAACAGGATAGTCCTTCAAAGGGATACTCCACCCAAAAAAGAAAAATGTTGAAAATCATTTACTCACCCTCATGTAGTTCCAAAACTGTATGATAATCTGTATCAGTATTAATAATATTTTTTTGGGAGCCTACGCTAATTTTGATTGTGAACTTGTTTTTTTCTGAATTTAGTGTCTTCTGCATTACTCAAAAGAAGCTGTTTGAAATGTCCTAATGTTTTTTTCCCAAACAAAGTAAATGGATTCCAATGCTGTTTTGCACCTCATTATTCTTCTTCTATAGAAAGAAAATCAAACATGTCTGGAAAGACAAAGATGAACTATCCCTTTAAGTTTCTCTGCAATGGGAAAAGGCAAATTCACTATGAAAATTAGCATAAGCTCCCAAAGAAATATGATATTGAATTGATACCGAATATATAATGAAGTGAATATATTAGATCTGTGTAAATGTACTGAATTAAAAGATTTCCATACAAGTAGCTGTTTACTTATTTATTCTATTTATTTTTTTTTATATTTGCATATTTTGCCCACTTTTTGTTAACTTTATCATCTATAGTGGTGGAATAAAATAATTTATTCTCAGTTCATTTTAACAAATGTCATACTAACAACTGTAATAGAATATAGGGCTGGGCGATATATCGCATGCGATTCTCACGCGCATTTCGTCAGTAAAGCCGGTTCCCTGATTACCGCTAAATCGCCATCACCTGCTTTCAAATGGAGCGCCATTTAACAGACAGAGCCGTAGATCACTGATAAGCCACGCAATATCACGTTCATATCGCAGATGAATCGCCTTCGATATTGAACGCAATATTTGCGTGGCTTATCAGTGAACTACGGCTCTGTCTGTTAAATGGCTAATAGAATATCAATTGTTATGTGGGCAACAACTGATGACATAATGGAGTCTTATTCAGGGATTTTCCAGGGTCAAAAAAGGTCTTCAGTGGTGGCAGACAAACATGGTCACAGTACAAAGAACCCTAACCATGTGAAGTGCGAGCCCAGCACTGACAATAAATCCAAAATAAATGCAAAGAAACAGATTATAATATTCATGAAATAAATAATCATTGTCAGGACAGATCATAAGACAAAGTGCTTAGAACTATTTTATATATTTAAAACTCTGAGTGACTGATTTGAAAAGTTAGTAAAATGAACACATTACAAGGTTAAAAGTGTCAGGTCTATTATTTTGCATTTACACTCCAAGACTTCACACACAGATCATTTGACTGTATCAGCTTGTTTTTTTCTGTCCATGGATAAATCTGTCAATCAGATTCAATCGCGCATTTAAATATGGTTGTCAATCCACAAACTTTGCAGTGATTAGAGAGCAGCATAAAAAAAATATAGGCTACAGAAAGTGAGCAAAGATCTCTATTATAATCACTGAAGCTGTCACTCTTGCGAAAACTCCTGTTATAATCAATAAAACCGTCTACGCTGTGCAATGAATCTCTTACTGACATAGTATTATAATGAAATTATAATCGAGCGGAACAAAAACTCTGCCGTTGAGTGGTTACTGACTAACTAAAACATCTGATTGGCCATTTTGTTCATACGCTCAACAGATATGTCTGTGATTGGCTACAATGCTCAACGCTGCAAAAACACGCTGTAAATAGAAACCTTTGATGCTCTTCACAGAGCGCTTACACAAACACTCACCAGAGCGTTTTAAAGCAGATGCCTATAAACGAGTAGCGGTACTGCAGAACAGCAGGTATCATCACAATAAATCGTCACATAAATCTTTGGCAGGACATACATTCATTTTGAGGGCTGCCCAAATATTTTCAATTCACGAAAAACCCTATTATTAGTAATCCCAGTAATCTTGACATGACACATGCTGCCCTTTACAATTTAAATGTGTGTGGGATAACATGAGCTTACCTCTACAGACACTACACAAAATATAACACCAAGACTTTTATAGTGTTTATATGGTACTTTTCACTACAGTCATACTAGGCAATAACAGACCAGATTTTGCCAGTTACAGAAATCTCTAAGAAAATACTGGCCATTCATATCATTCACTCATTGAAAAATCATCAGTTTTTATGAAGACCATCGTATATTTTACTTCTGTAACATCCCTCAAAGCAAAGAAGCAATATGCCAGCACTGTGCTTATGCAATACTATGCATTTCCATAAGTTATAACTAAGGGCAAGTCACTTCACAAATCTGCTTTAAAGTGTTGGGCCTCTCTCCGGCCTCACTGATGACTAGACAAGACCTCACCGCTGCCGTGCTGGGTCACAATGAACCTAAGAAAGATAACCTCTCTTCATATAGGCTGATCCTCTATGCAGATCAAGAATATTGCAAGAAAACATTCTTTATAAACTATACAGTACACCTAACCCTGTCATAAAGTAATTGACCTGCAACTTGTGCCAAGTACATGTGCTTTACGGTAGTGACTACACTTGGTGCCTGAGGGGTATAAATCCCATTCAATTTTAATTGTTTGTTGATTAAACACGATGCTGTCGATGAGATGAGATAGCATTCTCTTCCCTGCCATTGTATGCAGATGTGTGACAGGGTTTCATCTGCCTAGAAGTCGATCCCATGCCCCCGGCTTATGTGTCTCATCACGGCTGCGAGTATCTCTTTCTTTTATCTGTCACTTTGAGTTGAAGAACGACTGGATATCATTAAGCAATGCGGCTATACTTGCTTCCTTGTGGTCTTGACACACTTTCTCTGGCTTTACTGCATCAGTGAAATCAGTGTGTGGCATCTTATATAAAATGCATCTTTTGCCACAGGGTTGAAAATTATACAAAGCTGAAGTAAAAGAAGACCTCTTTCAGTTTACCCAAAAGTAAACTGACTGAAAAAAAGATCACAGTTCTTATTGCATTTGCATTGTACCTTGACTTAATTATCATTTAAAATGTTAACAATAGTAAGCAATTTCTTTACTTTCAGCACTGCTCTGTAAACAGCAAAAATAAGTCAGTGAGTCAGGCAATCAGCCAGTATTTTTATTTTGCCAATAAGAAAACACTCTCTGCGTTTCTTGTCTACGTTCGGCATTGCCGAGATCGAGTTTGCTGACACATCTTAGGAGAACGGCGTTTGAAAAGAAACCTGTGGCTTATGGGCATAACAGCGATCTAACTGAGGTGCAGTGTGTGGCAAAGTTGAACAAATATGGGCAGAAAATCATGGGTAAGACAAAATCTAAGATTTTTAAATGTTTCTACAGGCTTGATCTGGGGGAAAAAAGCATTAAAGAAGATGTAACACTAGTTTGTCAGTGTGCCCAATGCCCATTTCATCATGCATCCTATGAAAAAATAAAATGAAAAAATAACTTGTGAGCCTCCTTAACATACAATCCAGGAAATCTGCCCATTACTACCACTGAAAGTTCCTAATATTCCCCTACCAAGCTGCACAGAAAACCATTTGTAAAACAGTGCTCGAGTCTGGTAGTACTTCATATACCATTTTCAACAGACTCATTTCAAGTGTTGTCAGAATATATTAGATTAACTTTTTGTACTTAGTTGAACTCAGTCTCTATTCATACAGGAAATTGTTGCTTCAATAAAAGCTATCTATTTCCATTAAAAAGTAGGCAGTCAAATTTCAGGTAATACACAGTGTAATTGACAGCTACAATAACAAGAATTATTTCAGACCCAAGAGCACGGTGTTGTGGCTGCCTAAGTGATTGCCTATATGTTAAAAATACAAGTAGCCTAATTTTGTGGTGAGCAGAGGTAAGCAGAGTGGCCACCTGTAAATGCGACTGGAACAAAGCATTTTGTTCAAGGAGAGATGCAATAAATATGGGGAACACATTGAATATGTGCATGATTTTTATTACTGCAGGTGCACTTTCTAAAAACGATGTCATAACAATTTTCTCTAGAAAACACTGTGCTCCTATAGGATTTTTTGAATTTGCCTTCTAAAACCTATGTCAATTTTTTACGAACCATCATTTAGTGCTTCATGTAAACAAACTTTTAAGAAATATATCTCCAGCTTTGTACAATTATGGTTTAAAATGCTACATCTAACTATTTCAATCTTAAGTAGACTGAGTATGCTATCTGTGGAGGTGACCATCCATATTTTAAAGAGCAGTTAAATATTACATATTTACACCATACATACATACACATATATCCATACACTAGTGGTGTCTAACATATGTTATGCATATATTATACTGTACAAAAAAAGTCTATATGATAATGTAATTCATATGTAAATGAGGGTTATCTTATCTTATATAAATATGAAAAAGTATCTTTTTTTCTTCTTTCTTATAGACGTATAGGTCACGTGCACCCTTCACTCACAAAAAGGATATTAATTCTTAACATTTTTTTGTTATGACTATTTTGACTATGACTACTTTTGTGTTAAAATTTACAACAAAAAAAAAAAACTGCAACAGTGTGTCCAACAAAATTTGTGTTAATTATCATCCAATCCCATCACTGCTTGCGTCACCTCTTGAGCCGTTATTCTTCTCACGAGCAAGTTTCCTCGCACTTTAACTTTTCATCATTGATGGATATCTTCGATGTGTGGAGGTAAGAAAAATGTCTGTATTTGGCATTATGAGGCTTTCAAAATGTCTTTTATAATAATTTGAGGGGCATTTTACATACGCGGTAGCCAGAAAACTGCTTCACGTCAACGGTGGTGGGAACTTATTTTAACAAGCTTTGCGGTTTCTTCTGTTTGAATTACTATGAGTGGAATCGCTTCTAAGTAAATAAGTTAACATTATCTCTGATGCTAAATTTTTCTTGGCTTTCTAGCTAACGTTAGCCTGCTATATTTGTTATGTGTATAAATAACAAATGTGTCTTTATTTGCTCTCTTGCAGATACGTGAGAGGCTTCATCTCACCGACCCTCACCATCACTTATATGCTCTGCACTCAAACAAATACCTAAATAAAAATGATTCATGTTTAAGATGCTGTCAAATACCACATTTTTTTTAAATTCAAACTTTATTAACTGTTAACTCTTCAGGAACATTTCACTCAAGCAACATTGTTAATGTTTAAATTACTATATTTTGACTTGTATTTTTACTTTTTGAATGTTGACTATTTTTCATGTAAATGTAGAGGGATTAATAAATTCTATATAAACTACATGTGAGTTTTTTCTGGGGTTTTTTGCATGCAAGTTTTGTTCAATTGGATCAAAAATAACATATTTGACACAAATTGTATAACCCATTAGTGAGTAAAAAAAAAGTTAAACAGTTTCTGTGTTAAGAGGAAAAACACATGAGTGGTTGAGTTAATAGAAAGAGCTTTAGAAAGAAGAAAGAAAGAGCTTTATTGACAGGTATGTTGTTCACACATACTAGGAATTTGTTTTAGTGACAGAAGCTCCACAGTGCAACAGAGTGACAGCGACAAGACAAGACACATAATAAAGAGAATAAAATAATAATATACAAATTTACAAGATAGACAAAGTGCAAAAAAAGCAAATATATAATATAGACAATTTGTATGTACAGTTATGTGTGCAAATTTGAAATATAAATAAGTGTTTTAAGTAAGTAATGTATAATAGTGTTGTGATGTGTTCCGAGTTTGTCAAGTAGTAACACAAAATGTGTTGTCCTTTTCTAGACACAAAGGTGTTAAGAAACAACAGGTTACCATTTTTAAGAGTGTTAGACCCAAAGACTCTTTTTTTCTGATTTTTATCAATGCCCTGACAGTGTGGCTTTTGTGCTCTGTCATCTATTCAAATGTGTCCCTCCCTTCCTGCATGAAACTGTTGAGAGTTTCATGAAAGTAAATGAAAAAAAAAAAACGCTGCTACGCACTAAAGTCTGCCATACTATGAATGAGAATAATATATTAATAAAGGTCTTGGTGGATTTTCTGGATGGTAAAAAAACAGCTTACTGTAACATATGAACTATTACAATGCAGAGTATTTATTAGTGTTAAACTGATAAAGTCTTTAACCGGTCATTATAGACAGTCAAGATGCACTGCATTCAATAGAAAGGGCTTGTGTGGTTTTTCTGAAAGCTGAGCTCACTGCATCAATACAGGAATACACAGAGAGAAAGAAAGGATTACCTCAAGAGGAGACAGAAGAGAACAAACACAGGATTTTCGGTGGTCTTCTAACAAGAATGCCACAGTGAAAAGCCAGGGGCTGAAAATAGCATGTTAACAGCTCATGTCAGTCAGTTGTTGACAAGAGGCCTGCAATCTCTCAGTGTAGTGCCTATCAATATTCTAAACACAGCTCCTTCAGTAGAGCAGCTCAAGACAAGACCCTAACATATGTACAAGAGTCCCCTCTCCACAATAAGTAGACCACCGGCTGTCTACTTCTGAGTGCTTGGCCTTTAAAACTTTGAAGAAGTTAAGGGACATCAGTCAAACAAGCTTATTCAGGAACACAACATTATGAGGAAAACTTATTGACTAAAACGACCCAGAAAAAGCTGCTTGTACCTTACAATCATAATCATACAGGCTCTAAATCTTTGTATAGTATGCTGGAAAATTCAATGCTTTGTTTCTAGCTTTAGACATATTTTGCAGGGGCAACAGTAGTTGTGTGGTGACAATTACTAATTGCATCTTTGAATACGGTCTACACATTTTATGACCAGAGAGAGGGCCAAGGTATCCTATTTTACCTCAACCTGAGTCATTGTGCTCCTTAATGTCAGACCAATAAAGGACGGCATTTATGTCTCAGCAGGCAAATCTTTATCTCTATTAACACAGCTGCAATTTTTTGTCCATTTTGACCGAGCGCTGAGAATGTCTGTTGTAGCCCTGTGTCTTGGTAGCCAGTTTACTTTTTGACATTTAGCCTAAATGAAAATCTGACTCAAATGTTAAAGCCGTTTCCCTGGTTACACTCGAGGAATTGAGATGTTTCTGCTTTAAAATAGTCGTGCCAAAATAAGATTCGCTGAATGTCATGTTGACAGTGACTGACGTAAGCACAAGGTGTAATTTTGATGTTGACATTTATGACATATTGCATATGTCAATGGGGGTCTGATCAGGATTTACCAGTTGTCGTCAATCAAAACGGAGCATGTATCTTAAAAATGACAGTGCTCATTACCTTGTTCAAACAAAGCCTAAGTTGTTGCATTTTCTATTAGGAACTTGTTATTTAGAACTGGTTCTCCGTCTCTTCAGCTTTGAGTGATGAGAAACTCTTCAACATTTCATTATCTCTGACAGGGTACATCCAATATCTACCTATTTAGGTGATATCATCTCTACTACTGTCTTCTGAACACCATAATTATCTCAAAGAAGATGGAGAGCTGTCTTCAATGAAAACTGAGTCTAATTGTAAAGGCACACCTACTTTCATGTCAAGAAACCTTCGCTTGTAAAATTCTTTCACTACTAATTTCTGCAAAAAACAACAAGAGACACATCATTTTATTGACTATATCTATCTCAAGCAAAGTTCGGGATAGGGATGTCAATTTGCATAAATTCCCATAATCGATCATTAACAATCAATTAATCATTAACCTTAACCTCTTAAATCTGAAGTGGGGGCGCTATCAAGTTATCACGTTACTTAACCACTTGCTTAAATAACACAAAATAGATGCCGTTTTAAAGCTTAGAATCTTGGCTTTACAATGAATATAGCGAATATGAACATCACTTAACAAGTGCTTTTAAATTTGCTGAAATATTTGAAGTGCTCTAATTTCATAGCATGAAACAAATAACTGCTTTACATGAAAATATGATTTGTATAATCATCGTACATAACATAGATCTGTCTAATATCACTGAAAAGGTCTCAACTAGCAGAATACAACAAGCATATTTTGGGATACGCAAACAAAATGCTGAGGCTTTTCCTTCATTTAATTACCCTACCTTGAAATAACATTAAAACCGAGCATGTATTTCTAACTGGCAAAATGCTGTAAATACATGACATCTAATCAAATAACCTCATCTTTTTCAGAGAAAACTGACTGCATCCGCACAAGCAGCATATGATAGATTGTGTGCAGAGTATGCTGCCTTAGCGCTACATTACTGCCGTTGTGGGGATTTGGCACTTACTCGCAAATATAGAACAAATATAGACTCAGAGTGGATTGAGATCAATTGAAGACAACTTTCTTCAATACAAAAACATACCTTGTGTGAACTCTTGTATCGTTGATAATGAACAAGAATGCAATTTGTTTCCAAATATCCATATGATTGCATACCTGACATTGATTATTATATAACAGGTGAAACAAAACGTGCATTTTAAACATTATTTTGCAATTAAATAATAGTTCCAATGAAAGCCACAGAAAGCTACAGCGTACATATGTGTTTTGTGAACAATTCTGCAGCTTTGAACGAATCGTGAGACTCGTCAATCATTCAGTGATTCAGCTGCTTCGTTACTGAATGAATGAATGACTCGATGACTCACTCATTAAGACAGTGACTTACCACCACCTACTGGTGGTTTTAGTTTAATATTTAAAAGTATCACTTTGTTTACCATCATTGCATATTTCTCTATTGAACATTTTTTTTATTTAAAGCATTATTTATTTTACAAAGTTATTCATAAAGGTTAAAAAAATGTGCTGGAAAATCAATTTAGGGGGCAAATATTGTCCTTTTAATGGAAAAGGTATGACTGCAGTCTAAGTGACTGCAGGACTTTCGGACTTTGGCCGAAACACCTGTCAGATAATAAGCGCTGTGAGCTTATTAAGAGAGGGCCCGTTCAAATAAAAGAAAAATTCCTAATGAACAGTGATGGCCGGTGATTCACAAACAGCAATTTCTTAATTAATATGAAAAATAGTGAAAAGATTAGCCGATCGTGGCTAGTCTACAGCAGAGCCCCACCAAAATATTCATCCAAACATAGACCTCTATATACACTGAATTAATAATAAATTATAAATGTGTTCAACATTCTGCAACAAAAATATTTTGGATTTTCTAGACTATTTTAAGTCGTAAAGTGAGCAGGATATATTAAAATGTAGCGCATGGTTTCGGCAGGCATGTATTCATGATACTAAGCAGGGCAGCCGGTCTCAGAGCCCTCCCTTGCTCTACAGCGCACCACAAATTTCCAATGTAAATCTGTGGTGAAAAATGGAACTGCACCGCCCTCATATAGATAGCCATTTTGGCAGTTTCCGTCTGCCCCACTAATTTCCACATGATGTTACCTCACGTAAACCTCGCTCCAGACCAAGACCGCTTAAGATATGTGACTGCATCAGGTCAGTAACTAGTTGGTATGTCTGTTCTTCCTATGTGGAGTAGCGTATTAAATTGGAGTACAAATCCTTTAGTTTAAACGTGCTCATGTGAATAGATTTTATTTACAGTAGTTCTGTTGTGTTTTATGATTTTCTGAGAATAGACATGACTGTTTTCTTCACTGGAATTCCTACATAACTTGTAATATTCTAAAACAACATTTGGACGCAATAAACCCTACATTAAGGCAATTCTAAGATGGCATTCTATGCGTTTGTCATGTTTACTAAAGTCTGTCAATCATCAGAGCTCTGAATAATGCAAGGACATTAGAATTCTGCCAAAAGTGTGTCTGATGTGTTCAGCGATTAGGATATAAAGCTTAAAAAATGTTTATCATAAACTAGCGCTAAGACCCAGAATCTGCCCTACATAAATTTACGTCCAGGAGCTGCTACTGGTCTACAGTGTGAAAAATTACAGTGCTGTGACTGACAAATTTTGACGCATTAATATTAAGTGTATTCACAAATATGGTTAATAAACTGTAAATAGTTTGTTTGTGAATTTAGTTTTTTTTAATTTGTGAAATTAATTGTATTCAATTTTACATTGAGAAAATAAAAGTTCCAGGTTACAGATATTTTAACATGCAGTTTATTTACAAATGTAGAAAAAAAAAAAAAACAATGGAAAAAAATATATATAGAAAAAGTGTTTTGAGTTCGAAGTTTGACTGTTGAGGCACCATACCTGGAATCGCTTAGGGCCCCCAAATCACTAAGTCCACCCCTGGTTACCATATCATGATGCTTAACACTGAGAATTTGAATAAATGTAATGTGACGATCGGGTGTGGATATCTAAATCAGAGAAAATCATAGGTGCGGGTGGGTGGCAGGCGGATGCCAAATTTTTAAAAGCGTGTTTAGGTGACGTCTGAGCTGATCTGCGCATCACTAATATACTACATTATAATACTATTATAATACTAATATACTATACTATATATTAGGGATGCAACAATACAATTAGTCCACGGTTCAATACATACCTTGGTTTTTTAACCACAGTTTTTGGTTAGGTTCTAATGACCTGGCACATCAGAGTGTTTTTTGTTATTCTATACTTAGGCAACAGGAACAGTAAGAAAAAATTAAATACTATTTTTATTGCAATACTACTTGTGTTAACATTAATTTTGGGGTAAAGTAATCCTTTAAGGACTGCTATCAATTTAAGACCTGCACACATACAGACTTGCATCCGATTTTACTTTCACTTTAGACAAAGTGCTTATGCTAACCTTGTGTGCATTTGACGGTATTAGCGCAATAAGATACATTTATCCAGTAATCGCGCGTTGTTTGACAGGCTTTTAGTGTAGGTGTAGGTGTAGTGTAGGTTCTCGGAAAAGCATGTTAGAACAGCACGCGAATGAAATGTTTAACTGGCAAGGCTTTAAAGCGATAGTTCACCCAAAAATTAAAATTTGATGTTTATCTGCTTACCCCCAGCGCATCCAAGATGTAGGTGACTTTGTAGGTGTTTCTTCAGTAGAACACAAATGATGATTTTTAACTCCAACCATTGCCGTCCGTCAGTCAAAAAATGCGAGTGGATGGGAACTTCTACTATAAGAGTAAATAAAACTTGCATAGACAAGTCCAAATTAAACCATGCGGCTCGTGAAGTCTATGCGCGAGACATCACTGTCGCTGTCAGAGCACGATCAGACCTTACTAACGAGTGCTGAACACAGTTGGACATAGTGGTGTATTAGAGTTAAAAAATGATATAAATACTGTTCGGTTTATCACACAAACCAATCGTTTTGTGTCTTAGGACATCAATGTGTCGTCACGAGCCGCAGGGCTTAATTTGGACTTGTCTATGCAAGTTTTATTTACTCTTATAGTAGAAGTTCCCATCCACTAGCATTATTTGACTGACAGACGGCAACGGTTGGAGTTAAAAATCATCATTTGTGTTCTACTGAAGAAACAAAGTGACCTACATCTTGAATGCGCTGGGGGTAAGCAGATAAACATCAAATTTTCATTTTTGGGTGAACTATCCCTTTAAAAAGCCTTGCCAGGCTTTTTAATAGGACTCCGGTTCTATTTTGTTTGTCTACCCACAAAATAGAACCGGAGTCCTATTCCATTATTCCTAGCTGAATGGGAGGGATGCACCGGCTGTAGACATGAAGACAACACCTCCCATGATTCCGCAAAATCAAGGGGTCATCAAGCTACGCCATTGTTTTAATATATATATCAGGGGCGTTCCCTTCGGGGAGGCAAGTGAGGTAGTGCCTCCTCAAAGAAATGGAATGAGAAGATAATCCATATTACAAAAATAAAAAATGTGAATATTACAAAATGTGATATTAAAAAGTGTACAAGTCACTCGTTTTCTAAAGGAACTGTCCAACAGTGACACCCGTAGGTAAAATTACAGCGGGAGTCCACGTCTCTTGTGCGTCCCCTGAGCTTATAGAGATTCAATAAAGCTCCTAAAGCATGCAGTGGGTTTAGTGGGGGGGTAATTGAGAATGAATGGGGGAAAAGTCACGTGAGAGGAGGCAATGCCTCCATCGCGCTATGATTGGATGTGATTGGTTATGATTGGATATGATTGTTTTGTGCAATAAATTCCACCTAGTTTATGTGCACATCAGTCTGAATAAACAAAAACATGTTGTTAATGGGAAGATACTTTAAAGATACATCTTCGTGTCTGTGACAGTGTTTACCAAGCATGACTGAACAGCTGAACATCAATACACAAATAAAATATATCGTTTAAATTGCTACTGCCTTTAGTTATTATTTTAGAATAAACGTAAATTGCCATGAACCAAATCCCTATGAAAAAAAAAAAAACTTTCGGAACGCAGCAGAAAAAGTAGGCGAGCACTGCTGCAACTAGCAGGTGGCTAATCATGGTTGATCGACTAAAAACTTTGTATTAAATGTTATTATTAATTCTCCAAGTATTCAATAGGCTGTCATGATAAAACCTATCCAGATAAAAAAAAACATTCTCACTGAAACAAAGCACATGATGCATACATTTACACAACAGTCGCCAAAAAAGCATACATATTTTGTCTACTTTAGGCCTACTAAATTATACGTCACAGCCGGAGCCTCGTTTGATTCCTGTCAGAAATTAAATATGGCGGCGCTACCCTGACTAAGGTCTATAGGTAAATATTGATATCGAATTTATAAAATTAGTTCGCTTTTGTAACAATTTGACCAGGAGAAATCAAAATCTATTGTAACATTTCAGTTTTTTTCTTACCTTTTAACCAACAGGTCTCACAGCTAGGCTAGAAGCTCTTCACTCAATGGGAATTGGCTGCTGCTCGGTTACGTAGCAACGCGGGTTCTTTGACAAGATGAAGCGCAATGCAAACACAAGTTCGCGGTCCTCCACGCGCATTTTACTAGTGAAAATGCGCCATGACGCAAAGGAACTTGTCCCAGGACTAACTTTTTTCCCAGGTATGGATTTTTATGAATAGAACAAATCCTAAACACTAATGTGTTGCCTTCAGTGTTTTTATCATAAACAAAATAGGCTATGTAGCTGATGATTGAATGCTGCTACAATAGCATACAAGGTGATGACTTTGGTGGGCTGTTGTAAATAAAACGTATTTCATAAAGGATTAAAGGATAAAGACAAGGCATTTAAAGAGCAATAAAAAAAAAAAAATCTGGATAAGATTAATCACACAAAAAGTTATATTTTAATGATTTGCCTTTGATCTGTACTGTGTATTGTAATAAAAGTAATAAAACAATAATGTAGGAATACTAAAAGCACAATATGTAACATTTTTGGATTAAAATATTCAAAAACCACTAAAACAATTGTATATAATTTGTTGACTTGTGTACTTATATTATCCCAAATATTTCCAAGAATTTTTAAATCCAGAGATATAAGCAATTTTAACCAGGACACGGACCATGTCCGTGCGTCGACTGTCAATGACATCAATTACCCTCGGTTTCCGGTTTTATTTTGTAGAAACCATGGAAACACCAAAGACACTTTAATATGTGTTTTATTAGACAGGTGAGCAACTGTTTGGATACATTCATCGACAGAAAACTAATCATGTTATATAGCTCAACACAGTAAGTCTTGCTGTTTAAATCACATTTTCTTGATTTGCAATGAGTACCATTTTTTATCATGCCTTATATCGATCTAGCTTACTGCAATGTGCATTAGTGTCTCATAGTAGCTGCTGAGGGAATGCAGAGTAGCACTATAACAACTTTCAAAACACAAATGTATCTAATACGATAAAACAGAGCTGCTTTACCCCACATACACTTGACTAGAAAAAGCATAAGCAGTGACTTCAGCATAATAAAAGTTCCGCTGCTGTCGAGCCTTGTGTCGCGCTCGTCTCTAATTAGCAATCTGCTCGCACAGCACTCGGCCCTGCTCTGCTACATACTACAGTAACACTAATAATCTCATCCATGAACATGATTTCTGCCCGAGTCCCCGATTCTTTTCCACCAGCTGTAGATGTGAAGACAACACCTCCCATGATTCCGTGAAATCAAGGCATCATCAAGCTACGCCTTTGTTTTAAATAAGCAACCTCTAGCGGCGAAAATGTACATAGTATGCCTTTAATACTGGGTGGGATGTACCCAAGAATTTGGGGCAAAATGAAATGTAAGAGAGTAGCAAGCTATTCTAAGACTGTTAAAGGATTAGTCCACTTTCAAATAAAATTTTCCTGATAATTTACTCACCCCCATGTCATCCCAGATGTTCATGTCTTTCTTTCTTCGCTCGAAAAGAAATTAAGGTTTTTGATGAAAACATTCCAGGATTTTTCTCGTTATAGTGGACTTCAGTGGTCTCTCCAAATGGTTGAAGGTCAAAATTACAGTTTCAGTGCAGCTTCAAAGGGCTTTAAACGATACCAGACGAGGAATAAGGGTGCGGTGCCAGTTCCGTTTTTTTTCCGTAAGTAGAATAGGGAAGGTGTAGGACATACAGTGTAAGCTTTTTGAAGAATATGGAAAGTGGAAGCACGTGCAAGGCGATCATTTGTGTTTATAAAGCATATACAGTTGTATTTTTTTCAAAAATGACTGATTGTTTCGCTAGATAAGACCCTTATTCCTCGTCTGGTATCGTATAAAGCCCTTTGCATGAAGGGCTTTAAACACTGCACTGAAACTGTAATTTTGACCTTCAACCGTTTGGAGGCCAGTTGAAGTCCACTATAAGGAGAATAATCCTGGAATGTTTTCATCAAAAACCTTAATTTCTTTTCGACCGAAGAAAGAAAGACATGAACATCTTGGATGACATGGGGGTGAGTAAATTATCAGGAAAATTTTATTTGAATCCTTTAATGGTAGTGGAGTCTTAATAACAACAATTGTTGCATATTGAGATAGAACACATAGTCTTGCGTAACCAAACAAGATCCTGCTTGTGGATAACTTCTTGCTAAGTCATGCCTCAAGCATTTAATGCTTCTAATCTACACACTTTAATTTTTCCCAAAGTACTTGCTTTATCAGCACAGTATCTTGAAAGCACATCTTTGTTTCCAGGTGGACTGAAGAACCATGACTGCTGAAAAAGGCTTTATAGCCAGCCAATCAGAATGGAACGGGCAATTTTTGGAGGCTGAGACGAGATAAAACGTACTGTAAGTGAGAGCTAAAAGGTATGGAGAAAAACAGTTGTTTTGTTATCCAATAAGGAACATTAGAAAATGTTTGCTACTTATGTTTTTGTAGGTAAATAATTGTGTAAAAGATCATTTGCATTTACGTGCACGTGGCTTACCGTATTTGTAGACAGTTGCCTCTGCCCCAAGCCCCATAAATCATGGCAAATGACAATTTAAAAAGAAAAAAAAAGAAACAGTGCTGCTGAATACTCTCATAAACATATAGCTTTTTTAAACACAAATGTTTGTTGTAGTATAGGAGCTTGGCCTGATTATATGTGTCATACTCTGATTAGTTCTCCAGTACGAAAGCTCAGCCTCAGACCGACAGCTCTTCAGTATCCCAGGAGAGCCTCACCTAGTTAAGGAGGCTTATTAGATTTGTCCTATGAGAGGAACGGAGAGTAGCTGAAGAGAAACACGGCATATGGACATAGACTTGTGTCCTGCCTAATTACAGGCATTATCTCATTTGCTATTGTAAGGTACTGTTGTGCCATCTTCCATTTATTTAATTATGCTTTTCACATATTGGCATAGGGGCAATTTGGACAAAATTTCCACACGGAGGGGGTTTTACACGGTTTTTAAAAAAATCTGCCTTTTCAGGAGTGTGCTGCAATTTGTCAAGCAATTAGCCACACTAATTAAATTTTTGTACCTCTAATCAAACGAATATGCTAAAACATTCTTGCTGCTGCCAGTCCGATGTCTGTTCACATTTAACTTGATGGTTTAAAAGAGGCTCCTACTCTGCCTCCCCTCTCCACTTAATCACCTCATTTGCATTTTATATTGGTAAATCAAATTAAGCACCCGTAGCTTTTAACTTGATTGACTGTGGCCAGGTCCACTCAGATGGGACTTTTTGCAGAAAATTAGACCAATTTTAATGTGTGCAGAGCCTAGTTCCCCGCATTCAGCAAATCACATTCACTCAGCTAATTAAAATGATTTTGCCCCCTTTATGTGTGTACGCTCGCATATGCGTTGCCAGGGGTTTTGATAGATTTGCCCACCTGGTGTTGTCCATATCCTTTTCATGATTTTCTAACAGAGAGTTTTCGTTTCATCTCCCAAAGGAAGGGGCTCAGGCATCAAACGCAAAAAGAGAAATAATAAGTCGTGGCACTCCAGCTGCTTGCATTGACTGCATTTCTATTCTTTTACTCTTTTAGGAATCGGCAGTGAATGATCTGATCACCATTGAGAATTTTTTTTCCAGATAGAATATAATGTTGCTTTAGAACATCAAGCTATCGATTCAAAGGCACAAACAAAACTCATGAAGATGTACATCTAAAGTTAAATTCATTTGTATATGCATTTTTGCATATACAAATAATGCACATTATTTCCTCAAAATCGCAACACACCATATAAAAAAACACCATATATATATATATATATATATATATATATATATATATATATATATATATATATGTGCATGTCCACTACAAAAATCTAGATGAAAGCTGTAATAAAAGAACAGGCAAAACGAGGAGAAAGAGAGAAGGGGGTTGGAAAAATGATGTGTTGAGGGAATAATCCTGAGCAGGCGCAATGGATGCAGCTCTCGAGGACGAGGCCTTGTGCTGCTGCCCGCGTGCTCCCCGGGATGTGACAGTCAGCTTAATTGCAGCTTTTAGGATCATTACTGCTAGAATGTGAATGTCAAAATGGACAAGGCTCTCAGCCCCTTTGACAAACAAGCGCCTTCCATTTTGCAGCATGAGCAACCAAAGATATGGAATAAGAAAAACTAAAAAAAGACCCCACAGAATTCAATAATGTTTTTAGCCTGAGCAAGCTAAAAATGAATATTTTGTTCATGCACAAAAATTGATCACACTGATGGAAGTACTAATCTTCATTGGATGGAGGAAGACTGAAAAAAAAAATGACTGGATGTTTAGGTTGGTCCACAAGCTTTTTATTTGTATTTTATTTTGTTGATGCAAGGAATTTTTATGTCTGACATTGTTGATTAAAGGGGTTTTAAGAAGACTCATAAGCTAATTAGTTCATATGAGTCCAATTGTAATATTTTACCTTTTATACAGTAGTCTACAGTAGAATTATCTCGAATCACTATTTGACTTATATTTTTTATTTAATCTTTAACATGGCTCATAAACTACTTTTGTCGCTTTTTATCGCCAATATGCCATTACAACAATAGAGGGATTATTTGCTCAGATAATGATTGCTTTAGAAGCACAAAAGCAGTCCCGTCAAACTAAATCTTTTGAACTAATGTATAGCCTGTATACTGTTGAATAGCTGGTATATGCAATACATAGGTTGTTTTTCAGATGTAGAAATTTTAGTTTGAATTACTAAAATTCAGATGTTACAAACAAATATGAGTGCGTGATTCTGTGTTTAGCCCATGCTTATCAGAGAACCCACTGCCCTCTACCCATCACATAAACTGAAGAGGACCGGAATCAGTGTCTCTGGGTAATATGCATAATCGCTGAGGTGCCTATTCAGTGGTTTTCAGTCAAGCTTGTTTTTGTTTTTTTGCATGTTTGCAGAGTGTTTTGACGGCAACTCTGACCGAAAACTCGCCGATTGCACGTGACAAAGGTCAATGTTCTCTAGATTTCTACAAGCATGAGAGCACCAAGGCCAAGTGTGTTTTTGTATTGTTTTGTATGAGAGCAGCCATGATAGTCATAAACAAATCAAAAATGAATGCATGGATGCTTGGATTGTTTTGTGTGCACTTGTGTTTGTGTGTGTGTATAGAGAGTTGGACTGTTCACAAGTAGATCTTGCACTCTAAACACATGCGTCATTAACAACAGGTTTTTTCACCATTATTTACTTAAGGCTGAATTGGAACAGATTTTAAAACACTAGGCGACTTTGTAAATAGTTACAAAGAAAAACTGAGGATCATACACTACCAGACTTTCAAGTTGTTCCAAACACTCATGGCTAGGAGATGCATGACAATTGAAAACAATATGTTTTAAAATCAGTTCAAATTGAAACTGGATGGACTCATAGTCTGAAGCTAAAAATTCAAAGTCTTTGCCCATTGTACACTGCGCGATTTTCTGTGACAAATGGCAACTCCGACTTGCCAAATTCTGCAGATTGGCTCTGACTGTCATCAACTAGTTTTGACCCATTCAGACTGCAAATCAAGGCAGAAAATCTGTACAAAGGTTGTGTAGTCCATTCCAGCCTTTAGTATTGTCAGGCTGTGTACTGCTAGAGGCCCTTCAGCCCTTCATTTCAAGAGCAATTTCCAAACCTTTCACAACACTTTCTTAGTCAGATCACTGAAATATACTACTCCCCAGGAACTAGCCTTATAAAATGTGGGCTTAATCTTTTTTAGTGGGCTATCAAGGAACTGAACTGCTCAATTCCCCAAGCAGGGCTTCTGGAGTGCAACGGTGCAATGATTCAGAGGCAATGTGCAGCTGAAGGGGTGTAGGTTAAAAGGAGGTGTCTTTTGGTTCGGTCTAAATGGTCCATATGTAAAGCTGTTTGCGATGTTAAGTTGCCCTTTGTGTGGGCGTCTGCAAAGCAAATAAATAACGTCCCATAATTTGCAGCATGGCAACACGTCGCGCGGGGAATGTGCAGGTGAATCATTTGCATTTGAGATGCCCGTCCGACGTAGTCATTAATCTCTTTCATGTGCACTCGTAAAAGTGCCAGTGTGATGGAGTCAAGGCAAAGCGGCTTATTGGTGGACAGGTTAAATACTAGGACACCCATGACATGCCTGCTTTCCCACATGGGACCTTGAACCGGGCCGTCTTAAAGATTCCCCACATCATTATTAGGTAGCACATAATCATGTCACAGAGAAAGTGGTTTGTCCTATTAGTACCTTAATTAGTTGTGGCATCTCTGTTTAGATGCCTGGAATGTGTAGCTCTAAATTAGTTCATTTCACCCGCAATGGTTAGAGTTTACCGATTGAATTAACCCCCACTGTGTTAAACAAGCAAGTCTTCTATTCATTATGATGGCCGTGTGCGCTGGTAAATCATTTTGTGATGATTGTTATTGGTAAACAATGATGTATATTCAAATAATGTCTCTTTTGTATGTTGAAGTGGTAATAATTTTTCGACACATCCTCTGGTATTGTTTAGCTCTAAATGCTTCTCTTGTGACATTGTCCTTGCTGCCTAACAGAAATATTGATGGGATGATTATTTGGGATAATTTATATGGATCCTCCAGGAAGATGAGGGGTTGTATTCTGTTATCGAGTCACATTTTCTGTATCATTGGACAATTATCCTTCATTGAAAAATCTGTCTCTGCACTTTTGCCTTGTAGCCTAATATTTTTGGTCCTTTTCCTCCCAGGGAGAATCAGTATTAGATTCAATATAAACACTCATAATGGGGGTAGTAGAGGATAGCGCAATCTCCAACATAATGCTGGTGCGCGAGACCCCTCGCACTCTGACAGCTTGAGCAGCCTCATGGAAATATTTCTTTTGAAGATAAATTGTGGCAAACGCCTCCAGAATATCTTGCATCTGAACCCCATAGTCTTCACAACCTCATGTGCCTCTTATTCTCTTCACCAACTAGTCATACCTTGGGGTACCTTGAGCTGATAATTAATTAAATTATAAAAATGTAAAATTAAAATACATAATTTCAAAATAAAAATCAAAGTAAAAAAAACAAAAAAAAACAATTAGTTTTTTTTTTTTTTTTTTTTTACCTGCACATCATGGGACCATTAACTGATATGAGAGAACTGTGAACTTGTGAATGTGTTGTTCATTTATTGTAAAATCTCAGGGGGTACATAAAGTAAATAGTTTAGGTCAAAGGGGTTCAGGTGACAAAAACATTTGGCAATCCTTGAATTAGTGTTATGAGTTGAGATAGTAATTCAACCTATGCATCTCTAACACAATGTTGAAAATGTAGATAGGAAGACCGGTAAAATCATTGATTGAACGTTTGATTGAATGATTTTCTCTCTGAGAAATGATGCATCAATGCTTATGAAAGCAAAAGGCAGCAAATTATATATGCAGTATTTTAATTAGTTGTCTTAAAAGAAAGAAAACAATGCAGCTTTTGTAAGGAAGTGAGTCATTAAATATACATTGCGTCTGTATATAAATTATGCTCTCGCTGGAAAGACTGTAAGGTTAGAAGACACGGTTATTTCAGTTTTAAAACGGCACCCTCAAAGCGGCCACACAGACTGCACCTCCACGAGACACCGCCGTCCTGCATCATATTCTGATTATTCTCAAGCGGGTGAGACAGGATAGCAATCGACGGAACTGATAGTAAAAGAAGGCATCGGACAGTACGTGAAGAGATAAGACTGATTGTGTGTTTTCAGACATCCTCACCTGTGAGGCCCAGGGGCCCCTCTCTTCTATCGAGAGTCACTTTCTATCCTTTCTTTCCTCTTGGGGCCTCCTGATCAGTATAAGCATAATAATCAGACTCAAATTGGCTGTGAGGGGGAAAAAAGGTAGACTATTGAGTCACAAAGCATTAGTGCATGGCTGTCCCAGTCGACTGCTTCCATGAACAAATGATTAAGGTGTACTCTTTATACATTTTTTATAAGTGCTATCTCTGTTGGATATCAGCCAAGCAGGTCCAAGTAGAATTGGGTCTTTCCACTGCTTTTAAAACAGACGTTATATAGTCGACTTATAGGCCTCCAATTACTCAGTGTGATTTTTTTTTTTTTTTTTTTTTTTCTGAAAAGCCATCCCATTGGATTTCTAAGGAAGCATAGTGTTTTGTCTCCTGTTAAAGAGACTGACACCGGAGCAACGTGACTCTTGTCATTGTAGGCTTTATCTGTGATCTTTCTCTGGATGTGAAGGGCTTTGCCCTGCCACCTGTTCAGGCCTTCAACTTCTCCAAAGCTGCATATCATGATTTCTCATCAAAACTGCTTCCAGACGTGAGATTTATAATGGCGTTGTATC
The DNA here is from genome assembly GCF_018812025.1 of Megalobrama amblycephala. NCBI lineage: Eukaryota > Metazoa > Chordata > Actinopteri > Cypriniformes > Xenocyprididae > Megalobrama > Megalobrama amblycephala. Next base: position 21,115,486 of record NC_063047.1, read on the forward strand.
ATTTCTCCTAATTACAAATATGACTTACATGCAGTTATTTGTAGAATTCAAGTAAAATATCAAGTTAGTATAGTATAGGTTCATATCGATCGTTTCTTTTTGTACATTTAAGTGGCCGCTAGAAAGTTAATGCTTGGTGTGTACTTTTTATTTTCCTACAAATAACTACTGTTCCATTTCCTTCGCTTCAGATTAATATTGTCTATAAATCAAAGGATGCATGTTGGAATGTTACTTGGAAGGACCTTGTGAAGTGATCCCAGAAGGTGCTCTTTGGTTGGGTTTCAAACATATACTTTAGAAAAGAATCCAATGCAAGGTCGTACATAAGGATTAAAGGGGTTTTAAGGGAATAAAACTGGTAAAAGAAGATTTCTTGTTCTAATTGGAGTTATGAAGTAAGCAATTTAGAAAATAATAAGATTTTATTTAAAAATTTACCCACATTTACTTTTATTTGTATGTCTAATATCTCAAACACAAACGTCACAGTTAGTTATTAATTACACATAATAGCATATTTTTAATTCAAAATGGTGGAATTTGATAAAACAGTTGAGTAGTTTGCATCACTGGAAGTTACTGTTGGTTGTTGAACATTTCTATCATAAATCAGTTGTCAGATATTAAATGTTTTGCTACTTACAGCCCTGAACCAAGTCACTTCTTTTGGGCTAAAAAAAGTTAAAAAGCCTTTATTCACATCATGGCTAATTATAATACAAACATTAAAAAAAATAGCTAACACTGCAAACTGATACATTTCGACCTTCGGCCAAAAGAACCATTATGGGGGGCTTAAAATGTAATATACCATTATAATATAATATACCATTACAGGGGGACCTATAATATTGTTACCCATTATAAAGTATAATGATATTAATAATATTATATTATACTTTATAATGGGTAACAATATTATAGGTTCCCCTGTAATGGTTCTTTTGGTTTCTCCCAACTCTACAGAGTAACTAATTACATCTACAGCTGCGACTCATTTGTACCTGACACTCTGAGGAAGCCTGAAGGCCGAAATGCACCAGTCTGCACTGTTTTAGCTATTTGTAATGTTTTTATTGTGATAAGCTGTGATGTGAATAAAGGCTTTTTAACTTTTTTTGGACTGGAAGAAGTGCCTTGGGTTCTTTTCTACATTAATTGTCTATAAATCTTGAAAACTACAGTACGTAGAAACTCACAGTCAAGAGGGGCTCCGGTACTGATTGAAATAGTACTGATTTCACACAAGATTCTGTCATCATTTACTCACCCTCATGTCTTTCCAAACCTGTATGACTCAGCTATCACTTCTTGCACAATAAATAAAAAAATAAAAAAAAATCTTATCTTCCTAATGTAAACATAATGAGTAATCAAGGTTATATGTAATGTCATAGTTTTTCAATTATATTCTTTGGTAGCACACAAAACATAAATGCGTCAATTAGTCCGATAGTTGACATAAGGAGAGTCAGGTGTTTTTTTTTTTACAGCTATTTGATGATTTAGTTGATGCCTAGAGAGGATTTGCGTTGCCTTGGTTTCTAAGATGGTATCATAGGGAGGCTTGTGGGCTGTTTAATACATGTTGTAAGCTAACCAGCCACCCGACTCAATCAGCGCTTGAGTTGCCATGACAAGTTACATGTGAATTTATATAAGGTTATAAGTCTGTGTGATCTTATTTCTGCTGAGAGGTGTATAATGGATATTCTGCACTGCAGAAACTAATATGTGGTTCACATAAAGTAGAATTAAGGGTAAAATGATAACTATACAACTATACATATATAGTTTCATATGAAATTCATATTAATGATAGTCATCACATACTAATGTATCATAATTAGAGATAAAATCAGAGTAGCAAATATGTTTTGTCTTGCATCACAGAATATTTTTTTGCTGTGCATAAATATACATATGTATCCATCTATCACTGCTCAAAAACATTGCATGTTTTTTTTGTTTTTTTTGCTGTACACAAAATATAAATGTTTCAGTCTATCACTGTTCAAAAACATGTTTCTCACAGAATATTTTTTGCTGTGCATAAAATATACCTATGTATCAATCTATCAGTGTTCAAAAACACTGTTGTACGTGATGGTGTACGCATTAAAAAAATAAAATATATATTAAAAAAACACTTTCCATGAGAATTCAAAAACAGTAGGATTTTATATTTTCAATTTGTGGTAAGATAGCACCATCAGTATTATTATTATATGACCTGGTACATGTTTTCTTCATTTAGTCATGCTGTAAACCCAGAATCTATAAGTTCTCATCAAGACAAGACAATTACAAGGGTCCTGTAAAGTTGTTTGAGCCAGAACATAAAAAATCACAAGGTGTACCATAAACCATAGCTGTGGGACTCTGTTTGTCTTTGTAGATTAATCATGTGCCCCTTGACCTATTTCCCCTATCTCTTTTATGATTTTTAAATAGTTTTAGTAAAATGCTTCAGAGAACATTTTTTACATTATTTTACACCTCAGAATATTATATTTTTATAAAATGTGTCTAAGCTATTTGTCTGCATCTATAGGCTCTTCCATCACAGTTACTTCTGTCTCCAGTACTATTAAATGAAGCCTGCTTCCTCAACAAGTGTGTACTATATCCGTATATAAAGTTTCATATACCATGAGCAGATGTAGAGTTAAGAAATAGAATTGAAGTGGGAGAAATTTTTTAGACTTTTTGCATGAATATGTACGTGAACTAAGATTTCAAATCTGAACTTAATGTTATTTTACATTAAAAATAAAACCTGGGTTTTGATCATGTGTAACACATTGATTGAGCTGAATTAATTATCAAAGTCTTATACTCGGATGTGTCTTTGCTATATTCACTATCAGAGTAGAAGTTGTTTGAGGTTTCACAATTTTTAGTTTGTGACGTTTAACTTAGTTTCCATATAATGCCAGTGGACTTGCTATATGGTAAATATTTTGTTTTGGTTACAAAAACATCCTGCTTGAACACTGCACCACACTTGGCTCGAAAGCTTTTGCTGTTGTCACGAAATGCAAACCAAGCTCGACACCATCAAGTTTCCTTCTCTGTATGTCAATGTCATTTTATGCCATCATACTCCCAATGAGGTTGTTTTGACGGCTTCTGCCCCTGGAAAAGAATGACGTGTCGGCCCAGGGGGCTGCTGTGAAGAGACCCAGGCTTTTCTGGGCCTCAGAAGTTGGAGTGTGCTCTTTTCAGCCCCGAGGGTGATTTCCCCCGTGGATCTGTGAAGCTCAACTCACAGGACGACGTACCTCTTAGCATCCTTTTTTCACACGTGCTATGCTGACAAGTAACACTTGGAGTGTCCTCTTCATCGACACATTCCAAAGAGGTTCGGACTTAAGCAGCACCTCTCCCTCTAGATCTGCTGACAGACTCTGAAAGTCTCCAGAACAGCCGATGTTGAAAATGCCAGCTTTCCTCAGACGTTCTGTCCATATAACCTTCACAAGGATAGTTTACCCCAAAATGAAAATTCTGTGTCATTTATTCATTCACCCTCTTGTTGCGTAACTGTGTATAGCTTACTTTCTTCTGTGAAACATAAAAGCAGAAATTTTACAGCGTAATTCCATACAATGGAAGTCAATTGTTACCAAAGCTGTTTGGTTACCAACATTCTTCAAAATATCTTCTTTTGTGGAACGACATGAGGGGAAGTAAATGATGATAGAATTTTTTTTTTTTTTGGGTGGAGTATCCGTTTAAACACAAACTCGGTTGATGCAAGCCGACGGTACAGCTCTTTATAAGATTGATCAACTGCTCATCCATAGATTTCCACCATAATTTTCCACCTGTTGTTCAGGTTAGGAATATACATTCATATATGTCAAAATCTATTCTGGTATGGAATTATAAATGTACTATTGCCAAGAAGCACAGCCTCCTTGACCAACACTTGAGCAAGAGTTTAAAAAGATACTGTTACTCTGCTTTCATACAGCATTCATTGTAAATTCATTGTTAATATAAAAATAAAGCAATTAAAGGGATACTTCACCCAAAAATGAAAATTCTGTCATTTACTTTTTCTTTTTCTGTGAAACACAAAAGTTTTTTTTTTTTTTTTTTTGTCTGACAACTGCAATGTTGTTTGTATCCCAATGCTCTTCAAAATATCTTTCTTTGTGTGTCGCAAAAGAAAAAGTCCTATAGCTTTGAGGCAACATGAGAGTGAGTAATAAATGAATATTCAATTTTAGTTTTCTTTAATTTTAAGTCTCATTCTACTAATATACAGTAATATTCTTAGAAAATTACAGATGCACAGCAAAGTTCCGTCAACCATCTGCCATTGGTTGCCACCGCTGAACAATTGTGGGTTGAGCTCACCAGCCTCCCTGGTGTTGTGACTCTGTGGTCAGGCTTTGGACCTTGGGGAGGGATTGCTTGCCCGGTTCACAATGCAATCGGGTCTCATCCAGGAGACTGTGATTGTTCCATGGAGCCTCCTCCAGGTACAGTGCTGCTTTTGTTCCAGTAAGTCAGCAATCTGAATGCAGTCCGGGAGGCTCGACCAGCTTTGGGAACTATTCTATCAGGAGGCTTTGTGCTACCCAAAGGCCTTCTGGTTGTAGAGGACTAGAGAAAAGAGCTGACATTTTAAACGGGATTTGTGCTTCGCAGAAGTTCGATGCCACTTAATGCTTTGCTCAACAAATGACCTAAACAGTGAAGCATCACAAATTTGGGTGTTTTTAGCTAAATATTACTATTTCCTATTTGATTTCATGCTTGCGTGTGTTGTTCTTCAGTCATGGTCAAATTCACAGCTTTTGTGACTCACCAACATGTGAATCAATGAATCCCAATGTGCAACAGACTACAGTTTCAGCTAAATGGAGCTGTCTGTCATAGGTGTTGTGCTATAAAAGTTTACACTTTTATAGAAAACAACAGTAGCATGGAAGTATTTTTACATAATCAAAATAAAAAAATTTTAACCCTTTGCATTCCTGTAAAATTTGCCTAAAACATCTTTAAAAAAAAGCCATAACCAAGTGAATTGCATGTTGTTTTTTAACCATTTGGAATATATGCATGGTTTTGGTCTCTTGAGAAAGGTATGTGGAACGCTACAGTGGAACAGTGGAACGCTAACAGGTTAAAAAAAGAAATATTTTTTAAAAAAGGTTGATTATATGAAAAAAAAAAAAAAGCTATTAAAATTAATTAAAAGTTAAAGGATACATCCATAATGTGCTAATTGTAATCTCTTTTGGTTTTACATTAAAATATTTGTTGATTCATATAAAGCCTATATACATTGATTATACACATCCATCATTGGAACTGCTAGTAAAATAAAAAACGATTTACTTGCTTGACATGGCAAAATGACTTTTGTAGAGTTATGTAATAATACAGAATTATTGTAGACATTCACAAATGAGTAAAGCTTTGCGCTTTAGTTTTGTCTTATAAGTACTACCATCTAATGATTGTTATATTACGTCTTAAATATGTCCTAATGTTTACATTGTTATAGTCTTGTACTTTTTGTTCTAAAGCTTAATTGAAGGGCTAATTCAATTTGCCTTAGTTTACTTTAATTGGAATGCAAATAGAAAATGCAAAAATAGCTACCTTAGTATAGTAAACCTATACTGCTCTTGACAGTGTTTACCTTTAAGTGTTTTTTTTTTTGCTAGAAAAAGGTACAGTATACAATAATAAAAGATTTGTCATGCAAAGGTAATTTATATTATTCAGTAGATAAGCATGTTAAGCATCCAAATGATCTCAATTTGCAGCAACTGTCTGGACAAAGGAAGCATAAAAGCTCAGTGGAATTATGCCCAGAGCCATGGGCCATGTAAAGAGGCATTGTCAAGGTCATTGTACCAGCACTTGGAATGATTTCCTGAAAGAGAGTTGTAGAGTTGTATATTGATGTTTAATTCTGTTACTTAATTGTTTGTACTTTAGCAAGCCTGCTGCAGACCATTGTGCATATGAATAACATGGTGATTCTCTTATAGGCCAGTCACTGTTACTCTAAGTGATGAAACACGCCATCTGCTGAGGTTAATGTTTGAATTCTTGATTTTCTCCTCTCTAAATCACTTAGTGGTCTTTGAATACATAGCATCAACTTACTTTCTTAGTATACATATATAAAAAATAAATATGTTAATGAAAGAATTTTCATTATTGGGTGGACTGTCCCTTTAAGGGTACTTTAGGTTGCAGCGCTGCTAAACACATTATTTGATAAAACGAGAACTGATTGGTTTTTCACCTTGCCTTATCTCCTTGTGTGATATATTATAATAGCCAAACCTCAACTTGACATGCGAGAAACAGATAGGCTATAAAAATGGTCACATTTAAGAAACCCCCACGTGTCCGACCGTTTACTTACAGTACACGTCAAATTTTTATTGATCAAATATTCCTGAAGATAACTCTACATATGGCGTTGTTCTTACATCAGTCTTTGATCAAACGACAGGACACGTCAATTATGATAGATCATTCGGAGTCGACAGTATTCTTTTCTTCCTTTTTACTTCTTCAGCAAGTAAAAGTACACAAAAGTGGCATGTCTTCCGACAATAAATAATAAAATATTTTGTAATACAGGAACAAAACGAAACCTCCAGAGCTAATCAGTCATATTAACTTAACTTAAACCTATACACATCTTTGGGAAAGAAAAAAGTTCTTGGACGGACACGAACACATGAAATTCCCACACAGCTTGTGGCAAAATAGAGGTATACCTTGTTGCAATGCTTTAGTTGGGCTTGAAAAGAGACCATATAACAAAACTGTAATCGCAGTAGACCTCGGCTGCCATACTACCCTCTTTTGTGAACTAGTCCATTTCGATCTTTTTATAGAAACAGAATAAACAGTCATGGTTTCATTATAGGCTACTCACGTTGCGCACAAAAGTAGGCTATATGAATGTATATATTAGACTAAGTTCTCTTGCGTCTTATATCCGTAGAGGTCCATTGATTTGTCATAAAAGTGGAAAAAAATGTGGAGGGGTTTTTGGCAAAAGTGTAGCCGACCAGGTCCACTCGGCTGCGGAGCACTGCAATGATCACGTCAAGTTCGGTGTGTGAATACGTGCGCCGGCTGGATCCACTTTCGCTGGAGTTTAAATGGTCTTTTCGCAACACTCGTTGGACTTGCTCGGTTGGAGTGTGTTTAAATCCCATGATTGTCATCACAGTGTATAAATACAACCAAGGGTTGTTTCGATATAGAGGCCTCGTGCAGTTGGTTTATGGGTTTTTATTCAGGAGCGGCCCTAATGATAGGGATGGAAGAAACTTCACGAGCCTCTCTCTGAGATTGGTTTCCCGGACACGTCCTTTCCCAAACTTCAGGTGCAGGAGATAATCCACTCGCCTAGGCCTCTATAGGACTCGCTACCATGCTGTTCGGTGTATCTGGCAGTTGCGAGGACATTGAGGCGACTTCGCTCCCTGTGGAGTTCGAGCCTGGCCCTCCTTCAGAAAAATTCACCTAAAACGGGCAAAATGTATGTTATTATTATTGTTCTTTAATTATTAATATTATACGTATTATTCATTTTATTAGCGGTGCTTTTAATACTGCTACTGGTATTGTGTCTTTACGCACAGTTTTGCGCACTCACCAGTTGCTGGAAAGCAGGCTGGTCGATGTCACTCTGCAGTGCGAAGTCACTGAGGACTTTCCAAGGCGGTTGGTAACTCTGCACCTCCACTTGGTTTGCCTGCAAACCACCGTCGTGTCTCTCTGGACTAGTCGCCACCATTGGAGTCCCCGTCATCCCCTGGATGTTCTGCAGATGACCACGAATAAATGATTTGCAGTCATACATAGTTTAGGGGCCGCATTACAGAAACTTCCAGTTTTAAGTTTTAAGATCTTAGAAGTTTGATGTTCTAAATGAGACCATAACTGAAATCGCCATGTTTTCTAAAAATAAAAAATAAAAAATGAGATTGCAAGGTTCTGAAAATACATACAAACTTTATTTTTGTTTTTTTTTAAATGTAGCCTACATGCTTCAATTAAGATATATTTTATAGTAGCAATAAACACTGCAAACGCGCGAAGTGGCTCATTAGAAAGACCTAATATTTTTGGTTTATCGATTGAAGCGCCACTAATCTTACCGTTTTGTCGTTGGGTTGCTGCTGCTGGAGTTGTTTCATCAGTATGCTCCTCTTTTTGTCCTTGCAGCGCTTGTTTTGAAACCAAACCCTGATGACTCTCGGGCTGAGACCCGTCATCTCAACGAGCTGCTCTTTCATGAGGGCGTCGGGTCGAGGGTTGGCATTGTAACAAGTCCTCAAGGTATGGAGCTGTTTTTCGTTTAGGACTGTCCGGACGCGGGTTGTTTTCTCAGGTTGCTTGTGCACATGAGGTCGAAGCGCAGGCTGGCGTGCCGAAATGGGCTCTGCTGCAAGAAAGACGAAACGTAGATTAATGATTGTTGAATGCAAAGAGATTTCTTAAATAATGCTCTGAATGTGTGAAGACTGCGATTAGGTAAGCTATGTCCAGCGATCAAATAAGTCATTTAAAGGAATAAGTCGGAAGGCCATCTAAGTTGGACGGACTTATGTGAAATAATAATAATAATAATAATAATAATAATAATAATAATAGGCTAAAAAAATCACTGAAAGACGGAGTGTTAGTGTTCCCATATTCTCCATATATTTAATGGTCTTGTTACGAGACCGGCATCGAGAGGAATCTCTCCATAAGCGTAAATATATTTATTTAGATAGCCTATTTCTTTCCGTAGAAATCTGCTCCTTCCCAGATGCAATTCTTATTTCTGCATGTATTGGCGAAGAGAGTTTCCTTTTAATAAACTTGAAATGCAGCCATGGTTGCAATCCCTTTTCTGGCAATTATGTGTTCTTGCTGAATGCAATAAATTTGGATGGCGATTATGACCCAGATAGGTTTACGACGCTTAATTAAACCAATCTGTGCATACCTCTGAATTTTAAATAATCGGGTGCGCGCTGCCCATGACATTACTTTAACGAAGTTATCAATAAACCTGCATTAAGATCTGAGTTTGTGGTGGTTTCCATTATTGAGATTATTATAAAATAAGGTGCATTAATGCAGCGAATATAGAACAGCAGTAGCCTAGTGCGGGTGATTTTCGAGTTAAACACTTATTTTAGGCTTATTTTACAGGTGCTTTAAATGTGGAGAATCAACACGTGCTTGAATTTGTAATATCAGTTTAATTTAATTAACATTTCAAAAATATATAGGCCAGATGCTCTTACAGTAATCACATGATACATTGATATCGTACTATTATATTTCTAGAACACATCAACATTTAAGATTAAATTACATTTTCTTGGTATTTATTTGTGGAAAGATCTCCTTTATTTCTCTAGTACACATAAACTGACGCGTGGTTGGACTCTAATCAGCAAAGAATATCTATTTCATGTATGAATAGGCCTAGCTAAATTCAAAAACGAATATGCTGTCAAACCACCACAGTCTTGTGGTTGGCTTGTTAATACCATAATTCACGAATGGTTGTTGCACAACATTTATTCATCATAAGTCTTAATCTCTTAATATATAGTATCATCATGTTTTTGTTTGTTCGTCTTGAACACTTTTTTAGAAATAAAAAAAAATCTAAAGGTTCAGAGGAGCTTTGTGTCTAAATTCCCCCAGACAAATAACCTAATCCCCGAGTCCTTGAGCAAACAACGCTTTGTAAGTTGTGGTAGAATAGTATGCCTACCTGCCATTTGTAAAGGTCTCGCCGGATGTAATGGGCTTAATGGGTCACCAGCACCCATTGTTGCCCGTTCCACCACGTCATGGTCGGCCCTGCAGAAGAGCCCGTCTTCCCGCAGAGCGAACTCATCTCCTGGGATGAGCTGCCGACTACACGCCACACATCTGAAACACTCAATATGATAAACCTTCGAGCGTGCTCTCATCACGAAGTCATTCTTGCTGAAACCAATGTTGCATTTAGCACATTTGATCCCGTATAACCTGAAAAAGAAAAACACAAGTACATTATAGTCTAATGTTTGGGTTAAAAAAAATAAATGGCAGCTAACGATCGATATGAGAACAATAAAAAAAATAGTGAATATATGTTAACCGAAATTAAATGCACATACATTTCAGAACAACAAATGCAAAGGTTTAAAATATATACACACTAGAATTTACTTGGGCCTAATCATTAAGTCGATTAATGATTTAGTAAATAAGAAAATTCGTTTGTAGGCTAATTATTATTAGCCTATCAATATTATTAATAGCTAAATAAAAGCATTAATAATAATAAATGACAATTCTTTTTGGCGTATTATTAAACAGTGGTGTTTGTCCCTCACGCATGGCCTCTTAAAATGGCTAAATATGCTACATTCATATTGTCAAAAATATTATATCAATATTGCGATTAAATTTCGTAGAGATTCATGCGGCAATGCTACATATGAGCAAAGCCCCACAATAATTGTGGAGTAATTGCGCTGCAGACTCATTTAAGACAGGAGATTAGCATATAGGTGCTGTCCAGTACAAAAAAAAAAAAAAAAAAAAAAATGAATGACAGCATGCTGCCGTAATGCACCAGTGAATAATGAGAGGTTACTGTCATTCAGTCATCCACACTCGAAAACTAAAACATGACCTAAATGATCTGCGTTACCTGATGTAGTCCCGTTTACAGTAAGTTTTTCCTTCTCGGACAAAACATGTACAGGATTCGTCCAGATACTGGTTACATTCTGCACATTTCAAACACGCCGCGTGCCACTCCAGATCCGGGGACACGCGCAGAATATACTGGTCATGGATTTGATTCCCACAGCCGACACACAACGAGATTAGACGCTTTTCTGATTGAAAGAGAAAGCATATGAAATTCAAATTATGTAGGATAAATATTTTTCTTTCTTTTTTATTTTTTATTTTATTTAATTGTAAGCTAACACTAGTACATGTTACAACCGTATGGTAAGTCTGGCATCGCCCTAATTTCCCAGTGAAATACTTTGACTCTGTGTGTAGAAATAAACACACTATGACATGGTGCTGAAAACGGTGTATGACTGAAAAATGACCGAAATAAATAATGTTACATTAGAACCGACATAGCCTAATTGTTTTTATTCTTCTTATTATTTATTACTTTTATTATTAAGAATAACACCAATAATAATAATAGCCTAATAATAATAATAATAATAATAAATTAAGTATTAAATGGCTTGGAATAGGCCCTGTTTGTAGTGATTTAAACTGAGGAACGATCTTGTCACGATCACTGCGGTCTGTTCAGAACTTTGAAACAAACTTCTAAAGTCATGCATTGATCGGCAAACAGGCATGATTCATCGTAAATCGCCAATTTTAGCAGTAAGTGTAATTGGACACATATATAGACATTAATGCATAACTTACTTTTTGGTGGATCCCCCATGTCTCCCATGTCAAGAAAGTAAGGCGGTGTTAGGTCCACTTTAAAACCGGACAGAAGGCCCTTAGTGCCCGTGTTTTGATCTGTGAAGGTGGGAAAGTGGACGAGGGTTCGAGGTGTTGCAGGACTTCCCGGAATCGAGATGCTTGCGATTAGAGTTAGGGGTGTGTGTTGAGCTCCTGTGCTTGGTCACAGCATTGATGGGCCACTCTTGTCCCTATCTCTCTCTCCCTCTCTCAAACTCCGTCGGCTTCGGCTCTTCTCTCTCTCTATTGGTCTGACGTAGGACACGCATACGTCACCTTTATGAGAAGCTGATTGGTTATGGAAAGACGACCAGCTGTTCGGAGCCCAGGCCGATGAGTTGTTGCATTTACTTTACTTATTTCATTCATACATTTTTTTTCTAATTTCTGCAGCTTTTGACGAGTTAAATAGACACATAGAAATATGTTAAAATAAAAATTACCAAAAAAAAAACATGTTTCATAGCATTGCGCATTTAGGTATTTTAATGTTTATCTAAAATGAACCAGTATCGACTTTGAGCAGGACATGATGTTTAAACCAAGTGTTTACAGTCATGATATTCTAGCTTGGAATTTTGAAAACTTGTTTTTAAATAGCCTAATAAAAATTATTGTAGGCTAAACCTATTATTTCAACCAATCGTGCAAACTGAAAACTGTTTATTTTATATCAAGTCATTTTGATAAATATCGCATTATAGTAAATGATGTATCTCTGTTTTGACTGGTGGACATGTGAAGTGAATCTCCCTCGACTAGTGTAGAGATTTTCGCAGGGAAAGGCGCAAGTCCGTATTCAGGCAGTTGCACACAGGGGTGCATAACACGATTGAAATCGATGGCACATTTCAGAGTTGTCGCTATTCAAACTAAAACGCAATTACAGCACATAATTGCAGATAATGACCGTTTTAAACTGCGCGAGGCACGTGGTAATATAATCTCAATGTAAGGGATGGATTGGTTGAACAAACAGGCAGAACATAGCACAAAGTTGCCACATCTCCTGAACCTTATACAACGACATGGCAAGTTTTAGAGAAGAAGAAAAAAAAAGTTAAACTGTGAGCTGTCACTTCAGCCCAAATGATTCAGATTAGCACTGTATTTCAACACTTAAAAAAACATTGTTATAGTTTTTCAAATTGAAAAAAAAAAAAAAAAAAAAAAAAAGTAAAGTACATTTTAACGAATCTGTAAGTCTCCCACTGACAGAGATGGACACGACAAAACAAGTGGCCGAAATATGACAGCAGGGTTGCAGCCAGCAGAGCGTCGCTATAACAGACACAAACACGCCCTCTTGTGTTAGCAACATGACCCAAAGCAGACCCACCAAACAAAGACATATGGAAACATATGAAACATGGGCGAGAGCTTGCATTGTTAATTCTCTAATCTGCTCATATATTAATAATAATACGCGTTAATAATTAATAGATAATTAATACAGGTTAAATGGTTCGTGCATAGCCTATTTGAGAATTAAAAAAAACATTTGAAAAATAAAATAAACGTTTCAAATGATGTAATGCATTGTTTCTGCTACAATCTGTTATACTCATCATGTCTCTGTCTTGTGATTCTCACACAGATTTAAGATTACAGTTGCACACAGTTTATGGCTAAATTGCAGCTATTTGGGGAACACCATTTTCACTGTGGTCCTTGTTAGTGACACTGCCAAAATATTTTTTAAACCCAAGCATGTTACTATTTGAGCTGGAGAACGAGACTAATTTGAAACGCGTGTGTGTGTGTTTAGTGATAAATGATTGATAGCAGCTTTTGTATGAAACAATACTATGCAACCACAGTTCATCAAATCCCTAAAACATTGTTTAAATGAATCTTGATATACACTGTGTATTCAATTCAACATCAAAAACTGCATCAAAAGAAATTACATAACACAAGAATAAAACCAGTTGTGAGGGTATATTCTTCAGCAAATTTCATTTATGGTGTTATATTACCAACATTTCCAAAAATATTTCCAATAAGCAAGAATTTTAATATTTTGCTTCAAACTGTGGTTGACAGATTTTTTTTTCACCCTTATGATCAATAATTAAAAGGGATGGACAATGGCATTGCTCCACCCAAATCATCAAATTTCCAATGTATAATTACAAATGTCCTAATCCCAACCTAAATCTAGGATGTTCAGTCTTATTATGTTACAAACAATCAGATGAATTGCTTAGTACTTAAAATCCAACGATGAAGTGTCTCAGATCATAATATGACAACTTTACTTGTGCATGTTGATTTAAATCCTACGAAGATCCATCACTGATCTCAAAACAATGACTATTTGCTTTAAGGCTTAAAGTTGTCATGTTACTCTGTGTTATACTCTTTAATGAGAATACCTACAATCCTTACTGTATGATAATCACATGGATAACAGCTCAGGCAGGAGCCAAACAAGACACATTTGTGGATTTGTTTTTATTTATTTAATTGGTAACACTTTACAATAAGGCCTCATTTGTTAATATTAGTTACTGTATTAACTAACGTGAACTAACAATAAGTAATACATTTGTTACAGTATTTGTTAATCTTTATTAACGTTAATAAAAATACAGTTGTTCGTTGTTTGTTCGTGTTGGTTCACCGTGCATTAACTAATTGACTTTAAGAATGTATTGGTAAATGTTGAAATTAAAATTAAGATTAATAAATGCTGTAGAAGTATTGTTCATCCTTATTTCATGTTAACTTACCAATTTGGTAATGTATATTAACCGTACAGCCTTAAATCTTTATATAAGATAAATTAAGATGAGGTTAGAACTAGCTTAAGGATAATGGTTCAGGTTTTTAGAAACCCATTGTATGTTGTCTGACTATAAGCATGACCCTTATCCTGACCTCATTAACCTCCAGTTTCATTGATCACCTTCACCAGCTTGGCTGAATTTGGAAATGCCTCTGAGAGGTAATGGAGGATAGAGCATAACCTGAAGGATGTGTGCTATATTGACAAAGTACGGTTTATGTAATGTCATTCAGTTCAATATAGGTATGGAGAGAGAAAGAAAGAAGAGATAGAGAGAGAATGAGCAAATCTATTTTGTGATGTGGCGCTTTGAACAACCTCTCTGCCTCACAGACTGAAGAGCTTGGATGCTTGTATTCAATTAGAAATGTATGTGTGGCATGACTATAGGGTACCAGTTATAGATTTCTTTAATGTATTGTTTATATGGTTGCAGACAGCGTTTTGTTCTCAAAGACTGCAGCAGCGTGTGCTCTCTTAGCCATTTTCAGGAGTAGAAGTCTCAATGTGCTTGTAAATTTAGGTGGTTAGATTCGATGCAGAAGTCTCTCTTAGCCACAGTAGCTGGTTCTTACAGCTCAGCAGGAGTCCTTCGAGATAAATGGCAGGAGCAGCGTTTCAGCTACTTTGCGTGTGTATGTGCGTGCACGTGTGTGTATGTGCGTGTGTCATCATTTCTTTAGACCTAATGCTTTCTTCTCTAGCTGAGATCTCTTCACACTAAGCAACTGTGTGTTTGTGTTTCGGTGTGTGCGTGTGTGTCCACGCTAGATTTTCTCCGCCTTTAAAAATGACTCGTTGTGATTACAGTTTAGCATGTTCTGAGGAACAGTGCTAAAAACACACACATTTCAGCAGGAAAATCACAGAGCTTTAAAAAGAGGCTTCTGGCCCCTCACAATGACAGAGACATCAGTGATTTTGTCATTGTTAGGTGTCGTATCCACTGTCTTCAGATCACATTTTCTTTCCATTTATGGAATTTTCTCAGAGGAACACTATGAAGATGGCTGTTGGATTATGCACCTTTTCAGAAACATGTTGAATTGGTTTGCATTGGGACATTGCTGTGCTTTGTATTTTATTATTCAAATAATTATACTTCTACATGTGGAGAAAATAAAATCTAACAAACCCACCAGAAAACATCCATCAAAGTGAAGAACTAAAATATTCCTTTTGAAAATTATTTTTTTGTTTGTTTTGCACTTCCATCTTTTTTGCATTTATCTAGCCTATAGCACAAAAATTTATTTGGTATAATGTGTCGTTTTAGGCTTCTGCTTTTGTTTATTTGTCTATTACATTTCATGCATCGCTACAGAAAAATTATAGACCTTTGCTTCTCTAATTAACCTCCTCAGTCAGATGAGACATACGGGTATCAGATTGTTCAGTGTCTTTGGCTGATACTAATCAGTTCACTTTAATTAACTCAAAGAGCTACGGGCTAGAGTCGGTTACTGGTTTGTTTATAATATTCAATCGAATGCATGAGATGTTTTTTTTTTCCGGGCTTTCACTTTTAAATATAAAGGGGTTTTTGGCTTCTGTGGTTCCATGCAGAACCTTTAATGTCCAGGGAACCTTTCCATTTTATAGTGGAAAAAGGTTCTTTAGATTATTAAAATGTTCATTACACTAAGAAAAATAGAACTGTAATACTGCAACGTTCTTTGGGGGAACTCAAAATAGTTCTTATATGGCATTACTGCAAAAACCTCTAAAGTGTTCCATTAAAAGCAGCAGTTTTTAGCTTACATATGCATCAGAAGCTCCAGCATTCTGCTCTTTGTGGTAGCACTAATATTCACACTCATCTCAGAGTAGCTTATATTGTTGCTTTCAGCTGTAATGTACTGGCTGTCAGCCATATTTATATCTGAGCCAGAATGAAATGAAGGTTGTTTCACTCACTGCCCACCATGAAGACCTTGGCTTTAGGTCATTTTTATTTGTAACTCAAGAATGTTTTTAAGAATGTAATTAAGACCCTTTAGGCAGAAATGTGTCTGTGTCCTGCTTTCTGGCCATTTTACTGCAAATAAATAATTAGTATCATTACTATCATTATTTATACTGCTAAAAAAACCTCTCAGCTTTGAATACAGTGTACAGTGATACTTTTCTTGAAGTCAAGAGCTTGATCTGCTCCTCTTTTGCTAAAGATGTCTCCAGAAGGCCTTATCGAGGTCTTTTGTTTCTATTTAATTTTGCCTGAATTTTCAATAGCTGTCAGAATTGAAGGATTAGTCCACTTTTAAATAAAATTTTCCTGATCATTTACTCACCCCCGTGTCATCCAAGATGTTCATGTCTTTCTTTCGTCAGTCAAAAAGAAATGAAGGTTTTTGATGAAAACATTCCAGGATTATTCTCTTTATAGTGGGCTTCAATGGCCTCCAGACGGATGAAGGTCAAAATTACAGTTTCAGTGCAGCTTCAAAGGGCTTTAAACAATACCAGACGAGGAATAAGGGTCTTCTCTAGCGAAATGATCGGTCATTTTCGAAAAAAAAAATACAACTGTATATGCTTTATAAACACACATTATCGTCTTGCATGTGCTTCCGCTTTTCGCATTCTTCAAAAAGCTTACGCCGTATGTCCTACGCCTTCCCTATTCAACTTACGGAAGGAACGCGGCACCAGTTTAGTTTTTTTCCCTAAGTAGAATAGGGAAGGTGTTGGACAGATGGCGTAAACCTTTTGAAGAATGCGAAAAGCGGAAGCACATGCAAGACGATAATGTGTGTTTATAAAGCATATACAGTTGTATTTTTTTCGAAAATAACAGATCGTTTCACTAGATAAGACCCTTATTCCTCGTCTGGTAAGCAGAATAATCCCGGAATGTTTTCATCAAAAACCTTAATTTCTTTTCGACTGAAGAAAGAAAGACATTAACATCTTGGATGAAATGGGGGGTGAGTAAATTATCAGGAAAATTTTATTTAATAGTGGACTAAATCCTTTAATGGCACACCATGAGTCTGTCCATTCAGTGTCATCATGGAGAAGCCAGAGGGGTGAAGATCTCATCTGGGTCACTGTGGTCACACAGAGCCACAGACCATATGGTTGCCTTAGTCATGGCCTACCTGAAGCAGCAATGCTAATCACTGAAGACAAGTGCCACTTGACACCAGAGTGACAGATGGTGTTCCTGGGTCTGTGTACAGGACTACTGCCTAAACTCGGCACCAGCACCACAAACCTTTTTGCCTTGGCTTCGGTCGGACTGAGAGGCACAATGAAGGTGATGATGTGTCAGGGACGATTATATGTGATGCTTCCCACCTCCTCTTGTTATGTCCTTTGGCTGGATCCTTGCCCACGGCTATGGCTGACAGCAAATTTCAGCGCTCTTAAAGGCATTTCGTACACAACAGCATGGAAGAGCAAGTTTGATGCACCAACAGCGAGGATGTTCAAATGTCTGTGATAAGTTTATTGCTTGTAGATTATTAATAGTGATTCACAAATGCATTAATTCAGTTGCTGTATATGCCAAGTCTCTTCCCAGTGGGTTTGGATTTTATAGTACCACCTATGGGTGTGGATGCATGTATAGAAGTTTATATATACTGGAGTGATTTTTTTTGTGTGTGTGTGTGTGTGTGTGTCTTCATGGGCCATGCAGTAGTATGAGTACCGACATTAGCATTATAAGTAACCATGTGGAGTTAGAAGACAAGACTAGTCATGTGATCTCAACATGGCATCTTCCGTGTGGGAGCAACCCGCTATATAAAACAGCTTGGCTCATGGGGACAAACAAAATTTCAGTTATATTTTTCAAAATGTGTAAAACCTTTTGGATGAGTTAAACTCATAAAGAATTACTTCGATTTTGTACGATCCAAAAGAGATGATCCAAGGCACACATCAAATTCAAGTATAGTTAAAAAGCCTTTATTAAAGTGACTATTTTTTAAAAAGGAAAACGTTTTAAAAAGGAAAATATTTTAAAAAAGGAAAAGAAATAATGGGCTACACACCCACATGTTTTGGCAAAGAATGCCGTCTTCAGGGCGCCATTATGTTTTCTTTTTAAAATGTTTCTACTATGGAACCGCCAGTAGGCTTGTTAGTATGTGAACTGGAAGTGTGCCTTAAATTATCTATTATAACTTCGGAGCATACCGGATTTGTTATTTGAGATATTGAGTTTCATTGTAATTGAATTGCTTCTTTTTTAATGATAGTCAAATTGCACATACTGTTCTTCCTTCCTCTTTATTGCTGAATTACTGTGCTGCGTCTGTCTCTATCATTAGAAGTACAATTCTGATGTAAAGAATTTATTAATTCATCCCTGGAACGTTACAGCATTGATGCTGTTACATCGTGCATGCAGAAATATTAAAGATGACTTGGTGAATATTCATAACATATTACTGATGCAAATTTCAGCTGTATTGATAAAACCGTATAAAAAATCATGTTCTTAATACATATTCATAT
Organism: Megalobrama amblycephala; assembly: GCF_018812025.1. Lineage (NCBI taxonomy): Eukaryota > Metazoa > Chordata > Actinopteri > Cypriniformes > Xenocyprididae > Megalobrama > Megalobrama amblycephala. The sequence goes on from NC_063047.1 coordinate 21,134,249, forward strand.
CTCAGTTTAATGACTTCTGAATATTCAGTTATCATCCAGACCACTGGTTTGTCTATCACTTTCTTGCTTTGTTTTTTTCACCATAACTCCAGCGTTGCACTGTCATAAACATTCATCCAACTTTCTCAGAGCCGTCTCTAATTTTGTACCAAATGCTGAATCAAACTGATATGTTACATTAAATGGAAAGCAAATCTTCTTTCTTCATCAGATTAGCGGGGATTTGTGGGTGTAGTAAATGGGGTTTTTGCTGTCCTCTGACAGACAGGGAGGAGCAGTAAGGGAGCAGTCGGCTGATGTATCAGGCTGAGGGAGTGGTTTGTTTGTTGTGTGGCGCCAAGATCTTCTCAAAAGCTCTCAGTTTGAGTGGCTGTCTAGGCATTACGGGATGATCTGCTAGCAAGGTGATCATTCTCTGATAGATGCTGCGGAGACCACCCCTCCTTGTTCAGTGTGTGCTGGACATATAAGATAGAAATTTGAAGGTTGTTTGCTTTAATAATATTTCTTTAATAGGTGTACTGGTGGAGATGTACTTAAAAATTCTGGCTGATGCCAATAAGCCAATGGGCCTACTTATTTTCATGTTATGACCAATATTAAAATCCTATACTATTTTGTCTAAATACATTTTTGAAAAGGAAACAAATATGAGTTTTATTTATGTGAATTTAGGCATCACGAAATTGTAGTATATGCATATGATGAATTGATATTCATGCTAAGTGTAATGGATAAATGTCCTTTTAAATAAACTTTTGCTGATAATTTACTCACCCCCATGTCATCCAAGATGTCCATGTCCTTCTTTCTTCAGTCGAAAAGAAATTAAGGTTTTTGTCAACTTCTGCTCCTGTATTTGAAGGATCACTGAGGGTCAACGTCATATTATGCGACTACGCATTACTTTACGGAGACCTTACGAGCTACTAGCTACGTTCTGCCTTAAGAACAAATGGTGCAACCGAATAAAGTACAGAGTTAGTTACAAACTAGCTAGTAGTTACTAAGCCACTAGTGTGGACTTACGTTCCAATTTAAGAAAGAACTTACGAACGGCTGGTGCAACCCTACCCGGCATCGGGCAGACGTGGTGACGTGGTGGTGTGGCAAATGCCAACCATTGCCAACAGAGGAAGAATCTCAATGTTGCCACGACTGGACCATTTCAATCCCGCCATTAGAATCAGTCAGTGAGTCCCTGTTTCCATCTCGCTGCATTATCGGACAAAATGGATTTCCACCGTTACTAAGCAACAGTGTCGCACACCGGAAGCGAAGCTCAGCACCGCGCCACGTCTTTAAAATTAGAATGCATTGTTTTCCTGTCCGCGGCGCCCAGCTACGACTCAAAATCCTGCCGCGCCATGTACATTGTTTTACATTAAATGTATATTATATTTCTCTCAAATCGGCGTTAATGTACAAACTGACTTCACCCTGTGCTGCAAGATACATTAGTTTTACACTTTTAGTTTAACAGCTTGAATAAAGTCTAAAAATGTATAATAAACGTAGCCTTTTCTTTCATTTTGCTCTGTTGTGCCATTTTCCATGTACACTAACCTCAGTGCGAAATATTAAAGCATATGTAACGTTTCCCTGTTGATGTAAAACACTCCCATTGTGCAGCTCTTCTATCAGGAGTCGAGTTGAGAAAATTGAGCTCGCGCGTCCGGTTTGCGACCCCCTTTAGAGGTGTTTTTGTTCTGATGGAGAAGGGTATGACAGTCTGATGGCACTGACAACACAGGATGGAAGAACCATTAGTTGTTTTACCTTTTTTTGTAAACGGCGTTTGACTTACCGTGTGTCTCAATCAGCTCCCTAGTTCAGTAGTCACGGCACTGATCAGGGAATCGGCCACATTCACTTTCATGATATACTGATTCACGACCTAGGGAACTAGGGAGCTGATTGAGACGCAGGGTTAGTATTTGCACGTTCAAGTTGTAAACACCGCCTCTGTACTTCCGCCCATGTCAAGCGTGACCTTTTTAACGTAATTGTGTATTACGTGACGTCACGAACGCGCATCCCAGAACAGAGCAAGGCGAGCATTTGTGCTTATAAAACGTAAACTTTTTTTATTTTTTTTTAAAAATGACCGATCGTTTCGCTAGATAAGACCCTTATTCATCGTCTGGTATCGTTTAAAGCCCTTTGAAGCTGCATTGAAACTGTCATTTGGACCTTGAACCGTCTGGTGCCCACTGAAGCCCATTATAAGGAGAAAAATCCTGGAATGTTTTCATCAAAAACCTTAAACCTTAAGCTAATGAAGAAAGAAGGACATGGACATCTTGGATGACATGGGGGTGAGTAAATTATCAGCAAAAGTTTATTTAAAAGTGAACTAATACTTTAATCAATATATCCATCTAGAACAGTGGTTTTCAACTACTTGAACCAGGAATCCCCATTGTCCACACAATAATATTCAAAGGCCCCATGACTTAGGAAAACGTATAAAAATTCCCATGAAGTAATATTTTACTAATTTTATATGACTTTTCCAGGTCTAGAATTCACACTTGAGAGGCTGAATTAAAATAAGAAATATCTTGGTATTAGCTTATTTTGTTTTTATTTGAAATCATTTTACGTCACCCTGAGACCCCCTAGTGGGTCCCAGCTCTTTGATTGAGAACCACTGATCTAGAAAGCAAAGTTGAAGTGCGATCATTTCCAAACTGGCAGACTGAAATCATGAAAAACAACTAAAATACAACAAAGAATTAGATAAATTTGTAAAGATGCTCTATGTGGCCTTTAACTTCTTATGTGGAACATTTTTATTGTTCAACTTTTAATGGCTTACTGCTGTTCCATATTTTTTTTAAAAGTGCCAATTACTACTTTTAAGAGGCCCTTGAAGTGACAGCAGTGAAAAAGATTTTTTCCAGGGCCTTTTTCCCCTCTCATTTCCCTACGTACCGCAAAGTACATACCTGCAGGTGATCTGAAGGCCTGTAGTGTGGCGGGGCATCGAGGAGGAACTACAAGCTGAGAAATGAAAACGTTTAGCTACATGACAGCCCGGAGCAGTACATTAACATGACAGGCCATCTCTTGTCACGTGTCAGGAAGAGTCAGGCTGGCCTCCCCAGTCTTCTGTGGAAGAGAGCGAGTAAGTGCATGGGGGAGCTGGAGAAGAATTAGAAAGGGCTAATCCCTCGCAGCATTCCTCCCAGCCAGCAACAAGCTTCTTTCATGCTCCATGTAACCTCCGTGAAACTGACACCTCTTTTCGTCCTACCTGCCCTAGGCAGTGGCTATCTTGTCTTCTTTTCCTTTATTTGGCCAAAGCAAAAGATGCAGACAGAGGGTTTGTGTTAAGATGATGGCTTTATTCAGTTTTCTGATAAGTATACATTTTTCGTTGTTGCCTATTTGTGTTTCAGCAAAAGAAGCATCAACGGAATAGGTTTCACATTTCAGCATTTCACTAATGTAAGTTATGCTTAGGTTTGTCGGATGGATTAACTATATGCAAAAGTTCCCAAATATGGAAGAATATATTTTGGAAAGATGTCTCATTTAGTGGTATTTTGGACCGCATTGACTTGGGTGAATAATCCCTTTAATTCCACAGCTAAAGGAATTCAATTTCACAGTGTGAATAAGACTGAAACCTCATTGACTGGTTTTCATAACCCGCACAGAGAACAATTCTGTAATGAGTGTCATGTTTCGTGCTAAATGCACATCAGACAACACTGTAACCCAATAGTTACATTTTGGCTTTTTCCCTGGCGACAGCAGGCTCACAGCACACAACAAAAAAGACATACCTGGCATTCCATCCTTGTCTCCACTTTTCCTAAGTGGATTGGAGCATATCCTATCCCAACATTCTGCCATTGTAACCAAGTGTGAAGTTGGCCTTGCAATGCCCAATTACATCCATGTGAATCCTCCATGAGGTTTTGCCGCAACCTTCGTCATGGTACAGTGGTGGTACAAAGAACATCTTAAAGAAGGTTTCGACCATGCTGGAGATGTCAGCAGCATGAGAGATGAGATCTATGAGAACTCTCCCACCACCTTCTTGTGAGTGGTTGCCTACCCTTATTTGAAAAACACAAGAGGTCAAAGATCAAGCAAAGGTATCGAAAGGCACAAAGTGATGCAAAACATCCATACCCTCTTAGAGGAGCAGTGAACCTTAAAAGCATGTTGTACAAGTACAGCTGCCATTCAAAAGTTTGGGGTCGGTAAGATGTTTTTGAGTCTAAGTCTCTTATGCTGACCAAGGCTGCATTTATTTGATCAAAAATATTTTAAATTGTAATAATAATAATAATTCACAGTTTTACTGTATTTTAAAATGTGATTTTTTTTTTTTTTTTTTTTTTTTCCTTCAGAAATCATTCTAATATGTTGATCTGGTGCTCAAGAAACATTTCTTATTATTATCAATGTTGAAAACAGTGCTGCTTTTTTCAGGATTCTTTCAAGAATAGTACATTCAAAGACCAGCATTTATTTGAAAAAGTATTATTATTATTATTATTATTATTATTATTATTATTATTTAAAATCTTACTGACCCCAAACTTTTAGGGTACGATGTATTAAACACGGAAATGTTTTTTCTTTGAGTTTTGAGGAATACAGACGACAACGTTGTATTAAAATGTACACTGTATTATGCATGCCAGATCAGTAGTTGATGTCACTTTATAAAGAAAAACTATGTACCTATAGACTGAACATGTAATACGCATGCGCATGACACCGCCGTTTTCACGAATGCGGGTTTTTGTAGTTTAGATGGAGACAATAGCAGTATCGTTTTCAAAAACTTGCATTTTGAAACCCGTTTTCAAAAGATTGCATTTTCTGGCCCCAAAAACACTATTGTAGTTTAAATGAATTGCCAAAACACATAGCAAGTTTTCAGTTTTTAGTTGAAAACAGTATTGTGTAAATGCCCCCTTAGTCTAGAAGTTAAATGAATACTTCTAAAAGAAGATATTCTGCCATCCCTTAAACTTGTGTCATTCGAATTCAAATTACATTTAATTACATTATAATGATTTTTTTATTTTCAATTATTATGGCTGCTTTAAGTCATGTGATAGCTTTCTGTGAGGAACCGTTATTCAATGATAATGAAAAGATAATTGACATGAGGGTGAGTAAATGATTACAGAATTTTTGTAGTGAACTATCCCTTTAATGAAATGTTTCATGCAAAGCCAAATATTCCCAGTTTTAATCTAATATTTTTGCTTTTTAAAAAACTTCTTTACATGTCATAGCACATAATTAGAAAAAAATTCTTTACATGCCAATATCGAGTCATACATGTGCCATATATGGATCAGACATTTACCTGTAGTTGTAAGAATACTGTAAATTGCCCTCTAAATAAAGTGTTCGTGACAATTATGAAGAATCAAGCAGTGGAAATTACTCTTATGAGTGGAAAGGTAGATGTGAGCACTGCAGTACTCCATAGGGAGGCAGGCAGAATGATCCTGTTTTCATATGCTGGAGTCATTCCCCTGCAATTATCTTAGTGAATGGGGCCCACTGAAGGTAATTGCTTTGTTTTTCAATTATTTGCTGAGGCTCTGGTAATTTACTTCATTCTATGAAATATGCCAATTAGACATTTTAATTACAGTTTTCACTGTATCACATCTCCCTGTCTCTGAAAGGATGTAATACTGCTATTAGCTAGACACAGAGGAAAAAATGACTCACATTTCTCAAGCAGATTCAAATTGGAGAGATTGGCTTTTTGCAAAGCTTTTCTTTTTGGCCAACATCATCCCAACTCAGACAGACAACAGAATTCTAGACAAAAGAATTCTAATTGACATTTATTTTTATGAGAAAGAAAGATCCGGCTGTATTAATGGTTTAGCGCAGAACTGCAGACAATTATGATAAGTGAAATACAGGCTTATGTATGTTATGTGCATTTTATCGATGTATTTTCTAAAACACTGAAGTATTTGTTGAAGAGTGTTACATACAGGTAATCTGCATATGCATTAGTACTTATTGCGTATAATATTATTTATGTGTATATAGGAAACATTTTGCCCTGACTTACTTGAAAAACAAAATGAGAAAAGGTCATAAGGTGTGTCTGTAAACCCTTCACATTTGTCCCTGTTCCTCTGAGTACATGAAATCTTCCACTCATTACTGTGTATTCATTTGTCCTTGGGACTGCAATTTGATTTAATTTCTAAGATAAGTCCACAATTCTGTTCCCCCTCCCACTTACTCTCCCACCAGTTGGATTGCGTGTGGGTTTTTTTTTTTTTTTTTTTTTTTTGTCCTTATAGGAGCACTTAGGCGTCTAAGAAACAGGCATCTGTCTTGAATATGGCCATCTCTGCCAACCTGCAAGGGCAGTGGAGAGCATCATATGTCTTGAGGAAGGTCTACAGAACTCTTTGTCTATTCCTTTGGTTACATGGACTGATGAATGATTCTGATCGCTGGCTCTGAGTAATATATAAAGTCATCCTACAATGTACCTTTGCACTAAATTACGCTCACTCAATAAGGTTTGACAGGTGCGGGTACTTCACCAGGCTCTTTTTATATCTCTCAAGCATCAGATGGCCTCCATTTATCAGTAGCCAACCAGCCAGAGATTTCTTTTCTCTTTTTGCCTTCTTTTGTATTTCCTCCGTCTACACAAAATGCTGGTGTCACAGAATTGTGAATCGTAGATGTCTTTGCCAATGTAAATATAAAGACTGTTCCAGCCGTGTAATAATAAAGGAAAAGGATATTTGAATGAACACTGATTTTCTGTTAGCATGGCACGCTAACGGGTAAGGTTGTAATTGTGTGTCTATTTGTAGCTGTTTGGCACCAAGCTGAAGGGCCTTACTAGTGGGGGTGTTATGTTATTGTCAGTGATCCATTAGCGTAAATTCAGGATTAATGAACGTGTAAACATTTTGGTAATCTTTGGACTGAGGTGATGGGCTGAATAAATGTAGACCTTTTAGAGCCCCACTTTCTGATAACATCTCCGAAAGGAGTATGAAAACCAGTTCAGTTGTGACAATTTAACTTACTTAGAAGTGTTACAGTATGGAAACACTTCTAAACATGCATTTTCTTTTGTATGATATATTTAGCTAATCTTCAAAAGAGAAATTTTGAGACAAATATATATAATTTTTTTTTCTTCCAGACAAATTCCAAACGTTTTGCTTGTTAAACTGAGAGATGTCTTGTTGATGCACTAGATAAACAATGTGTTTCGATTTCAGTTAGTCAAGATAAAACCAAAGGAACACTAATTTATACATAGCCTATTTAATGTAATCACATGCAAGTAAGATGTATATCAATGTTGAAAACACTTGTTCTATTTCATTTTTTGTCTTTGACAAATAGAGAGTTCAAAAGAACAGAATTTAATTGAAGTGTTACTGTCACGTTTGTTCAAATGAAAACTTCCATGCTGAATTTAAAAAAAAATCTTTTCAAACACACACACACAGCCAAATATCCTCATTTACATAGCGAAATATTATGACAACCAACTAGTGGGGACATTTTAATGGAACTCGCTAGTTAAAAAGTGAGCTAATAAATCGGCCAAAACTCTTTTTATTTACATCTATTGTTTTGCACATGATGGGTACGTTTAGGGGTAGGGTTGTGTTAGGCCATAGAAAATATCATTGACATGATACAGTATAAAATCAGTAGAAGTCTATGCAATGTCCTCACTATTATCTAAATGATTTGGCAAGTTACAGATATATTTCAAATCTTCAGTGTATGACTAAAATACTTGAAAAAGTTGTCTCCGCTCAATTTTGCTCCTTCTGACAAAAAAAAAAAAAAAAAATATCTATGAAAAAAGTTCGACAGTATAGATAATGATCGACTACAAAATTACACATCAAAAATTTCAGATCGGTTTAGATAATTTCTATCAGACCGGGAAATTATGTAAGTAAGCTATGGAGTGCCACAAGGCTCTGTGTTAGGCCCTCTGCTGTTTTCAATATACAGTACATGCTGCCCCCCTTGGTAATATTATTGGAAAATATGGAAGTAGTTTCCACTGTCATGCTGATGATACACATTCAGATAGAATGTCAGATATATATTTTATCATGACCAGAATACACTTTGCAAGACCTGTGTGTTATATTAGACTGCAACTTGTAATAACTGCTTTAATGAGATCATTGTTTCTGCCTAAATGAATACGTGATGTTAGTTAACTGCATGATTTGTATTGTCTTAGAACTGTACGTTTCTGACGTATACACATTACTTGGACACAGTCACCTCTGATAACAAATTACCCAAAATTGTAGACGCATGCAATTTCTGTAAAGCTGTTTTGAAACTATGTATTTTGAAAGCGCTATACAAATTAATATAGTAAAACGAATTAAATATATATATATATATATATATATATATATATATATATCAATTCTAGAATTCTAAAGCTATCAGCAGTGCCACTAAGAAGAAAAATTACAGTTTGTCGACTTCTGCTTGTGTGACGGGTGAGAATCTGCAGGTTACACTCAATGGGCCCCTTCTTGAAAAAACTGTCCTTAGGGCTTCAATTAATCATCACAGTCATTAGACTTGCCTGTCAAGCTGTGAGGCCCTGTGTGCTTAGTCAAAGGGATTTGCTTTTAAGCTAAACAAATGTTAGCATTATGTATGTTGAGCTAACAACCTGTCTAAGAAAATAAATGTAGCTATAGCTTTTAAATTTGAGTGCAGATATCATGCTTACTTAAGGCGAGTGGACAAATTGTGTAAGATATGTCAGTGCAGCTGTGAACAAAGCTAAGTAGATTTGCTGCTTTTCATTCTTTTCATATTAGTGATAGAATGCTAAAGCTACACAGTCAATACTATTGTCATCTAAAAAAGACAATCGCTTTTGTTGTTTAATTTTGAATGATTTAAGAATACAGTACCACTTATTTTAAGCGTTCGTTCATTCGTTCATTCATTCAAAAGACAAACATCATAAGTGTCCTGAGACAATGTTCATGCACTAGGTGAAGGTCCAGTAGTTATTGAAAGAGCCACTCATGGCCCTTCGGGGAAATTCACTACAGGAGGTTGTAAAGGTCTTAACACACAATCTGCCCTTTACTTTTCCCTTGGCCCTACACTGTCTTGTTTTAACCAGGCCTAATGGCCAAAAGATTTTTTGGTTACTCTTACTGTATTGAGATGCCATCATAGAGCTCGTCTTAAAAACATTTATTATTATTCCTATTTTATTTCCTATATCATTTATATTCCTTGTATTATTATCGCTATTATTTCTATATATCTTTTTCCTAACCTATCACATTATCTCTTTCTCATGGATGTTGGTGAATTTTAAACTCATCCCATTACAGAAGTAAAAAACAAAATAAATAAATAAAAATGTATGCTTGATTTTGACATTTTTAGTATTAATTTTAATTTTATGATTATATTGCACAAATGTCTATGAATATGAATCTAAATGTCTGTGAATGGGGGTAAATGGTTTGGCCTGGAAATCACTTTTCAGGTGGGTTTTGATCTCAGTCCTTGAATATGGGTCAGCAGATGTTAATCAGCTTACTGTACATCACTTGGTATTAAAAATAATAATAAATAAAACATTCCTTAATGAATATCCACCTTCCACATTGTCTGGCCACCTCATCTGGAGTACATACAGCACAAACCTGCTGTATTATTTTATTCTTTATCTGTTTCTCATTTCCTCTCACTGCTGCTGCTGCTGCCTATGCTGTTCATATGGTAAATCAAATATGGCAGGCAGAAATTTGCTTGGTGGTTGCTTCTTACCCTTCCACCTCTGCCTTTAAGGGAGCAATATTTTCATATACATACTGTACATACTACATACACTACCATTCAAACGTTTGGGGTCTGTAAGATTTTATTATTATTATTTTTAAAATGTAAACATTTATTTGATCAAAGTACAGTAATTTTATAATTTAATTTATATATATTTTAAAATGTAATTTATTGCTATAATGGCAAAGCTGAATTTTCAGCATCATTACTCCGGTCTTTAGTGTCACATGATCCTTCAGAAATCATTCTGATGTGCTGATTTGGTGCTCAAGAAACATTTCTTATTATTATCAATGTTGAAAACATTTGGAGCAGTGCTCATTTTTATTCTTGTGGAAACCATGATAAATTTTTTAGGATTCTTTGATAAATAAAAAGTTCAAAATAACAGCATCAATTCGAAATAGCAATAACATTATAAATGTCTTTTACTCTCACTTTTGATCAATTAAACGCTTCCTTGCTGAATAAAGTATTAATTGTTTTTTTATTTCCCCCTTAAGTAACTTTAATGTACATCCGCTTTTTGTTAGTGACTTGTATTGCAGTTTATAACAGTAACTTTAACTGTAGCTCAACTGTTTCAATTTATGATTAGCATGGCAAGCTATGGTTTTAAAGTCGCCACAACACCTGCCACATATTTTAATGCAAATTCTTGTCAGTGTAAATTATGCCACTAAACACCACATCCATTCCAATATGTGTACAAAGACAGAATGTATGAAGATAAAACAGACAACAAGCCACTAAGTACCTTAAATTAAGTCAGGGGTTATGCCCCATATCTAATTGAGCGTTGTAAAACAAAGTCCAGGCTGGCAGAGTGGTAGAGTGCTGTAGGCCTCAGGCGGACATTTGCAGCAGTGTATGTAGCCGAGGTGCAGCCCTATAACTTACTGACTGGGAGGTACTTACTATATAATGCAATATTCCTGCGCTGCAGCGTGCCATTTGTCATTTGAAGCGGGACACAGATTATGGCTTAGGGCAGTGCATCTGTCCTGCAAGTAGCTAAAAGCCTCCCCAGCTGAGCCTGCTGATTTAGCCGCTGGAGCAGAGGTCAACGCCCCCCCATTACTCCTCTCCACCTACTCTCTCTCTCTCTCTCTTTATCTCCCACCCACTTCCACACCCTAACCCACTGCTAGTCTGTATCTACATTCAAAGTGCTGCTCTGTTTGCTAATGTACACCCCCTAGCTTAGCACCCACTTAGCAACATCCCCTGATTTCCTGTGACAGTCCCTGCTAGCTAAGCCCTGTGTCTTAGCGGGTGACTAAATGAAACATATTGACGTCCCACTGGGCTCAGCCCTTGTTGTTTTGACAAATCCTCCTTTGGTGTTGATCAATCAGGGCTTCTCAATGGGGAGTGGAACGCTCCCAATATTTCATTCCCTAGCGTGCTCGCACATGGGGCTGCAGGGCGAGCGGGTGTATTCAATTTGGGCTCGTAAGAGCTGCCCGTTCAGTCCGTCCCCGTAATTTACCTGGTGTGCACACACGTCTCGGGATGAAAAGGAAAGGGAAGATCATCAGCCCCCCTCCCACACTGCTGACATAAGTTACAAGGGAAAATTTTAATTAGTGGGGCGGCGCACTGTGATAATTCACTGCCTCTTCTGTCTGTTTGCTTGTTTGTCATTGTGAGCTTCTATTCATTGCATCTGGCATCTGCATGCCCTGTGAGGAGAGAGGTGACAACACAACCAGCATTTAAACTCCAGGGAAAAGAGGAATTTATCTTGACATTGTTCAATGATTCAGGATTACAGACCAGGACCAATAAACAGTAGACTAATAATATTGACACTTTCTTTTGTAGTTAATGGTTTTATAGTGCTCTATTTTTTTCTTCTTCTGTTTTTACATTTTAGACTATTTCTTTTGTATGAATATGTGTGTGTTTTGTCATTAAACCTATTTTCAGTTAAGAGAGTATAACCAAAATTGTGCAGTCAAAAAATAAATATATAAGGTCAATGTAAAAAAAAATTTTTGAAAAAAAAAAAAAAAAAAAAAAAAAGTTTTTTTTTTGGTGTTTCTTTAAAGGGATACTCCACCCAAAAATGAAAATTTGTTTACTCACCCTCATGTTGTCCCAGATGCATATGACTTGCTTTCTTTAGATGAACACAAAGATTTTTAGAAAAATGTCTGAATCCATATAATGCGATTATAACAGACTTTCAATGTTGCCATTTCAAAAAACACCCAAAACGAACACAACTGTAATCCATACAGTTCCAGTTGATGAATCAATGTCTTCTGAAGTGAAAAAATAGAAATAGAAATATTTTACTTTTTTGACTATAACCCATTGCTTCAAGCATTAACTCATGAATCATCATATGACCATTGACCAGTAGTGATGGTTTGTAGTTAGTAATTTTTTTTAAATACGTTTTATGTTCATCATCTAAGATTACTGTTGTTCGCTTTGTGCTTACTTTGTTGTTTACTTTGTTTATTTTGTGATTAACGTCATGTTCGACGGGTCCCGCCTCCTTCATCCCCGAGCCTTTAACTTCATTACAGAGGGAATTTTCAATTTTGGCTAGAGTATCTTTTTAAGCCTTTCAGGTGCTTGTTTTCTATACTAGCTAACTTGATGCAACGAAATTGATGCAAATTCATAGTGGAATTGAATCAAATATCATCAGACACATACATCTGTGGGCAAGCAGCAGCAAATTAAACGACAGTTCACAGTTGCGTGTCTCGAGTCAAACCTTTAATGTTATGAAACAGACCGCTATTTCCAGTTCTCACCATTCAGCAAAATTTAGTTTTATATCTTATTACCAAGTTGGCCCATTGTGAAAAATTTGCAAGAGCTGGTGTCACATCGACAGGAAGTATAAATATTTCACTTGGAAGAGTGCGTTATCCCAGCGTTGCCTGAACTAGAGTACTGTTCTGTGTATCCCCTGCTTCTCTTCATCATTTATTTACCTACAGTCTGTTTGCAAGAGCCCCATAATTCTGCAGCACTTGAAAGGATGGGACTAAGGAGCCGTAGCACTGGGGAACAGTTGTGGGGGGTTGTAATCAAAGACATACATCCCCCCCCGTCACGACCACCCCTATCGTTTCCTCCCAGAATGTTAGTGATGTCAATCTCCACCTCCCAATCTGGTCTATATACCACCAGAGTCTATGCGATGACTTGTGCCTTATCCCAGACCACCTCAGGCCCCTAGCTGGCCTTTGCTCTCTCTCATTGTCCTCCTACATGTCAGGCGAGTATGCGGTGACATGCCATCTAGCTTGTTAGCGACCCATGAGTTCAAACTGTTGCCATCTGGCCTGCTGGCTCTTACCCTGAGAGCTTTATCTTGTTGTCAGTCTCTGCTGGATGTTCAGATTTTTCAAAAAGACCGAGCGCGGAGCTCACGCAGAGATGTGCTTGAAAGGGATTTGGTTTTAGATGGACTTTCAAAACTTTTTGTTACTGCTGTTATTTCCATAAAACCTTTTTACACAGTATACTGAATAATCAGTGAATGACAAGATTGTGTTTTTGCAGTTTTTAAATATGCATTAAGCATTAGGGAAACAATTTTACCTGCTACCGTTGTTTTACTAAACCGTTTTCTCTGCGGTTTAGCACATGTTCTCTGACACGTTGATGTCACATGGGCACCCTTCTCTGGTCGTAATTTTGCGGCTAATATTTGCAGCATATGCAAGTTCGGTCCAGACCGTTGCATCGGCAGTATTTCCATAAATTTGCGTAATGCAACAATTTTCTGTTAACAAAAGATAATTTAGAAGTCATATTGTTGTGTTTCTACCTTTCATCATCCTCTGCTGATTTTCATATAAATGTCTTTTCTAAGGCACTCAGGTTTGTGCCGAGCATTATGTTAGCACAGAGAGAGAGGGAAGAGCTTTAGTGGATATTCATTTATGGCCTGCATTTTAGGGGGGAGCTTGGAAAACAATGAAATATTTATCATGGAAAGATGAATGGCACAGACAGGGAGAGGGCACTAAATTATAAAGGAAAGGTTAGGATCTAATTGAATTAGGATGTGTGGAGAGCACGAGCTAGCCAACTGCAGGGCTTCACAGTGGCTGCCGCAAGTCTCCCCATCACTCTTTGTTTCACTCGTCTGCCTCACTGACTCTCCTCTCTAATAAGAGTTAATGCATAGTAATAAATCACATTACAAATTATTAAACATTTATTTGTTACAAATGGAAAGATTTTAGCAGGGAGCATTTGTACAACGTACATTAATTTAAAAGATGCTGCAATAAAGAGTGACTGATTTTGAGCCGAGATTATGGATATAGAGAAAGAGATTTAACCTTAATCTTAACAGTACAAATATCATTTAAAAATTCTGAACATTATTTCTGTTTTTATGGAAAAAAAAACAAACAAACATAAAAGTATAAGTTGACACCAAACCAAAAACACATTCCTTTTTGCTATAGGTCAAAATACTATTTGACCAGTACTGTGAAAACAGGTTCATAACTGGTAGATAGTTGATCCGTTGATAGTTTTTAACGGAGTAGATGCCATATTGAATTTTATAAAGGTCCTAAATCAATTTTTCACAACTCACAAATCAAAACTGTTTCATGGAGTTAGTGTTTAGTGAGTTTTTTTTTTTTTTTTTTTTTTTTTTTTTTTGAAAGCTGTTCTTCAGCTGAACAACTGGCATGTTGTTAAATATCAATCCACTGAGCACACTGTACTTCTAGTCATCAAAAATTAAATATGTCTGCTCTGACTAAGGTCTACTGGCATTGATTTTTGTCCGATAACTGGTATGAAAGTTATTTTGCAAATATGAGAAAACCACCAGAGGATAGTCTTTTTGTACAAACTGCATGCGTTATGTTATTTTCATTCATTAAAAATGATTGTATTATTGGAAAAAACAGCTATTATTTATAATTAGTTATGTTAATATATATAAACAAATTGTCATTATCAAAACAAATTACCCGCAGAACCTGCTTAGGTGCCCCCTCAGGTCCGTGTTCCCCTGGTTGGGAATCAGTGATTTAGACTATTACATTTTCCAATAGAATTTTCAGGCTCAGTAAACAGAGGCAGACAAAACAAGATGGCACCACTTTGTACTTTTTAAAAGAACATATTTTCATTTCTGTCCATCCCTCCCTCCCTTCCTTGGGAATAACCTCATTAGAATTGAGGGAATCTGATTGTGTATTCCCGTGAGATTAACATTTTACTGGTTAATTTAATTTGAGGGGCTGGCAGAGCAGAGTAGCGTTCAGAGGGGAAGAAAGAAAGAGAAGTGTGCATCCATCTAACAGGTGGCTGAATCGACCTCAGCTGGTGCCACCTCGGCCTCTGACACTGACCTTGCTCAGAACAAGCTTAGCTTAGTCTCTCTCTCTCCTCCTCCTCCTCCTCCTCCTCCTCCTCTCCTTTCCTGTCTTTCTCTCACTCCACTCGTCTGTCTCTAAACAAATAACACTTCTGCTTTCAAGGGGGAGAAGATAGAAAGACACTAAAGGGGAAATATGTTACAGTACTTGCGGTGGCGGAAAGCATTTGAGGATGAATAATTTCTCCCTGTCTCTGGAGAGACGTCGCTGTATTTCTTTCTCTTTTTTTCTTTTAAGGAGAGGGCGGATTTACATAAAAGGAGCAGCGACCACAGCGGTCTGAAAGAGCCTCTAACTGGTGGGAGGATTAAGTGTATCACTGAATGGAATTATGTTGTAAATGACAGGGAGGGGTAAGGACCCCCTGGGCCCCCTCGCTCCCCTCCTCAGTGTCGTGGTCCCATCTGGTCCTTTAAAGAATACCTAGCGGTAATTACCCCCAGATGGCTTAGGGGCTTTGCACAGGCCGCCCGACCAGGTGCCAGCAAGTCCTGCTGGGTCGCCGTATTCACTGCCAATCCCCAGCAGCACCGAAAAGTGGACCGGGGCTCGCTGAGGCTGTTTTTTTTTTTTTCTTCTTCTTCTTCTTCTTCTTCTTCTTCTTCTTCTTTTTTTTCACAGAGCTTTAAGCAAATAGAAGCCAAAAACTACCGGATAGGACAGGACACCAGAGAGGGAGGGGAAAGTTGGTAGATTGGACAATATGATGTTATTTTGTATGTTTCTTTTTGGACAATTGATTGGACAATATGATGTTATTTTGTTTCTTTTTTTTTGTTTGTTTGTTTCTTTTTTCTTTTTTTTTTGAAGGGCAAAAGGCTACACAGCAGGTTTATTTTGAGCAGAAGAGATGTACGAATTTCATCAATTCTCATGCATCTGTTGTCACTGCAGACAGAGTCATTTGTAAAGCAAAGTGTGTCTAAATACTGAAAAGCAGCCGTATTGCATTGATCTGTTTTGACTGACCAAAAACTAAGATAAAGAGAGGCAAGCAAACTGAAACCTATATTGATCACTCTGCTATTTTCCATCAGGCCCTAATACTGTACCTGAAGGCATCTGTGTTTGGCAACAAGTCTGTATGGACGGTTTCAAGTCGCTGTAACACAACTCCATGAAAAAGTACAATGCAAGAGGCCTTTATGCCTACGGTAACCGTTAAAATCACTGTAAAACGTGGACTCGTGGAGTGGAGTATTGCTTTTATAAAATGATAATAAAAGAAACAAGCATTTAATGAAAACGTATAAAATTGCATAAAAAATATTTTTAAGAATATATACAATACATTATAATATTATATAAATGTATTAAAATTTATAAATAAATAAATATTACATTTATTATATAAATCTATTAAAAAATATGAATAAATATTACATTTATTTATTTATTTTAACCATTTATTATTGATATTTATCAGAATGTAATTCATTATACTAAGGCCCCGTTTACACTAGTGCGTTTTTGTTTTAAAACAGCGTTTCCACAGCATTTCAGAAACGATCTCCATCTACATTACACGACCGAAAACGCATGTCACGTGACCGTTCATGCACACTGGACATGCGCATAAACAGTTGCCTCTTGCGCATGTAGGTAGCTGCAGTATTAAAAAAATCCAGAGTTTAATGGCTGCTAAAAATGACAACAAAGTCAGCAAAGATTGCAGTTCATTCTCCATGTTATTGTTTATACGGTCGTCAAGGATACGCAGAGCGAAGCAGCCACGCCATCATTTTCAAAAGTCTCCGTTTTGGTCTGTTTACACTGAAACGCAACCCCCATGTTTTCAAAGTAAAACGGGCTCAGCAGAGTTTTCAAAACTCTCCGTTATCAAGGGTTAAAAACGCCGGAGTAGTGTAAACTACAGCAAACGTTATACGTTTTAAAACGAAAACGCACTAGTGTAAACGGGGCCTAACACAGAACTTTTTTCAGTTGCCTGGCAACAAAGTAACTTATTATAGAATGTTCCATCACAGGTGTGTGTTTATAATCATTTTACAATGGCTAGGGGTGTAACCCCGGTATCCTGGCCTAATTTGCCCATTGGCCTCTCTCCATCATGGCCTCCTAATCATCCACATATACTGATTGGCTTCATCACTCTGTCTCCTCTCCACCAATAAGCTGGTGTGTGGTGGGTGTTCTGGTGCAATATGGCTGCCGTCGCATCATCCAGCTGGATGCTGCACATAGGTGGTGGTTGAGGAGATTCCCCCTTGCATATGTAAAGCGCTTTGAAAAGCGCTATATAAATGTAACAAATTATTATTTTTAGTATTATTATTTTGATGCGGCTCATCCAATCAGAATTTAAAATCAGAATAATGTGATGTCTACAACAGCTGATCTGTGGCTCACTCGTGTTCAGTAATAGTGCTACTGAGTAGAATTGATTTGATCTCTTTTGCCATCACTTTAACTCTGACCTTTGGTCCAATTTAGTCCTCTATCCAATGCAAAACAATTTTCCTCCTTTCTTGTTAACATTTAACCTTCAAAAGAAATCAAAGTCCGTAATCACTGTCTCACAGTAAACACTCTACAAATGACAACTTTGTTGGTTAAAGACCCACATATAATGAAAGTCACAAAGCAAGCAAAGCTGAATGTTGAACCAACCGTATAAACAAATAAAAGTGTGATATAGTGGTAAATTGTTCCTGAGATTAATTTTTCAGTATCAGCAAGATTTTTAATATAATAAGGTAACTGCACATTGAAATGTTCCTCCATCATTAATTTAACAGTGTGACTGTTTCATGCAGTTCACACTTACTGTATTTAACATCACAATCTCTCAATAGACATAACGAGCCTGTAACATCATTATGATTCTTCATATAAAAATGCACGCACACAGACTTTATTAATATAATCTGACCTACTTTATTATCGGATCTCTCAATGACTCTAAATTGGCTGCTCTGCTTTTGTCTGCAGCCGTGTGTGCTGGAGTATATTTTATGCAGGGTCCCTCCTCTAACAGCAAATGCTATTCAGCCTGCTGGTCGCAAGTGAATGCTGCTCCTCTTTCTGTAAACAATAGACGCTTGACCCCTGCCACAGGCTCACATAAAACTCCAGTGCCTCTCTTCAACAGACTGCTGCCTTTAACGTTATTCATACAGAGAGAGGGCCGTAACAAAGGTATGATTTGGAGCCCTTGTTCTGAGATTCACTCGTGCAGGACAGTCATGTTGCTAAACGGATACCGTTTAGCATCTGTTCCCGTTTCATTCTGTTTGCAGAAGCATGTGATTTAATTTAGCAAATATATAGCAAATACAGATTTTTGTGGTAACACTGATTGAGTTTACACACCAAAATAAGTATACATTGCCAGTCTGATTTTTTTTTTTTTTTTTTTTTGGACACTTATGTTCCAGGGGTTATTATTATTATTATTATTATTATTATTATTATTATTATTATGGTAACACTTTACAATAAAGTTCATTAGTTGACATTAGTTAACTACATACTGCACCTATACAGCATTTATTAATCTTTGTTAATGTTAATTTCAACATTTACTAATGCATTATTAAAATCTTGTTAACATTAGTTAATGCACTGTGAACTAACATGAACAAACAATGAACAACTGTATTTTCATTAACTAACGTTAACGAAGATTAGTAAATACAGTAATAAATGTATTGCTCATGGTTAGTTTATGTTAGTTAATACATTAACTAATGTTTAACTAATGAACCTTATTGTAAAGTGTTACCATTATTATCAAAGGTGCCATATCACAGTATTTACAGTATTTGTTTTATATATTGTTTTAATGGAAACTTGTCCCTGTCGTTTATTATTATTATTATTATTATTATTATTATTAGACTAGACTGTTTTATGATCTTTATATAACCATACATATATATTGGGATTGTTAAAACCGTTTTATGATTTCTTCGTTATTTGTTTTTGCTACTTTAAAATGTTAAAATCCCTTGTATAAATTTTGTTGTTGTCCAGGTTCAGACTTTCAATATTAAACTATTATGAAATTATATATTGATATTGTATATACTAGACATTTTTATTAGATAAATTAAATAAACTGGTGAAAGTGTGTTTTAAGAGAGTCCACATGGTCAAATGCTGGCTTAAAAACAACCCAAGTTGGGTTGAAAATGGACAAACCCATCAATTTTGTTGTTTTAACCCAGCAGTTGGGTTAAATGTTTGCCCAACCTGCTGGGTAGTTTTATTTAACTCAACTATTGTTTAAAAATTACTGTATTGCTTACTTAAAATGAACCCAAAGTATGTTGGAAATTAACTTTTATTAATATGTTTAATAAATGAGCATTTTTTAAATAAGTTTAATGAATAATAATTAACAATTAAATTGCTTATTAATAAATGTTCACCTTTTGATTATTATTGTTGCCTCTAGTAATTATGTGTCCTTTCCAACCTATTTTGGGTTCATTTTAAGTCAGACATATAGTAATTTTTAAACAATAGTTGGGTTAAATAAAACTACCCAGCACACTGGGCAAACATTTAACCCAACCGCTGAGTTAAAACAACCCAGTCGCCGGGTTTGTCAATTTTCAACCCATCTTGAGTTGTTTTTAACCCAGTGTAGTTTGTATTTGTCTAAAATGGAAACAGCCATTCAAAGCACTCTTGACAACAAACCAACTCCTCTGTTTTAGTTCTGCTCTTTACAAATATTTCTCAAACGACATTTTCTCACTGTACCTAACGTGGACCAGCTACCATGTGGACTAGACATTCAGTCATTAAGCCATTTGCTCAAGATGCATGCAACACTTTGCTATCGCAGGTCAACAGAAATGATACCAAGGCACCTTTTATGCTAGCACTCTCTCCTGTATGGCTGCAGCAAGGCCGGAGGGGGATTTGAAGGAGGCAGACTCCATCATTGCTCTAGAGTGCTATTGATTCTTTATTAAGCCAGTGAGCAGTTCATAGGGGGATCTTTGGGTCCCCTTCACGCAGTCATCCTTGAGAGGAGAGTGCCGTTTATCTGTTGTGACAAAGTGCTGGTTGGACTGGGAGGATTTCTGTTTAAAGGTGCCCTTTAGAAAACCTCGAGCACCATTGTAAATACAGGGTATTGCAAAAATTATCATCTCTATACTTTTAAGTTTATAATTAGAAACATCTTACTTTAAGGTGTTATATATTATTTAAGTAAACATTTTATTTTAATATCAATGTAAATGTTTGAAATAAATAAAACTAAAAGAAGTCCTGGCCCTTTAAAGGGAAAGAGTTTGTTGTTTTTTCCCCTCTAATCTATGATGGATGCCCTAATACCATAATACCTTGGCATGCTGTTGTTATTTTTCTAAATATTTTGCAGCACCAGAGGTAGAAGGAGGTAATCTCATGTTGGAAACAAGGGATTGCAGGAATTAAAAGCCAATCAAAACAAAAAATACACATGTATTTTTATTATTGCTATCACTCAACCAAATACTCTTAAAGGTGTAATACTTTTCAAGGATTAACCTTATCGTACAATACATGAAGGAACTGAGCAATTCACAGCCCTTGCCGCTGTATTGCATGCCTGAGGAAATGTCAAGTGAAAATTCTTTTTGTATTATGCATCATAGCTTCTGGAACTGAAAGGGTTCTAAGTGTATTCAACCAGACTGATTAACTTAGATTGCAGAGTGTGGTGTCATCTGGAACAGCGCAGTCAAGACTCGCCCACCCTCAGACTCCATTTAGTGTCAGCAGAGGCTGGTGAACCCATGACTGGTCCTGTGGTGTCTGACATATGCTAGACCAGACACCAGCAGACATCCCCAATGGCCTTGCCCTGATTATTGAATATTGGAAGATTTTTTTCCCTGCTTTGAAATAGTAGATGACAGAATGGGAGGTGCGACATGTCATAAAACAAGTGTGTCCTCCCATGTTATTGTGCTTCTGAAACGAGCAATCAGTGTTCATTTGTTGTTGTTTTTCCACATATGTTCTGTCCACACACACACACATTTTATATATATATATATATATATATATATATATATATATATATATATATATATATATATATATATATATGTATGTAAAAGATAAAAATAAAATAAAACATTCTTAAGATCTGCAGTTGAAACTTTGCTGTTGTTGATGTGATGGGGGCATTTTGAAAATGTGGGTTAATTAGTCTTGAAACGTTTTCCCTGCCGCAACAGCTGTGGCATAATTGATAGAGTGCTATTTACTTCACAGAGTAAAATTATGCATGCAACACACTTAAAAATATACAATTATAGCTGTGTAGTAATGTTGAAAAGGTTGTGTCAGTTACATTTGCGTGATGTAATTAATGCTACCTAGACTTGGGAGGGGATCAGCTTGGCATGACCATGGCACAATAGATGGGAGAGGAGAAAAAGGCATAAGCACACACACAATTAACGCTGGAAATGGACAGCTATGATTTTGGAGGGTTATTCTGTCCATAAAAAATGTAAATGCATCGGATGTGCGCTTGTTTCGGGTGAACCTGTTCGGCATTTTCACTGAGCTTTGTTTTGGATGTGCCAGTCATCTCTATTGGACTGAGTGCCACTGATATCTGGTTTTATGTGGGCTTGTTATCTTTGCTGGTAACGGATTGTGTTAGTGGAACTTCTAATAAAAATAAGTAAATAAATAAAAGAGCCATGCTTTCATTTCTGTTTATTTGGCACAATTCTACAGTTCTAAAACAAAATAAAAAATGTCTTCTTTACATTTGAATGACAGTTACAAATACACACATACACAAATTATGTGTAATTTCCAGTGGTTATAGGGGGGGGGGAAATAATCCTGAACGGTCAGTCTCACATTGCCTGATCCCTCAGTTTGGTTCTGCCACGTGTATCCATTAACAAACCTCTCACTCCCTTAACATCTAAGACACAGAAGACCTTTTTTTTTGTTTTTTTACTTGCAACTGTTTTTCCCCCACAGTTTCAATTTGAACTTCATGCCAGAGCTTCAGGAAGGTGAAAGCAAGGTGGGAGTCTTACAAACGCAAGGTGCAAGCGAGAAAAAAAGGGAAGAAGAAAAAGAAAACCACACACGCCATCCATTGGTCTTTGTATTGATTCACAGGGGTGTTGAAAAGGTCTTTGGTCATGCCCTTACCAAAGCATACTAATTTGCTTGATCAAGTCTGTCAGAATATCGACTGGGAGGAGGTACAGCACCCGCCATTGTGTTTTCTTCAGCGGGGAGCCGGTCTGTGAAACAGGATTACCAGAGGTCACGCAGGCAGTGAAAGGATGTCCATCACTTTCTGTCTGCTAATACAAAGGGGCGGGAACTGGGACGTGATTGAGATGTTGAAGAGAAGAGGAATGGCAGTTTCAAAAAAGAAAAACATCTCTTGCATGCAAATGTCTCACTGTTAATGTATTCATAGCCATCTCACGGAGTTTTAATCACAGGAGATGGCTGGCTTACAGTTTCCTGTTTTATTTCAGGCTCAGAAACAGAAGGTTGAAATTGAACGCTCTTGCCGTGTTCAAAAAATACAATGTAACAAAGTTTTATTGTTTCAGCTTTATTGTAACATTTCATAAATTTTGACTTTGACAGTGACAAAGAGTTTTACAAAATTATTTCCTTAAAATCATCAGCTGAAAAATGAATTTTATACGGTATAAATGTTTTAAATGACAGGAAAACAGAATAACCTCGGATTAACATTGCTGTGAGCTACAGCATTTTCTGTTATGATGAGCAAGATGAAAGTTATTTAAATTTGAATTTAATAAAAATGTACTGCATGAAAGGTCTAAATTTCAACAGCAACAAAATGCATTTCTTTTCATTTAATTAATTTTTTTTCGCTACTTTCATGAGTTATTGAATTTATTGCATTCTTTTTGAACTGGCTTGAGCAGATGAAAAGATGTACATTTTACGCTTAGGAAAAACTCTGAACTGTAAAGAAGCTTTTACAAAAAACAAAAAAAAACTTTCAGGTTGTGAGGTTTATTTGCAATTTAATTATTGTATCAATTTAAATGTTCATTATGGTCTGATATGACAAACATGAAAAGTAAGTCCAAATTTGCCATATTGTATAAATGTTTCACAGTCACTTTGCCCAACTGTATGTTCCCCATGAGCGTGGGGCTCTATAAATAACCCATTGTGTCTGGACTCCTAATGTTTCCTAATCTCTGCACACTGCTGAAATTCTACGCCACATCATCCAACAAGCCTCTTTGCTCAACAGTGGTTTTTATTATACCCATTATTATAACAAATATCCAATTATCCATTATCTTGTAGATCTGATTGTATACCTCTTTGTGGCGGTAAGGTCAAATACTCTTACCTCTATACGTGGAACATCTGCCCGTGCTTCCTGTCTCATCTGCAGCCCTCGTGGCCAGCAGCCCTTTTAACCTGATCACATAGGTATTTTGCTTTCATTCCCCCCCTGCGTTTTGTTTGTTTGATTGGCTGAGCAGGTGTTTTATAACCATTAGAGACTTCATTGCGACCCTGTCTCTGAGTAGTAAGCAAATAGAACAAGCAGACAGCCAAGTCATGCAAGTGATTTCTTTCCCTCAATGGAACCATCTGGTGACTGAGCGAAAGAAAAAAAGGAAGCATAGGTCATCAGTGTGGTTGTTTACCTTTGGCTACATAATTGTGTTTCGAGGAAAGCGTGAGGTCACGGGCGAGGCTGCCAGTCGGTTCTGCAGGTTTCAAGGGCTTCGTTGGTGTCCTTGTTCATTGCGATTTCTTATTTGTGGAGTCTGTATTATTTAATTATTGATAAAAATTGTATATTCCACTTAATGTCTTAATATTTTAATTGAATTTTAATTGAAATAAATGTATTAATCATATGTATTTTTCTTGTTTATTAATATTAGTTTTGTTATTTTCTCCCCGTTATCTTTAGAAACATCTCTCTTTCCTTTGTTAGTCAAGTGTCCATCAGTCAATCAATGAATCATCTCAGCTATTTGGACCCATTTTTGTAACTAAAGCAACTGTGACTCCAGCATCCTGCTCTCGGTGATGACAGTGGAAAGATTGAAATGTTTGTTTTGTGTGTTTTTTTTTCAGTGGTGTCAACAAACATTCAGAATAGACATTCATCCCTCCTTGTACTGGGCAGACCATTACGCCACACTACTACATGTAATTATGAAATTGATGATAATTACTGAGTGACTCATTAATCTCTCATTAGGCCATTGTGTATAAACTCAATGACATGCAAATCAGTTAAATGAGAACAGAAGAAGAGGATAAATACTTGGAAAAAGAATCGCGAAGAGCAACTTATTAGCTGTGGGAAAACATACAATATTAGCTGGAGTAAGACACATCTGAGCAAAAGAAAAGCATTTACTGTACAAATGTGCCAAAATCAAATGAAAGTTTTAAGAAATACAGTCATTAGTTTAGCTTTGAATGTTAATTTAATACGGTTGGGAATGTTAATTTAAAAATGCGGATTCCAATGTATTTTTTATATATATTTTTTATATACAGTGACCTGAAAAAGTATTTGGACACTTAAATATTTACAAGATTTCAATTAAATAATATAGCAAGGCAAATGGCATCTGCAAACAAATGAGGCTAGAGCTTTTCTCAGATCTAACTTCCCTTTCCTTTTGTTTTTATAATTTTATTTTTCAACTGGTGTCAAGGTGATTTTTGGGGGATATATAAAATCAAATCCCCTCAAGCGGAATGTCGTTTATCACATTAGCTATAGACGTGACCCACTAATGTTTGACAACCACAAACTGTTTAAAAACTTAATTTGGAAAAGTAATTGAAACCCGACAAACCGTGAAAAGTTTTGCTTAAAAAAAGCGTGCTTGAGCTACTTGAGTGTCCAAAACTTTGATGCTGTATTACTACCTGCAACTGTACTACAGTAGGCTACTAACTATTGCATATTCTACACATTGTAGAATAGTAGGCTATATAATAGAGATGCACCGATTGATCGGTCAGGAATCGGAATCGGCCGATTTTCCTCATGATCCTCCCGGATCGGTGATCGGCCGATCAGTCTCACTTCTTACCGATTCCAAGCCGATCCGTTTTGTTACCAGCGGCACAGGCAATAACGTCAAATGCGCGTTCTCGCTCTCTTCTCTGTCACGGTGAAATGACACACACCCGCGCGGGCGCCTCCTCTCTCTCTCGCCTCATTCGCTCCGGTTAAATAGTGCTTACTGCGCATAAATTTTAGTCATTCAAGCAGGTTTCGCGCTCACACCGAAAGCGCGCGCACCACTGATCTATATTAGTGAAGCGAACAAGCCACGCTCAGTCTCAAACAGAGATAGAAGTTAAACAGACTCACAAGTTCCAAAACGAGTAGCATAATGCGCTTAAACTGTCAAATACATACAAAAGTATGTCAAAACCAAGTATGTCAAAACCAGCGGCACAGGCAATCTTGGTGAGTATACAGATAAACACAGTCAGTTTTGAATCGTTACATAGCTGAGAAAGTCAACTCATGTTGTGTAACAGTATTGGGTCCGTTGAACACCGTTAATAGACTCTTAAAGGGACAGCAGTCCAATATTCCTGCTGCGGTCTATGTTAATCAAAGAACAAAAGACAAAGAAAATAAATTTCAGCTCTTGACTGAATACGTTTTATAACTTTACTGTTAAGAATTGATCTGTATTAATATTTACAATAAAGACTACAGAAATTAATGTAACCAATGTAAAATAACACTGAATGTGTCATTTTACATTTGATTACTTTAATTTCTGTAGTATTTCTTACCTGAATAGAAACCCAGTTAACCCAAAAAAACTTCTTGTTTCTTCAAAAAAAGCTCTCTGTATTCTGTTGCATTTATTTGAGCTGTTTATATTTTATTACTGACTTTTACTTGTTTTTTTTTTTTTTAATGAAAATAAAACTTTGCATTGAAGAAAAGTTTTGGTTTTTTTTTTTTTGTATATGTTGTCAATTATAGTTCTTAGAAAGAAAATCGGAATCGGCAAAAATCGGTATCGGCCGATCTCACTAACAAAAAATCGGAAATCGGAATCGGCCAAGAAAATTGCAATCGGCGCAGTATATAAAGATCTTAATAGGCGAGTGTATGCAAAGCACATTTTATTCACGCATGCTGGTGGTGTCATTTTGATGGTTGAAATATTGAGCAATGAACCCAGCATTATGCTTTTCTGAATAGGAATGTTTACCTGAACACTGCTTGTCTGAATCCGCAAGCCCTCAGTTGTGTGTGCGACAACAATTCTGATAAAAGCTTGACTCTCATGGCCTAATTGATTTATTTACAGTGATCCGGTCTTAGTGGGAAGCCCCTTTCATGTTGATTGATCACCGCAACATGCAGCAGATTTAACAGCACAACAAACCTTTTTGTACTAATGACCCAGGAGCATTAAAGCTCTGTGGCAATGTCTCAATTCACACAAAAGTGTGGATTTGCAGCTCAAGTGAGAGAGTGGACTTGGTTTATGTGTTCCTAAGAAGCTGCCCATAATGAACAATTTCTCCTAATGGCAAATTATCCCTGTTTCTCTTTCCTGAAGCCGAGGCCCCTGTAAATTGATGTATCTGTCCTCTGAGGGTTTCACCGTCACATTACGGCATTTTAAAATATTAATATGAGAGTGCATTTAGCCAGGAGTAGCGAGGCACAGCTACGCTCCCGTTGCTTTCATGTAGGTCACAAGAGACTGACTCCCTCTCCCTCTGTCTGTTTTTGTCTGTCTGTTTCATTTTGTCTCTCTTTCTCCATTCCTCTCTCTCTCACTTCATCCAGCTAATTTAAATTCCCCCCCACCCCCATTTTTTCACACACATATATTATATATATATTTATATATTTGTGTGTGTGTGTGTGTGTGTTTGTTTGTTTGTTTGTTTTGCATTATTATTTTGGTTTCCTTTTATTACAGTTATTCTTCCACTGGCATTCAGTAAGCGATGGTGGAGGTTCCCTATTCCCAGCCGTGGCCATCTTCCCAGTTCAAACGCTGATTAAAGCAGACTACGTGTCACATCCTGTTACAATATGAGCCAGAATGTGAAATCCTGGGAGATTTGAATAAAGAATTTTCTCTCCACTAGAGTCTGAGTGGATAAATGTTTTACATGCCAGTGTTGACCGTTGCCATTGTAATGAGAACTGTGAAGGACACAGGGATTCACATATAATGTTACAATTAATGACGTTATGCTTAAGAAGTGTTGTCATTTTAATTGTTATCTAATGTTCTATTGGCAGTGTTTATTCTTTTATGAACTGGGGTTTTCAAATGGCAACGCTGTCAGTTATTTTAGAGTATTAATTCACCATATTATTTCACATGCAAAATTTTTCAGTCTATGTTGTATGCGTTAAGAGCTTGGAAGTTTATTTAATTAACTTAAATTCAATTAAACAAATTTAGTAATTTAAGGCTTTTATCTTTGCATAGACTAACATGTTCGATATTTACTTCAAGGTCAAAGAAACTCTATATGGGAAAGGATCAGAGATGTCATAAAGAGGGAATGTGTCAGGGGTTGTAGTTTATTGTGAATCACTGTTGACAGAATAGCTGGAGCAGCATGATTAAAAATTGATAAGGAAACATCCATGCCGTGATCTTCACTCACCATTTTAGGGAGTTAGCACATATGCTTTGTCTCTGGATAGAGATTTTGAAATAGTGGTAATATCTCAAGTTTTTATAAACACATGTAACATTTGCAAACTTTGAAACCAACTCAAACTTGGAGAGGGCAGAAGGGGATTTTCTCCCCCATGAGCTCAACTGGGGTGATTTAATGACACACCGATAGTGTCATAATCACAAGCACATCCTCTGAAAGCTATACGTTCAAAATGGTCACAACAAGAACGATAACTATAAAGATAACAATAATGATATATATATTAGTGTCCATACCAGCGGACGATTGTTTATTTTAAGTGTGTGTCTGACACTTTAAATGCTCAAGCTCTTTAAAGGCATGTTCAAACTAAGGACTATAACAATAAAGTTCTAAAAATCGTACTAAATATAAAAGAATAGCAGAGTCCACACCACAACTATAACGATAACAGCACAGAGAAATTATATTGTTGGAATCACTTTCAGAACGATTTTTCCAGCTGATAAACAATAAAAAAAAAACATTGACAGCCAATCAGAATCCATCCTGCTTTAAAGAGCTCGAGTATTTAAAGCGGCAGATGCCAAAACAGCAGCACGTGCTTTGAATAAACAGAATGATATCGTCCCCTGGTCTGGATGCAAATATAGTTATCGTTCTTGGTGTGAATGGGCTTTAAGGCATTCACACCAAGGATGATAACTATAACTATATAGTTCTTCTAATAACCGATTTAAATCAAGAATAGCAGAGCCCACACCTCAACTAGAACTAGAAACGATATTGTTGGAAATAGGTTTCAGAATGATTTTGTTCCAGCTGAATCCACCAGACATTAAAGAGCTGTGACTTTAAAAAGTCTGGTGGATTCTGATTGGCTGTCATTGTTTTTATTGTTCATCAGCTGAAAAAAAAAATCGTTCTGAAAGTGATTGCAACAATATTGATTCTTTGTTCCGTTATAGCTGCGGTGTGTACTCTAATATCCTTTTATATTTTTAAGACTATATCTTTACCGTTATCCGTATAGTTATTGTTCTTTGTGTGAACAGGCCTGCAAATTTGTTTACTTTTAAAATGTAATGCTTGAAACTTGACATGTACTAAATTGTTTCGATTTAATTAAAAAACAAGAGAAGTGTAAAGATAAAGTTAAAAAAAAAAAAAATAGTGTGTTTGTGTGTTTTTTATTATTTAATTCGCTTCTCTCGCCTCTCCACATATGCAGACTGGTTAACACTGCATCTACAAACACCTACTCTATCAGTTGCTGGGTTTTGTTGTGTGTTATTACTATTTACTGTTGGCTGTTGGATTTCAAATATTGGGAAACATTCATTTCACACTTCCTCATTAAACACCAACAAGGTTAACACTGATTCAGCACAACCTCACAATTGGTGTGAGTTTGTGTTTGTTGGGGCAGTTTGAACTAGCTTTGCAACATACAACACATGCATAAACAACAATAAATCATTCTCATCATCCCTTGTATTCCTTTTGCCTTCCATTCTCATTCAATACTACTAGTAGCCTTTGTGTACAATGCTGTGTTGTTTCTCTGTCATGTAAAGGCAGTTTAGTGTTTGCTTTTATGAGGTACACATGGCAAAGTGCATGCAAACAGAAGAGTGTAATATGGTAATCAAATTAGCACAACACATCAAAGGTCCTGGCTTTTTACAGCGCCATTTTCAGATCACAATTCACAACGGCAAGAGCCAATACAATAAAGGGCTTGGCAGCGCAAGCGATGATCCTGGCAGAGGACTTTAGAGTGGAGCAGTGTTCAGTGAAAAACATCATATCACTCAAAATCCACTTTCACATTAAGAACATCTTCTATGAATATTTATTTGGGAATACTGATGAGATGTCAAAAGCAACCATAACACCTTTGGTGATGATATGAATTTTATATTAAGATGCAATTCATCAATTGCAGATTATATGACAGTGACATAAAGGTTCAAAGGTTTTACATGCCAGTGTTGACCGTTGCCATTGTAAGGAGAACTGTGAAGGACACAGGGATTCACATATAATGTTATGATTAATGACGTTGTGCTTAAAGGGTTAGTTCACTCAAAAATGAAAGTTCTGTCATTTATTACTCACCCTCATGCTGTTCCACACCCGTAAGACCTTCTTTAATCTTCGGAACACAAATTAAGATATTTTTGTTGAAATCCAATGGCTCAGTGAGGCCTTCAAAGCCAGCAATGACATTTTCTCTCTCAAGATCCCAAGTTCATGTGAGTACAGTGGTTCAATATTAATATTATAAAGCGATGAGAATATTTTTGGTGCACCAAAAAAACAAAATAACAACTTATTTAGTGATGGCCGATTTCAAAACACTGCTTCAGGAAGCTTCGGAGCATAATGAATCAGCTTGTCGAATCAGCGGTTCAGAGTGCCAAAGTTTGACACGCGATCCGAATCATGATTCGATACGCTGATTCATTTATGCTCCGAAGCTTCCTGAAGCAGTGTTTTGAAAAATCAGCCATCACTAAATAAGTCGTTATTTTGTTTTTTTGGTTCTCCAAAAATATTGCCGTCGCTTTATAATATTAATATTGAACCACTGTACTCACATGAACTGATTTAAATATGTTTTTAGTACCTTTATGGATCTTGAGAGAGGAAATGTCATTGCTCCCTATGAAGGCCTCACGGAGCCATCGGATTTCAACTAAAATATCTTAATTTGCGTTCCGAAGATTAACAAAGGTTTTATGGGTGTGGAACGGCATGAGGGTAAGTAATAAATGACAGAATTTTCATTTTTGGGTGAACTAACCCTTTAAGAAGTGTTGTCATTTTAATTGTTATCTAATGTTCTATTGGCAGTGTTTATTCTTTTCTGAACTGGGGTTTTCAAATGGCACTATCAGTTATTTTAGAGTATTCACCATATTATTTCACATGCAACATTTTTTTCAGTCTATATTGTATGCATTAAGAGCTTGGATGGATATTTAAATTAGCTTAAATTAAATTAAACAAATGTATTAATTTAAGCCTTTGTCTTTGCATAGACTGACATGTTCGATATTTACTTTGGGAATACTGATGAGATGTCAAAAGAAACCATAACACCTTTGGTAATGATATGAATTTTATAAGATGCAATTCATCAATTGCAGATCATATGATAGTGACATCCATAAAGGTTCAAAGGTTTAAAAAAAAATTGAGTGAACAATGAGATCACTTAAAATCGGCTGCAGTTGTCGACAACACTTTACCAATACCTTGTAATTATGATAATTACAAAAATTATACATTAAAAAGGGATAACTGATTGAATACACATTCAAATCATTATATATATATATATATATATATATATATATATATATATATATATATATATATATATATGTGCACATTCAAATGGTTTGATATCAAATGTAAAGACATTTCTATTCCAAATAAATGTTAATCTTTTGAACTTTCCATTCATCAAAGAATCCTGAAAAAAAGAAAAAAAAATCAGTTTCCAAAAGAATATTAAGCAGCACAAGTGTTTTCAACAAAATAACAAATCAGCATTTAAGACTGATTTCTGGATAATTATGTGACACTGAAGACTGGAAAAAATGTCGAATGAGATATGTTTTATTT
This sequence comes from Megalobrama amblycephala, assembly GCF_018812025.1. Lineage (NCBI taxonomy): Eukaryota > Metazoa > Chordata > Actinopteri > Cypriniformes > Xenocyprididae > Megalobrama > Megalobrama amblycephala. Next base: position 21,165,736 of record NC_063047.1, read on the forward strand.
TTGTTATTACATGTATATTTGAACTATACTGACCGATAAATTACAAGACAATATTTTAATATGCACTACATTTCCTCATAATTGACATAAATTTCATAGATCACATTGAAAAAAAAAATTACCAGCACAGGTTGTAATTTGTAAACCATTTGGTTGGTGAAGTCCAGTATGTTCATTATTGTGCTTGTGTTTGACATCATATCTTTCGGCCACTAATCTATCAGCGCGATAAACATCCTTTAAAGTTCTTGCGAGCAGTTCTTGGCTGTATCTCGGTAAGATGGACATGGATCTGACAGCGGCCCCGACGTACTAAATAATTGAGTGGCCACTCAGCTGGCAGGGAAAACTTATTAACAGGGGAAAGGAAGCAGATGGTATGAAACTTGTCATTTGGCAAAACAATACAAAAAAAAGTAAGAGAAATTAACTCAAGCAGTCATCACTCCCTGTGTCTTGCTAACGCATGCACACATACTCGAACGCTCTAGAGTGTTTCGTACAACACTCACAGGAGGAGGGATTACTGTCCGTATCACAGAGGTATTCCCTGTTCACATCTGGACAACTCGTTCCTTGTGTCACCATTAAAGTTTCAGGCGGCGCGTGGCTGAAGATTCCGAGGCGGTTGTTCCAACCCCTGTTCTACATGCTCGGATCCCTGAAGAAGCACTGCTGGAAGGCAGCCATGGGCAACAGCGTGTCACAAACGGAGTCTCCAGGTGCTGCCCTGGAAAAGACTCGTGTTCAGTTAGCACCTTGGGGGACTCTTAGCGTGTTCACTTTCTTCAAATTGATTGTGTTGCAAGAAGATTCATGTCTCTGTGAAGCACTTCTAATTGTCGAGGCATCAACGTAATGATATTCTAATACATTTCACGCATAGAAGAACAACAATTGCCAACGGAAGGTCTACACTGTACCAGTGGTGCATTGTGATTTAAGGCCTTTCTTTTAAATGCAATTCAGATCATGGTAACGGTTCATCTAAAGTGCTGGTCTGAAAAGAAAGCCAGCCATGATGCTGACCCTCCTGTGCTACACCTAACCTTCACAGTAATTGCAATGCACTCACTCAAGCACAGTTTGGTTTACACCCATCCACAATGGTGCTTATGGAAATATCTCAATGTGTGGCACACATAATATCTCTTAATTAAAGAATAATTTCAAATGTCCACAACACTGCTTTTCATGCAGACATGAAATGGCTCTTCTTGTCCCGAGAGACTTGAAGTGGTGTTTTTATCTGACTCTGGCAAAAGTGAGTGTGTGTTTTCATTATGTAGTGGGCCACAAGGTTGCTAATGGATTTAGAATTTTTGATTGGCATGAGTGTTTGCTGCATGTATACAGCGTTAGTTCGAGTTGCTTTGAAAGCATGATGTCATTCGCCTACTTTGCTGTTAATTATGAATTCAGATATTATGAATTAAAAACCATGATCTTTCATGAGGTTACTCTTTTATATGCTTTGGTAAGTTTATTTCATCTTTGAATAAAATATAACCTAAAAAGGCACAGTTTGTCACCATGCAGGATTTTATAAAATTGATTTACAATCACTAATACGACCTCATCGATTCATATATACAGTACTGTGCAAAAGTCTTAGGCCACCATTAGATGTTGTTTTAGCAATGGTATAATAACCATATATAATTATTTCTCAGTCTCTTTATTAGAATATAACCAGAAAATACAGGAAATTTGTATGCAGTTTTCTCAGAAGTTTCTCAGATTTTCTTCTTTGAGAAACTGGAAGAAGTCCAGAAGGTCACACTAAATACTGATTTTTGCTTAAAGGTGCCCTAGAATCAAAAATTGAATTTACCTCGGCATAGTTGAATAAAAAGAGTTCAGTACATGGAAATGACATACAGTGAGTCTCAAACTCCATTGTTTCCTCCTTCTTGTGTAAATCTCATTTGTTTAAAAGACCTCCGAAGAACAGGCGAATCTCAACATAACACAGACTGTTACGTAACAGTCGGGATCATTAATATGTACGCCCCCAATATTTGCATATACCAGCTCATGTTCAAGGCATTACACAAGGGCAGGCAGTATTAACGTCTGGAGCAGCACAGCTGAATCATCAGACTAGGTAAGCAAGCAAAGACAATAGCAAAAAATGGCAGAAGGAGCAATAATAACTGATATGATCCATGATATCATGATATTTTTAGTGATATTTGTAAATTGTCTTTCTAAATGTTTCGTTAGCATGTTGCTAATGTACTGTTAAATGTGGTTAAAGTTACCATCGTTTCTTACTGTATTCACGGAGACAAGAGAGCCGTCACTAATTTCATTTTTAAACACTTGCAGTCTGTATAATAAGCACAACTTCATTCTTTATAAATCTCTCCAACGGTGTGTAATGTTAGCTTTAGCCACGAAGCACAGCCTCAAACTCATTCAGAATCAAATGTAAACATCCAAATAAATTTGATTTAAAGGGGCAACGCACTGAATCGGTGCAGTTAAAAAATTCATTAAAAAAAATCTATGGGGTATTTTGAGCTGAAACTTCACAGACACATTCAGGGGACACCTTAGACTTATATTAGTTATATTACATCTTGTAAAAACTGGTTCTAGGGCACCTTTAAAGAAGCCATTTGTTCTCTTTTTTTTTCTTTTTTTTACATTTTGTGTAAATATTTCCTGTATTTTCTGTTTGTATCATATGTATGGTCATTAAACTATTTGCTAAGACAACAAAGCTGGTGGTGGCCTAATACATATAATACATACTGTATTATAACAGAGTCAGAAACAGGTTAGTCAGAGTCTGAATCTCTGAGTTTGTGCTGATGAGACCTGACAAACAAATAAGGGTCTCTGCATGGCAGGAAGCCACTTATGAAAAAAAACAACAGAATCAGCTACAGTAACTCTTCGGCTGCACCTCTTAAAGCATTTCCTTTTTGACAGGACTAAGGGTTTTGTTTTGTTTTGTTTTTGTTGTCAAGGTCATGCATGCATTTGTTCAGTATTGTTTTTTAATACCAGCCATTGTTAGAAAGGATTTCATTTTACATACATACAGCCTCCCTGATGTAATATCTCGTGCATCATAGGCAGAAGACATTCCTCTTACAGTAATAATTAGGGGTGTGACCAGATCTCATGTCACGAGATTTCTGGTCGAGGCGAAAAGTAGTCTCGTGATATTGCCATGACAGTAGTTAGGATGATTAGGAAAGAATATGCCACCGCTATGTTTACATTACGCCTACACTGTCGTTTTGCTTTCGATCCATATTCACAGAGTACGCGCGATCGTGAAAGTGAAAGTAAACGCGCGCGCGCATTCAAACGCGATTTCAATACCCCGCATTTTGAAAGCGGCTCCCTGATGCATGCAAATATCTCTCAATATGAAAGCTATTTTAGGCTGGGCAGTGTAGTTGTAACCATCTCTCAGCTCTGTATCAAAGAAACATTTGGTCTTATTTGCACTTTGAATATTGAGAGAGTGCGATTAAGGTTGAACTTATTGTAAAGTGTTACCATAAAAAATGAATAATAGTTTTCTCTTAATCTTATTAAGCACAAACAATAAGGTTTCATTTGTTAACATTAGTTAATGCACTGTGAACTATCATGAACTAACAATGAATGACTATTTTTATTAACTAACATACACAAAGATTAATGAATACTGTAGCAAATATATTGCTCATTGTTGATGTTGTTTAACACATTAATGTTAATAAATGAGACCTTATTGTAAAGTGTTACCATTTTTATTTATACTGTTTTTATTTCTATAGTAAGTTTGTGGAAAGGAGTTCAGTTGAGGTCAAAAGTTGTAGAAGCTCATAAATCATGTACAGTAAGGTCTGAAGAGACTGAAATCATACAGAAGAGAAGTCAGTCAGTTGAGTTTGTGGCAAAACATTTTACAGTGCTTGAATATTGTTGTCTTTTACTGCATATGATAATTCATACTCAGAAAGTAGAACTGAAATGACATTCATTACAAGATGATTAGATAAAACATTTTAAATGCACCTGCAGACTATTTTTTCTAGTCATGTATTTCACCATTGAGGATTTCTTAAAAATAGTGTGTAAAAATCTTGTCTCGTTCTCGTGAACTCAATCTCGAGTCTCGTCTCGTCTCGTGAGCTACCTGTCTCGTCACACCTCTAGTAATAATAGATTATAAGCTATACAGCTGTTTGTTGCTGAAAAGCTAATACTAATACTTTGTAATTTGTAATAATTCAGATGGACATATTAACAACAATAATATTGGTGGAGAAGCAAAGATGTGCAGTTTCTTACAGAAAATGCTTTAAAATTCTCTTCCTCATCAAATGTGAGCAGCAAGCATGCTTCAAGAATTACTTTCAAGAATTTTTAAATCTGCAACAAAGTTGGTGTTGGGGTGTTTAAGTATTTGCAGTCCACAATAAGATCTAAGATTGTTTAATATTTTAGTAACACTTTGTATGGGGAACACATATTCACTATTAACTACAACTTTTCCCTCAATAAACTCCCAATATACTGATTATTAATAGTTAGTAAGGTAGTTGTTAAGTTTAGGTATTGGGTAGGATATGGTCATGTAGAATAAGGCATTAATATGTGCTTAATAGGTACTAATAAACAGTAATATGCAAGCTAATAAGCAAAAAGACCCTAAAAAAAAGTCTTAAAGTGTTACCAATATTTTTAAGGTCACCCCAAAAGAAAAAAACAAACATGAAAAGCTGTTTTTATGTCAGTATCCAGAGTTCCGTATTAGTCAAAACAAGTCAACCTAACACATTTAAAAACAACAGAAGTTGATCCAAAGTGCTTTACAGATCAAGCAAGAAAAACATAATACAATAAATCAATACAAATAAATACAACATCATATTTTTCAGCTTCAAAACCTATTCCGTGATCTATTCAAAAGCCACAGAAAATTTAAATGGCTAGCGATGAAGATGACCTCACATGGAAATGTCCTTATGTTCCATAAATTAGGACCTATCAGAAAATGCACGATCATCCCTAGATCTATAACGGCAACAAGGAACCTTCAAAAGCAGTTGGTCAGAAGACCTGAGCCCTCTGGTTGGACAGTAAGGGTGTAAAAGTTCACTGATATATTGGGGTGTGAGACCAAATAATGCCTTGTAAACAAATCAACCATGAATTTCACCAGGAGCCATAAGCTAAAACTGGGGAAATGTGATCTCTCTTTCTTAACCCTGTTAACAGCCTGGCTGCTGCATCCTGGACAAGCGGTAGATAGGATAACGCAGTTTGGGGCAGACCAATATACAACGAGTTGTGATATCCTTGATATCCTATGCAGTCAAAGTCCTAAACACACTGGCATCCACATGTTCTCATAAAAGCCATTAAACCACTGCAGAGAGAATGTCAAAAGTTTCCCTAGACTTCCTGTGCAGGTTATCATGAATTTTGTCCACTTTAAAAGCAGAAAGAGAGGAAGAGGCCCCAGTAATCTTTCACTCTTTTCAGGTGTTTAATTTGTGGAAGTTACTATGGAGACCATCTGCAGTCTTTCTGATGTAGCTTTACTTAAAAGCTGTCATCAGGGGAAAGTCCATTTGTAAATTTGTCTCCAGCATACTCAGAGGGACATGCACAGCTCCCCTTACAGACTGCCTTAACTATTAGTCTAAACATAACATTTGTCAGCATGTCATTTCAGCACCTTAAAGCAATTGCTTTAAGTTTTTCTAACAAGGCATTAGAAGCCAAGGGTGAGGAGCGAGTCCTTTTTTCCCAACAGGGGGATGTCTGTTTTTATCAGGCTTTGCTCTGATAAAAAACATCAACCAGGAACCAAGTTACTGGACATAGATAAAACCTTGGCTAATCTCTCAGGATTTCATTGTCTTTTAAAGGGATAGTTCACCCAAAAATGAACATTCTGTCATTATCCTCACCTTCATTTCAACCCTATATCCTGGTCATCGTTTTTTTAAGCTATCTCTGGAAAACTATGAAAATACCCTAAAAGTAATCCCGGCAACTCATGCTCTGTTGCAACAATTTTTGGACTTTTTCTCACAGAAAGCTATCATGAGGCACCAAGCACCCCTGTAATTCTTCGTACAGGGATGTTGCATATTGGAAAACAAATGCAGTAAAATATATTAAAAAGTAAATATTTCAGGCAATGTTCATTCCCACCCCTCCTCGTATAGCTAGTTGTTATGTCTCGCATCCAGCTGTTGCCTTCATCTGCTCGTTGACATGGCTTTGAGACTATACAGCAACATACATGCCTGATTTAATGTATCGCCATCCATTAGTCTAATATAATCTTAATACTGTTGTTTGTTATAGATATATAAGACGTATAAAGCATACATATGTTACTTAGTAAATAAATTACCTTTGCCACAGCATGGCATTTCTATAATGCATTCCACTCAAACACATTTGTCTTTATTTCTAAAAGAGCAATGCAAAATGTTAAAGCATTTCATTAAATTATAAATACACAGTATAAAGTGATATATCGGTTGTAAATGACCACAGCAAAAATTATCACAGAAACACATTAATTTCATTCACTATTGTCTTTTATTGATGTGATGATATAGATATTAAAGACAGTTGAGAGTAGAAGTGTAAGATATTAAGAACATATCAGTAAAAACCCAGCACTATCATCCAGTTTTCCATTTGACATTTCAGATTCAACAGTTCTGTGCACATATACATAATTACCCCAGCAGTAATAGCGCTTCTGCATTAACCAAACACCATTTCCAACTCCATCAGCCATTTTCACTTTGAATTTTCTACTTTGTCTGATAGGCTGATTTTGAATCTAATGAGAGAAACACTCTCCACAAATGCAAATGCATATAAGATTAAAGCTCACCGGACACCCGGGGACTGTAACCTTTTAGTGTTAGAAAAGTTAGTCGCGTATTTTGAGTTTTGAATGAGCTCATTTTAACAAAATTTAAAAGAAAATGCACAACTTTGCTGAACTTGATGCATTAGATATTAGATTTTGATTTAATGTGAGTTTTGAACTGCAGATTTGTTATGTTTATTTATGTATGTGTTAATACACAGTGTATACATTAATAATAGATAATTGTATTAAAAAATATACTGAAACTGCATCTGTTGCATAATTAGAGAGCCATAATGATTGTCTAATTATAACATACACTGTAAAAAAAATCCCAGTAAAATGTACGGTAAAAAAACGGCAGCTGTGGTTGCCAGAACTTTACCATAAAAAATACAGTAGCAACGTAAAAAGAAATCTGTTAAATTTACGGTAAAATAACGTATTTCATTAACTGATGTAATGTTAATTTACCAACCTAATGAAGTACTAATATCTGTTTTGTACCTTTATAATACACTGACAGTCACCAAACACAGTGGTGATATGAGTCACATGATGAATCAAAGTTCATCACAAGCAGATTTTCCACAAGCTGAGAAGGAAAACACTAATATATAGAAGGTGCACACAGTGTCATTCACACACACACACTAAACATCATCATGGTAACATGCATGAAATTTTAAAAATGCAAGAAACATTAATTTAACAACATTAGATGTAACATAAAACTACATAACTGATTAGAAAAAAATGAGAAAAACTAAGAAGAAACAGAGTTATTTCAACGAAAATATATCAAATGTGAAGTGTCACGGGAATTGTGGGAATGTCAATTTACGGTTTTTCACTGTAAATTTTACAATGAATTGTTATTTTTCACTTCCAAAAACTGTGAATTTAACAGTATTTTACCGTAAAATTACATTAAATGTACCGTTAGATCCATTACAGTTATTCACCGTATATAGTACGGAAACTTTCTGTAAACCAATTGACAGTTTTTCACCGCAGCATTTTTACAGTCTTTTACTGTTAAAATCACAGTCATTTTTTACAGTGTAGAGCTTTCATAAAAGTATAAACATCCTGACCCTGGCCATGAGTCAACTAAACAATCAATTATAAAGTCTACTGTTATTTATTTATTCTCAACCTCAAATACAATCTAATAATCTGTATGAATAATAATCAAGTCAACTAATTATCCAGAGGAGAAGGATTAGCCTTTCTCTAACACTTGCTTAGTCAATATCTCAAACTTCCTTAGAAGAAATGGCTACTGGTTACCAAGCCATATTTATCTTTTGTGTATCATGTAGCAGATCTTTTTATTAACTGAGGTAAAAAAAAAACAAAAAAAACATTTGTTTTTCAAAAACTCTACATTTGTAAATGTATCCTCCTTAATACAATACTTCACAGTGCTGTGCCTCATTCCACTTCCATTTACTTATTAAAAGGAATTTATTTTGGGGAATTCATTCAGTGTTGACCTCACTAGCATTCATATTTTGTTAAGGCCCATTGTGTGAGATGTTTTGATGGCTGTAGGTGGAAGCTCTATCGCATGTAAGTTCCTCTGAAGACCAGGTGACATCAAGCAAAACAGTCTTAGTGGGTCATTCTCAGGTGATTCACATTCTAAACCACTGCCATCATTCTCTCTCTCTTCCAGGCACAGGAATCTTCTATTCATCATATCAGCTTTAAGGGACTGTCACTATTGACATTGTAATTTGACGAGAGGGCTGAAAATGTAAGATTCTTATACAAAGTGTTTCAAGTATGGAAATCATGGGAATCACACTCTAAGATAGAGATAGCAATGCTAAGCCTGACAGTCACATTACAGGTTGACAGTGAAAATGGTTCCTTCGTGGTATGTCTCCTGTCACGGAACAATGTTTCAGACCATTCCCAAAGTAACAATCATATAGATGGATTTGCCTAAACTCAAGGCTACTTCTCTTAGATTTAATAGGCTTTGGATCTCTTCTTTAAAGTATCCGGCTCAGTTTAATATACGGGATTCAGATGATCCTTAGATGTTTGCCTCGTTTGTATTTACATTAAGCGGCTCTTAAAGCGCACACAACATTTTGAGTCCTCATCTGCTTAAAAATGTACAGCATAATCTAAATTCCTCACAGCTATGATCTGAATATAAACGTGGAACATCTGGACAAATGGCATGTTATATTTGTAACGACAGTAATGTTTTTTTTTTCTGTAATGCAAATTAGTGTGATTTTTTTTTTTTTAACAAATATATGCAAAGTATATTACTGTCTCTTTAGGAAAAAGGAAAGCAAATTATGTTAGCAAGCATGTGATTCATACATTTCTTTTAGCCAATCATCACAACAAGAATCTTCAAATTAAGTTTTCTTTAAGTTACTGAATTGTTAAGTGTTTGTGATAATTGATGAAATGGTCAAAAGATGCACAATAATAAGCCAGCCATGCTAAACAAGTCCTAGCTAATAGCACTGTCCAAAACATGACAATTAATGTATTTTTTGGTCAGCGTAGGTGTAACAATAGCATCTTTAATAACAGAGCGTGTTTATGGGGACTTCAGAAAGAAAACCCAAAACACATAAATATGTATAATTATCTCAATTATTCTCATGGACCTCTTTTTCATATAAAGGGTTTTTTAGGGGGAAAAAAAACAACCAGGCAAAACAACAACATAATTAAGCTCTCCTACACCCCCCACCCAACCCCATCCCATCACCCCACTGTCCCTGTCATATTTAGATCAGATTAGCTGTCCCTCTTTGCTGTCTGTTGTCTATCCTGCTTATAGTGTCCATTGTCTGACACCAATATTTGAGGTCTATGGCATCAGGAGGTCATCATGGACTTTGTATAGAAAGATGTTGTTATACATTATGTGAAAAAGAAAAGTTTCTCTGTCTTCAATTTAATATTATAGAGCAAAAAGTAAATAAAATAAATAATAGAAAATGCCATATTAGTACTGAAAGTAAAAACATACATCACATCCCCTCAAACTGAATTTTTTAAGTTTACATTTTTAACATTTTATGGAAAGTAACACTTATTTTATGTAATTTATGTACAGAAAACGGAGGTAAGAGGTAAGCTGTTGTCCATGATAACATTTAGTCTGGGTTGTGAATCTCACGCAGAAGGGCATCTTGATCTGTGCCCCTTTTGTCATATGCATTGTGCCGGCCTGGATGCTTTCAAGCAGCCGAGTTTTCGTGATCAGATTATGAATTGTACTTAATCCTCCCCGATCTGCCGACGTCTTTCTTGGTTCAATATTACTAATGTACATTCTATTGGCTGCTTTTGACAGATGTCTAGATCTCCCTCAATCCGATTCCACATAATACTTTCACTGCCATTAAATCCACACTGGTGGCCTCTTTGGGATCCGTGCTATCTGAGGACTGGCAGTGATACTTGTTCTGCCTGTCTGGATGTGCTTGGACCGGGGCAGTGCTTGATATTTTCCGCTGTGATGCATGCGTTTGCAGACACAGGGTCTTGCTTTTAGCAACGCAGTGATTTCCAGCATTTTGCGCAAATCGATATGAGAAAAACATAAATCTGCCATGGTGTCAAGGCGAATGTAAATAATGGTTCAAATGGAACAGAACATGTTCCTTTTCATATGAGAATATTTCTTATATATATAGGCCATGTGCTACCGTTCAGCTTAGAGACATAAATTATAGGCTAATAATTATTCATTCATAAATAATAATTAATTATTAGCCTACAAGTTGTTGTTTAATCAAGTTTAGGCTATTATTTAATAGAATTTAAATAGGCCTAACAAATGTTTTTAGGAGTATCCTATCCAAGATTATAAAACCCTGAAATTTACTAAAATCTTGAGTAGTAAAACACAACATTAGGCTATTCACATTTTGTTTGTTATTCATTTTAATAGCTTTTAATTATAATAATATCAACCTTAGTATTAAGTATCCTTTAAGTTATAACTTATAAAATATATTATTATTTAGCCCTATATATTATTATTTAACATAGGCCTATTCCACAAAAATATTATGCGCGCTCAATAAAGCCGCATTGGTTTTGTATTTAAGCTACTTTGATATGTTCAAAGTGATTACAAACGAAATATTTTTCTGGATATTTTAATAAATTTAGAATGAATAGGGAAGAAAAGGAAAAAACTCCTATTATTAAATACTGATATATGTTTAAAAAATAAGAAGCGTGTCCTGTTAGGCTTTATCACTGTTATAGAGTGCGGGGAAAATAAACAACATTATATCATTTTTTCACAGCTAAACATTTTGTATTTATTTTATTATAATAAAATCTAAACAAATTGAGTATAATTAAGTACAAAATATTAAGTCGCTTTAATTTAAACAGTTTCGTGCGTATGCTATCATGAAATTAACAGAGTAAAAATAACTAAAAGCGCGTTTTAACTAAAACAGTTAAAATTTATAAAACTTATAAAACTTAGCTGTAAGCGAACAAAATCTCGAAGATTAATGCAAGGTGAAAAGATGAAGATAGCCTCAACTCAGACGCAAAATCTCTAGTTTCTCTAGAGACAGGCATACATACTGTGATGAAGGGGAGCCCCGTTTGGCTGCTGTCCTCCTGTTTTCACAAATGTCCCAAACAGTCGTTGACAAGTCGTCTTGTACGGACACATAGCTAATTTGTGTCATGTGCAGGTGGCCGATTGTGTGATATCCGACAGGAGCACCTCAATGGTGAAGTCTCACTCCAATTAGGGTCCCCTTTAAGAATTTCATGCTAGCCGCAGAAGTGCAATGCCACCAACCGCCTACAAAAAAACAAAACAAAAAACTAAAACATGTAGCGCATAGAAATATATATATTTCCGCCCATTTACAGCCTTAAGTTTAATGTAAATGAACACAAAGAGCAAATGACACAGTGCAGAAGAAATGTGGGTTTTGGGTGACAGTTGTGCCTGCGTGTGAGCAGCCTGTGTCATGCTGTAAGTGCTATATTTCCCCCTGGTCAGAAAAGCAAAACATTAAGAGAAGGTGTTGTAACAATCGATTTTGGCATGAATTTGCTTGATGTGTGTTGTCGAAATGAAAGTCAAACTGCAACCTTAATACTAAAAAGCAGATTGGGTGTTATTGGTTTGTCAGAAACGCGAGCTCTTCTGCCATCTAGCGATCAAGCATACAGAGGATGCTTTGTTTGTTAAGTTATTTTAAACTACTCTACTGCCATCTAGTGTAATTATGTAGAACATCGTCTGGTGGACGTCTGAAAGTGTGCATTACTAGTGTGAACTTCACAAGTCTGTTCTCTGGACCGACGGTATATAGCCCGCGACAAAATGTAAATGTCCCTGCTGATTTGGAAAAGAAGTGACTAAAACCTTAATGAATTTTGTAGCTTTGATCACATTCTAACAATAGCCTAAAAACTATAGTTTAATTTTGAATTTTAGTTTTTATATCCATTTAAAAGGACAGGCAGGCAGGTGGTCTCCAGTGATGCCCTGATGCTGGTGGGCCTCTCTTGATGAGGTATCGCTGGAGACATGGGTCCCTAATGATATTTTGGAGGGGGAAAGGGTTTCTGACACTGTGTCTGGGCTTCTAAAGGGTTTGATGCTGTCCTTTTTCCAATATTATATATTGGCATCATGCTAAATCTTTCAGTGATTTTACAATAGCACTAAGTATTTGTTTGTGGATAGAGAATAAATGCACATTTAGCTGGTTTGCTCAACCTGAAGGAAATTTAACTTAAATACAGAAAAAAAAGGGGGTGGGGAAGGAAATATCATGGCTGAGTAGATGGGCAGTGTTACCACCAGTTACTGTGTTCTTGTAATGTTTACCACCAAAGAAAGATGTGCAGCCATCATTGCTTTGCATCAAAATGGCCTCATGCAAGGACGCTGCTACAAAGAATATTGAAAGAACCATTTACCAGATCATCAATAACTAAATGGAGAGAAGTTCAACTGCAGTGAAGAAGGCTTCAAGACATCCCAGAGTGTCCAGTGAGGAGTCGGCTACAGAATCGTGTCTCATGCTCAATATTTGCAGCAGGTATGCGTTAGTGCATCTGTACAGTGAGAAAATAAAGATAAACGCTAACATGAGTCCTGTGTTGTGCCAAAAGTGAAGCATCCTGAGACTAACTATGTGTAGGTTTGCGTCTCATTCAAGGGAGTGGGCTGTCTCATAATTCCAGAAACACTGCCATTAATAAAGTACGGTATCAAAATGGCTCCCAACGATCCATAAGCAATTTGTTGATGATCTGTGCATTTCCATCATAAGCACCATATCAAGAAAGATTGATAATGAAGTGGTTTTGGATCCGTGACTAGGCAACTCTCTGAATCTTAATCCCATAGAGAAAAAATAACCTTCAAATACTGAAGCAGCAAACTTTGTAAAACAAAATTTCACTGGGAAATGCACCTCTAACTCCCTCTTGTGGTGTAAATGTTTTTCTACTCTGTAAATAGTGAGTATACCCCAAATGAGGAAATCATTTTCACTGTAACTGGTTGCAGGTTACTTTTGGTATTATTACAGTCAGGATGTATTATTCGGCCTTTATGATTTCTAAATGACTCATTTGCAGCATTTTATTTAATTTCTTTCTCTGTAGCTTGTGCATTATGTATTCAAGTAAAAACAAGTAGCCTAAATTGCATACCCTGATATATAGAATATCTTTTTCATTTGTAAAAAACAAACAAATAATCAAAAAACCCTGGTTCTAAATGTCTGGCAGCATGTGTAGTTAATTTGTAATTATTTACACACAGCATTGGCGCCAAGAGGGGCTTGTAGGAATGGGAGATACCACTTATTTTATGGTTAAAATATGGTTACTGTAGTGGTAACCATAGTACGTTTGTGGTGACTGTTGTTTTAATGCATTTAAAGGGATAGTCCACCCAAAAATGAATTTACTCACCCTTGTTTACTCTTATGTTGTTCACTCTTATGTTGTTCTAAGCCTGTTTGCATTTCTTTCTTCTGTGGAAGACAAACATTTTTGTTCCCATTGACTTCTATTCTGTTTTTGACCATATTTGTTTGGATCGAAAAAAACATGGTCAAAAGATTTATTTACCCTTGGATGAGGGAAAATAAACATTGACATAATTTACATTTTTGGGGTTGAATTTACCTTAAATTTTGTGCTACATAAATAAAATCACTGGTTAAAAAACACCCTGAGATTTATATTTTTATGTATAAGGATCGATCCGCCCATCCACAGGGGCCCGATCCAGTCACTGTGCTCCTTCACTTCACCCAGCCCACCTCCCTGAGTGAAAAAAATAAATAAAAAATGCACCCTTTGGTTTTCCATACATTTTTAACACATTTGGTGTTGCCAGGGTTGTGTTTTTCCTGCAAGAGTGGGCTATTTTGAAAATGCAGTCTCAGGTTGCAGATTTTGGGCTACTTTTATAATATACTGTGACACCAAAAAGCTTCTGTAGACAAATAAAAATGAAAATAGATCCTTTTACTAATGTGCATCAGTCCTTGAAATTAATACCTGGTAACCTTAGTGAATGAAAAGTGTATGCAGACTATTAGCCTAATAATGGTCTTATTGTATGGAGATGTGTACAAACTACATTGTGTTCAAAGAATTGGGGAAGTGAAAGGCCAATACTTGTTTTAATGCAAAAACTAGCCTAAAGATGTAGGACTAGGTTAGCATTGTATTGATGACTATATGTCAGCATATCACACTGTGACAATGTTATTCATGTTTAGGCCTACAGACCTTAGTCAGTGTAGCACCATATTTCATTTCTGAGTGAAAATGAGGTTGTGAGGGACAGAATTACAGTCTGACAAAACATCTTTCCAATAAAAAAAAAAAAAAAAAAACTTCCAGTTGACAAAAACGGCATAAAACAAGTTGTAAGTTGTGAAAATTACATGATCTAGGACCTCTATATACAGTGCGTGTCATTCTAAAGACTAAGCCTATCCTCAGAGCCTTGTTTTCATCTGCCTTCCCAGGTGAAAAAATACTATAGTAATTTATAGTAAATACTATAGTGTTTTTGAACCATAGGCCTACTATAGTAAAGTACTTGAATTAATTTGTTGTGGTAATTCTATAGTTGCTGTGGTAATATAACAAATATAGTAATATAATCAAATTACTTAACCCAATACTGTACTAAGTTTTCTACAACTAAAGGATATATTATACTACAATATACACACTTCGGTAAAGTTGGTTTTATATTCGCACATTCGGCCATCCGTATTCAATAGCCTTGTTAATCACACTACATTGGACATTCAGTGGACATTCACAAGTATGCCATTAAAACAAAACTTGCCTATTTTGATCGACCATGAAAAATGTTGTAAGTTGACAATCGTTGGTTGTCAGTATCATGTCGCTGCTTAAAATCCGCAAACATTAATTTATTGCACATTTATTGGAAAGTCTGAATTTATCAGAAGTCCGAATGTGCGAATATAAAACCAACTTTACCCAAGTAATATACACTACAGTTTACTGTAGTAAAAACAAAGTATACTACAGTATTTATTACAGTTTATCAGTTCACTGTAGTTAATACTACAGTATGCTGAAGGATTCATTACCAAAGCGTTGTAAATACTAATAATTATATATAATTGTAAATACTATAATTTATACAGTATACTACAATTTATAATAGTATCAAAAATGTATTATAGGTTCAAAAACACTATAGTATTTACTATGGTATTTTTTTGACCTGGGTTAAATTCAAGACTAAGGTCTATAGCTCACATGTTAAACAATTTCATAAAAAAATGCTGAAAATTAAAATCAAAAAGAACCAAATAAAAAAAATAAGTAACGTTAGGCTAAATGAATAGGAATAAAATACAGATGAAATAACATGCACATACTATAAAAATCTAGTTAAAATCATATAAATAAAATTTTAACAGAATAAATAAAATCAAAACGTTTATTTCATGATCCTTTAATCTATAATGGAGAGAGAATTAATTTAGTAATTATAGATCAGTAGTTTTGAGTTGGCTTTAGTCTGGACATTTTTCTGGGATCTGGCAACCCTGAACATCTTTTACTGCGCATGAGTGCCTGCGTCAGAACTGAAACTAAAGCGCAGTGTTTACTTTCAAAAAGTGATAACATTGTGCTAAGTGGCACTGTGATATTGGACCAAAAGAGCACTTTATATTTTGCTTCTCTTTTGACAAGAATGAATACTTTTTCCTGAAACACGTTCCTTGACGGTTACGATATGTAGGCTAGGCTACTTGGCTCGTTTTGTGTACACTGGATATTGTTTTGATTTCCCTGACAACTGAAAGACGCCATCGGCAGAGATAAGAGATGACAAGCCCGTCAAAGGTAAGTTTGTTAACAGTCATGCTAAAAACCCATTTAACTGTATTTGTCTTTATCATTTATGGACTTAATGTCAGGGCAGTAAGTTTCAGAGAATAAAAACTTACTTTGACATCTGACTATACTGCGTATATAGGTGTAACGTTAGCTATAGCTATTATGAGTGGCTTAAAGCCTGTTTTTTCCTGTTTAATAGTCTTTAGACATAAGAGTGACATCAGTTTTGGTCAAATTTAAGGTGTTAAAAAGTCTTACATTTGATTTAAAATCTCTGCAGATGCCCTGTTAATACATCAGCTATGATTGTTTCTTTCTAATTCATTGCAGATATTTACTGAAGTGAGACTTAATATTCCAGCCACCATACCAACAAATTCAGTTTCAAGCTTACTTCACGGCACGACAGTGAGACTTAAACGTGATGGTAAATATTCAGTTGCCATCGGGTCTTTCCAAGATATTGAAGATATTCATAAGAAGTGTATAATTATGCAAACAACATATGATGGAAGTAGTGATCTAAGACAAGAGAAAATGAGTCTAAAGGACCATGCTGCAGCAGGTCTGGGACAAGCTCAAAGTGACTCTTTAGTAGTTCAACCAGTCAAGGTTGATGACATTGTTATGCGTTACATCCAAGAAAAGAAATCTAAGGAACTAAACACAATCAAAAAAAGGAATGCAGTTTTGATAAACTGGTTCAAAAGTCATGTGAATTTTATGTCTATTACTGGTAAGAACATTCACGCTCAATTTGCACGAGAACAGTTTATAACATTATATCAAAAGACTGCAACAGGGCTGCAAACTAGGGCATATGTTTACAATCCAAAAATGACTGAACTTTGCCTGGCAGAGTTTCCAGAACTCTTAATCAATACAGATCGAAAGCAAATGGAACTGACTGGCAGCTTCATTAGCCTAGAAAGATTCGAGACGTTTTTGAATGGGAGTGCTCAGCACCGAATGGGAAGGTCTTCACAGCACCAAACCCCAAGAAAAACAAAAGATGATGACATGAGAATGTGTTCACCACACCAAACCCCAAGAAAAACACAAGATGATGACATGTCTTACAAACAACCTGTGAAAGAAGAGAAATCAATAGACCAAGCCAAAGATGAGACATGTCCAATTTGTTTGGACACAATCAAGACACCTGATTGCAAAGTCTTAAGTAAATGCAACCACAAATTTTGTAAAGACTGTTTAGATAGGGCTTTCAAGTTGAAACCAGCCTGTCCGATATGTGGAGAGATATACGGCAGTCTTACAGGGACGCAACCAAAAGGAGGGACCATGACTGTCTCAAGGGACAGATCTTCTTTACCTGGATACGAAAAATATGGTACGATCGAAATTAGCTACTACATACCAAGTGGATACCAGGGGGTGAGTTTATGAATGCAGTGAATTGTAAGACATTCTTTTGCTTTGAGCTGTTCGATATGACAACAATCAGTTACACCTCTGAGTCTTTTGATTACCTCATACTCTGCAGAATGAACATCCAAATCCAGGCATGATGTACCAGGGTGCGTCCCGCATAGCTTACCTCCCTGACTCAACAGAGGGAAACAACGTGCTAAAGCTTCTGCAGAGGGCGTTTGAGCAGCGACTCACTTTCACTATTGGTTGTTCATCTACCACTGGAAAGAACAATGTGGTGACCTGGAATGACATTCACCATAAGACGTCTCGTGATGGAGGGCCAACGCAGTAAGTAAACATTTGTCAACATTTTTTGGTTGTTACATAATTTCAGACAAGCCCTTTTATTTTCAGCACAGTCTGATCTAAAATTGTAGTGTTGTAACAATGTTTTTTTTTGCCTTTGTAGTTATGGTTACCCAGATCCAGACTACCTGAAACGAGTACAAGATGAACTGAAAGCAAAAGGAATTCAATGATTTTATGGACTTAACTTTGTAAACACTATATAATATTAACCAGAAGTCATAATACAAAAAGTAAGGTAATATTGCAGTCTCAAAATGACCAGCCAATTACAACACGTTTTTACAGCCACTCTATATACGTTTAACACAGTTTAGGATGTACTGTTTGAGTTGCCATGTTTTAGTTTGTAACATTTTAATCTCATAAAGCAGCATAAGAGAAACAGAAGTAGGAGTAGTCGCAGTAATCACATTCTGATTTTAACTGTAAACCTTATAATTTCATGTCAATATGATAAAGCATCACATTTACAGAATTAGATTTTAAAGGCACAGTAAGCAAATTTCACTGCTAGAGGTCGATTATTCAAAACAATAACAAAGACGTAGCTTGATGACACCGTGAATGAGTGTGCAATCACGGGAGTTGTCATCTTCACCTCCGTAGCCGATGGAAAGCAATCCGACGGGACTCAGAAATCATGTTCGTGGAAGAGCAAATGTATTAAAGGTTCATTAACATTAATGCCGAGAGACTTGGGAGCAGAACAAGGCCAGTTGATCAAATGTTAATGAGACAGATGCGCTCCTTTTGTTTTGTTGTTTATGTTTATTTTACGATTAAAGTTGTTTAACATTCGCTGGTTCCCGCCTCTTTCCTCCCGGATATTGAACTTTTTTTACAGTTACGTTTGATCACTTAAAATCACATTATTTTATTTCATTCTAATGAAACAGCTGAAAGTGCTGAATTACTACTCATACAGGTCACTTTATTTGACATATTAAGACGGGGGGGGGGGGGGGGGGCTTGGGTAACGCAGCACTGTTTTACTTGGTCAAAACAATCATACTAAAAATATATTTGAGTGTGCTGAAAGTTATGTTATTACTCTACTTGTTGCACATTGCAGTAAGCTAAATCGATATTAGAATATCATATTAATGATATTCTGGATGACTTATGTTGCTAAAAGGCATGCAATTAATTTTAAAATATATTGAATGATATATTGAATGGTAGAGAAAATGCCGCATTACAAATAAAGCTCTTATTTTGCTATGTTAGTCATGATCTCTGAGGTACAAACATGTTACTCGTGGCAAATCAAGAAAACGAGATTCAAACAATAAGACTAACCGTGTTGATCTATCTATATTTTCTGTCGATAAAGGTATCCAAGCAGTTGCTCACCTGTCTAATGAAACATATTAAACATCTTTCCATGTTTTCTACAGAAGTAAAACCAGAAAATCGAGGGTAACACTGATATGTTTTTGACAGACAACACAATGATATGGGTCATTACAGTGGTTAAAATTGTGGATTTCTCTGGATTTGAACATTGCTTAAACCTTTGGGATAATGCAAGTACACACGCCAACAAAAAAAAATTTAAAATTGTTTTAATTTTTGGATATTTCAATCCAAAAATCTTAAAGATTGTGCCTGTAATCACCATTCCTGTATTTTATTATTATTATAGATTTTCTATAACTCTATAAAGATGCAGTAATTAAATCACGTGTCAATGTAAGGTTCAATAGAGACTGAATATAGAAACATATTTTTGTTTCATTTTGTTGCTGTTAAAATTATATGAACTATTCTGAGAAACAATCCCTTCAGTCATCAGAGGTTAAAGAACCAGTCTTTATTAATATTTCTGCATTTTATTAACTGAATTTTATCTTGATCATTCAATTGTCTACTTTTGTTGTGATTTTGGTGAGTTGTAAGCAATTTTTTTTTTTTATGGATTACATTTATAATTATACATTTTGTGTTCTGTTTGTCAGATCAGTCTTTGTATGATTATGCAAAAACTAACTTCAAATAAACTTTCATCAAATTATACTTTTATAATACAGTCAACTCCAGAATTATTGACACCCTTGTTAAATAGGATCAAAGGGAGCTTTAAAAAAAATCTACATTGTTTATCTTTTTGATCTTTCATAAAAAAAAAAAAAAAAAATTCTAACCTATCATTGAAGTAAATCAATGGAAATTGGCATCCAATTATTGCAACCTCCTTTTGCCAAGATAACAGCTCTGAGTCTTCTTCTATAATGCCTGATGAGTTTGGAGAACACCTGACAAGAGATCAGAGATCATTCCTTCATGCAGAATCTCTCCAGATCCTTCAGATTCCAGCTCCATGTTGGTGCTTCTTCTTTTCAGTTCACTCCACTCATTTTCTTTAGGGTTCAGGTCAGGGGACTGGGACGACCATGGCAGAATCTTCATTTTGTGCTCAGTGACACATTTTTGTGTTGGTTTTGATTTTGTGTTTTGGATTATTGTTCTGATGGAAGATCCAATCACAGCCCATAATAAGTTTTTTTAGCAAAAGTGGTCAGGTTATATTTTTTATCTGATAGTATTTGATAGAATCCATGATACCATGTATCTGAACAAGATGTCCAAGACCTCTAGCAGAAAAATAGGCCCACAGCATTAAAGATCCAGCAGTATATTTAACCATGGGCCTGTGGTACTTTTTTTTATCCCTGTGTGCACCAAACCCATCTGGTGGGTTTGCTTCCAAAAAGCTTTTTTAGTTTCATCTGACCATAGAAGCCGGTCCCGTTTGAAGTTCCAATCGTGTCTGACAACTGAATATGCTGGAGTAAGTTTTTGGATGAGTGATAAGAATTTTTCTTGAAACCCTCCCGAACAACTTATGGTGATGTAGGTGCTGTTTGATATTTTTTAGGCTTTCTGACCCCAAGACTCAACTAATATCTGCAATTCTCCAGCTGTGATCCTTGAGGAGTCTTTGGCCACTCAAACTATCCTTCTCACCGTGCATTAGGACAATATAAACACACATCCTCCTCCTATCTAACTCTCATAAGTAACCAACTTACCTGTGCCAAATGTCCTGGCTTTCGGCCAGCTTGAGTCAATGACTGACCTGTGCTAACACTGATTTGCAGAGATCTGGCTAAATTAGTAACATTAGATTTTATGGGGAAAACAACAATAGGAACACTGGAATAACTTTTATTTGTGCTTCAGAGGACAGACACGAGAAATAAAATAAAGTCCTCTAGTCCACAACGTAATACTAAAATATTGCGATGCACTGCTTCTTTCAGGCATTTTATGGTAGTTAAAAATGAACAGCATTTGCATTTGAAAACTGACTGTTGATCAACGGTGAGTGGGGCTAGTAAGGCCGCACACTTCTGTGTAGGGCTGCACGATTTGGGGAAAATGTCATATTGCGATTATTGAGGTCAATATTGCGATTGCGATTTGCGATAGCGATATAATAAACAAATAGTATCATGAGTCATCTTGCTTGGTTCTCAGTGAAAATACACACACAGATTACTGATAATGCTGAAATGTGTATTTCTCAACTCAAACTAGCAACAACAGCAAACAAATGCACAGCGTTTTCAAATTAAAATGAAATGAAATATTATCTTTGTATTACTGCAAACTTGTTATAATCCCATTTAAGATATTTGTTTCTTTACTAATCTGTAGTGGTTCAACGGATCACAAAACTCACGGTTCGGATCACATCACGGTTATGACGTCACGGATCAGATCATTTTTCAGATCAGCACAAAAAAAATAAAAAATTGTATAGGGGTAACTTAACTTTGCATTTATTACTTAGCCCACTTAAACTATTCTGATACCACAGCATAAACTACTAGCCTAAATAATACATTATTAAAGACAAGTGAACAGACTGTAAAAAGAACAAATACTGTACACCAATTACAACAAGCATAGATAAATACAACATAAAGTTACAAATAAAGTATAAGGTCTAACTGTAGTATTAATTTTCATGCACAGAAATGTAATAATTAAATGTAAAATGACACTGTTCATTGTATAAATTCAATATAGATTAATCTTTGTTAAAGCTGTGTTTTGTTGTTTGATTTACATGACAGACAACAGCAGGTATTTATAGGTTGCTGTCACTTTAAGAGTAAGACCCCATGCACGCACACATCAGATAGATACACGTCCGAATTCTCACCTCGTTCAATTAAGACATAACTGAATGTGTTCACATGAATACTTGCTGAGAGGGGTATTTTGACTGACATAATGCGTGTATGTGACCATCCAAGTGCATTGAGGACGCGAAAGAGAAATCAATTTGGAGTTCGCGAGCTATAACGCGCCTCTCTCTCTCTCTCTCTGCCTCTCTCTCTCTCTCTCTCTCTCTCTCTCTTGTATGTATGTGCGTCATGTGCGCACCGATAACAGCGCTGCGTGCGATACCGAATTAAATCCTCTTTTGCCTCTTCTAGCGCTGGAATGGTTTTATATCTATTATCTATTAATGTGTAAACTATCAAGACAAAACATGTTCAAATGATATCCTTTCACTCTATTGCGGTTAAACTTTCAATTGATCCGCGAATCACATGCGTCCCGAAACGTGGGCCCTGGTCCGTACGGATCAACCACTACTAATCTGGGTTTATAATCTTATAGCCAAAATATCGCCATATAACAGAGGTAGCGTTTTTTCTTGCCACCAGTTCAGTGACAGTTTGCTCCGCATCCATCTTTACCAGTTCTCTGCGCTGCACACTGGAAAAAGTCATGACATGACCGTGCGCGCCACACATGCCACTGCCTAAACTGAAACTGACTGGTCTTCTTTTTATTAGCGGTGTATAAAATGGACAAACAGCTCTCAGATAATGGGTTGTTGTGTCCACACATGTATTTATTTAATTTATTTATTAACTTATTATTATTATTATTTTATTTCATAAAATCGCTGCATTTTGCGTCATATAATCGCACAAGCTTGACATCGCGATTGCGATTGCGATATGATTAATCGTGCAGCTCTACTTCTGTGTATGAAATGGTATTCTGCAGTATTTAGAGGTTTACATCCGATAGTAGGAAAACATCAGTTAGAAGGAAATAAAAGACAAAAATGTATAAATTATAGGCAAATTTGAATTTAATGAACATAATGAACATAAGATACATAAGCTACTATTTCCATAACTTGTAAAAAGCCAAAAAGCTTGATCTGTTCGCAAAATAAGGAAAAAGTAAAAACGTACTACAGAAAATATTTGGCCTCCATGTTGCTGTGGCATTATTTACAATATATACAGTATTTTCACATATGACAGTATTGTCAAATTTGCCATTAAATCCTTATCTATAAGGCACCATATGCTAATAGCATGATCTCTCTTCTTTTTTCTTTTTCTTTTTTTTTACCAATTTGTGCAGAAAATGTATAAAACTATACAACCAGAACTATCACATATGAACATAGTCCATCATAATGAAGGTAAAGTAAAATAAAAAAGTTTTAAAACAGTTATGATATACAGTTATGTGTACATGCATGTAATAACTAATCCCTATTTTAATCCTTAAAAGAGATATTATTATTAACTGATCAGATTGTGGATTTGAAGGAATACTCATTGTAATAAATCTGATTTACATCCCTTTTTCAGTAATGACAAACTTGACAATGCATAATGATTAGGTGAACTTTCACTTTAGATTAAATGTAATATTAAGATGTTGCCATTCGATCAATTGAATCTACAATGGAATAAAATGAAATATATTGCAAGTGAATATCATGTGGATTTACCAGTATTTCAGAGTCCCATGGAAAAATACAAAATACTTTTCTGCACACAAAATGATCAATACTACATATTTAATGTGCCCATATTAATAAAACCCATGATTTTGCCCATAAGTGAGAAAAGTGTTGTGGTGCTACATCTTGACTCTATGTAAAAGTTGCATTTCCTCAAATAGTATTTTTAAAACAATTTTAATAAATTTTAACCAAACGTGTTACCTTTATGCACATATTCCTAATATCTATATTGGGTGATCATTCTCAAAAATCATTTAGTGATTTTAACGACTGAACAAATTAATGTTTAGAAAGTAAAGTTAACAACCACACTGGTGTCTAAACATCACTATAAAGAACTGCAAAAATCGAACAGAACACTCACACATTTGAACCTTCTGTTATTACATTACAATGTAAAAACAACAAGCAGCAAACATTTATTCTGCCTTAAAATCACCTTACAAAAAAGATTTATATTGAAAAGATATTTTACAATTGGGTGCCGATTTTGTCCTTTATCAAAAAATTCTCTAACCATACCAGGAAAACAAATTATTTGAAAAAGTAAGGAAAGCAGCATGCATCTTATGTTTAGTTGCTGCTGCCGAATATAGAAAGTTTTCAAATTTTTTGTATATTTTTATATATATATATAGTTGGTATAGTCACTCACCAATGAAAATGTTACAGCAATACTGTATATTTAAAATGATAAAGTTAATGAAGTGGCAGGTTTGGTAAATCTGGGCAAATTCTAAACTGAGGCCTTTAGAAATTGTAAACTGACAGCTACTTTTATGTAGCATGACATATAAGCTGTAGCCACAGGGATTTTGTTTTTTAACTACACTTGTCAAAGCTCTCACTCCGCTGTAAATGCAGTCAACATCAGGAGTTGCTCACTTGTGTACAGCACTGTCAAACAATAAATATGTCTGTCTTTGAAAGGCATTTAAGATTATATGGAAGTTTGAAACTATCATACATTAAGAAAAATAAAGTGCATATACAGTAGACACCTTTTGTATACACAAATTAATGTACTTTAACAAGTACAACTCTTAGTAAACAAGGTCAGATGGAGCATATCCACACAGGAATATTGTATTTTCTCCAGGAAAGTCTTAAAATACTATATTCTTCAAAGTGTTTTCATTTTTTGTATCTTTACAAAAAATAAGTAGTCCATCAGTTGAACTGAGAGACATACCATGCTCTTTCAAAATGTACCTTGTATTTATAAACTTAGCAAAATGGTAATAGTTTGAATAGCCAGTGTAAATGTGCATGTATCCCAGGGGAACAGTATAAATAGTGTATTTTTAAGATTGCGAATATCTTTTTTTTCTTTATATATATGTGTGTGTGTGTGTGTGTGTGTGTGTGTGTGTGTGTGTGTGTGTGTGTGTGTGTGTGTGTGTGTGTGTGTGTGTGTGTGTGTGTGTGTGTGTGTGTTCATGTGGTTACCAAAAAATACACGGTATTGGCCTCCTACGCTCAAATGTCCAGCTTTGGGAAAGAGGTCAAGGCAGCGTATTGTGTTCAAACTCTTTCATCCAGTAGCCGTTTGATTGCCGATGACTCGCAGGATCTCCCTATGAATACCAGGGTCCTGTGTGTTTATACTCGTGTCACCTACCTGTCCGTCCTCATAACTAGTTGACAAGTGGTTTAAAGAAAAAACAGAGAAAAAGGAGAGTTTAGGTTCAATTTCAATTCAGTTCTTCTACTACCGTTTCTATAGATACACATTTATCAAAACAGATATATATATATATATATACACGGAGATAGATTTAAACGTACTTACACAAAGAAAAAACGTGTGCAGACATGATCTGTATTTGGAACTACCCAGATGTCACCATGCTTGTGCAGGTCTGGAGATGTAATAGCTGTTATATAAAAGAGAGATTATTTTTATTTTTTATTTTTTTTAAAGATTACAGCTGATGATGAGAATCTGTGTAAAGGCAGTAAGGTCAAACATGAACCTTCACACAAGGCTATGCATTTCAGGTTGCGGCTCTGCAGAAACTGCGGGTTCTGGCCTTTCTTCTGTGACTGAAAGCAAGAGAAAAATGTGGACCAACAGGTTTCAGATACCAAGTATGTTTGATAAAGCTCTCGAAGAAGAAATTCCTTCAAGTTATGACTGTGTCAGGTGCTGAAAAAAAAAAAAAAAAAAAAAAAAACCAGGAAAAAGTACTAAATACATTCAATACCTGCAAATGAATATTGGACTTGTTGGCAGCAGTTTCATCTTTTGAAGCAACTTTCTGCTGTTTTTTATTCATCCCTATGGGAAAAAGCCACAGCATGTCATGCAAATGTTTTTTTATTTTTATAATACTTTTTTTGTTTTATTGTGCATATATTTTTGTAGAAAGTACATGAAACATAAGTATCAAATATCTTGGAAGTTTTTGCTCATAAAGGTTTTAAGACCTGAGTAGCCAAAGGATATGCTTGATAATGGACTGAGATAGATTCCACTCCCATAGATAGCGCCATGGAGCTGCAAACAAAACAATGGTTTAGTATGCAAAGCATGTTTAACTTGTTCTCAAAAGGTGAAATGTGTCTGCTGAGCTACCCAGTAATTTCATTCAGTTTCCATACACCAGTGTTTTCAATCCTGGACCTGGGGACTCACCACTCTGCACATTTTGTCTCTCTCATCTGACACAGTTAGGGTGCATCTCAATCAGCTCCCTAGCTTCCTAGATCGTGAACCAGTATATCATGTACATGAATTCGGGCAATTGGTAAGGACATTAAGGACCCTGGCTCACTACATATCAGGACACTGATGACTCCATTTCCAGCAACATGACAACATCCTCATTGTATAACATCAGTAGTGGTATTTATGAACAACAGCAGAACTGATTTATTAATGTCATTTAAAGTACATCATGATAAATACTGTGCTTGTTTTATATACGTGCAACATTTTCAGCTGTTTTTTAAAATACAAACCATTATTAATTATGTATCAGCATAAACATACATCGCTAGCCAGTTAATGAATCTAACATTTATAATTTATTTATGGCTGAAATGTTGCATGTAGTGAAAAAAAGCAAAGTATTTATCATGATGTACTTTAAATAACATTAAGATATCAGTTCTGCTGTTCATAAATACCAGTAGTGATGTTATACAAAGAGGACTTTGAGTCACCAGTGTCCCAAGGTCCTTATTGTCATTACCAGTGCCCTAATTCGTGTACATGATTTACTGGTTCATGACCTTGGAAGCTAGGGAGCTGATTGAGATGCACCCATAGTGAGCATCGTTGATCCCTAGTTTTCACAGTGCATTCTGGGACTTTTTGCAGAACAAACATTTCAGTGCACTGGTATGATTTTGCAAATGAGACAGCCCTTAAAATGGCCGACTCCCTGATCAGTGCCCTGACAACTGAACAAGGGAGCTGATTGATTTTCTGAGAATCATCTAATAAACCTCTTATAGAGTATTCAGAAAATTCACAACTATTAAGATCCTCCTCACATATATTAAGAGATGTGGTGTTAAAAATTAAGTGTGCATCAGTCTGCTCAGATGTTTAAAGGATTAGTTCACCCTCATGTCATTCCAAACCTGTAAGACCTCCGTTCATCTTCAGAACACAGTTTAAGATATTTTAGATTTAGTCCGAGAGCTTTCTGTCCATCCATTGAAAATGTGTGTGCAGTATACTGTCCATGTCCATAAAGGTAATAAAAACATCATCAAAGTAGTCCATGTGACATCAGTGGGTTAGTTAGAAGTTTTTGAAGCATCTTATATAGATTTTGGTCCAAAAATAATAAAAAATGCGACTTTATTCAGCATTGTATTCTCTTCCGGTATCCTTTCCATTGAATTGATTCCATTGAATCCTTTCATCTGTCGGTGTTGGTAATGCACTTTTACGTCGTTGTTTTTGGCGATTAGGACATCCGCGACATGCACACTTACGCACCATTTTAAAAAATAGCTTGAATACAGCGTGCGTCTCCCTCAGACTGTAAACGAAACTCTGGCACACCAGATAACACGTCAGCAGCGTCTTATGTCAGCAGTGCGCTGCGGTTCACTGAACCAGAGTCTTGAACCCAGATGAACAACAGACCCAGAAGAGAATACAATGCTGAATAAAGTCGTAGTTTTTGTTATTTTTGGACCAAAATGTATTTTAGATGCTTCAAAAACTTCTAACTAACCCACTGATGTCACATGGACTACTTTGATGATGTTTTTATTACCTTTCTGGACATGGACAGTGCACCGTACCTACGCTTTCAATGGAGGGACAGAAAGCTCTCGGACTAAATCTAAAATATCTTAAACTGTGTTCCGAAGATGAACGGAGGTCTTACGGGTGTGGAACGACATGAGGGTGAATTAATGACATAATTTTCATTTTTGGGTGAACTAACCCTTTAAATAATGCATTATGCATAAATACTATACTATTACATTGCATTTCCACTATAAAACCACTGGCTTCATACAAAAACTTCATCCGAGTTTAATTACATTAAAAACATAGTAGTTTAATCAGCCTTCCCCTCAACCCTTTTTATGATGGACCTCTTTAAATGTACTGTAACGTAATGTACTGTATCTGCATACCTGAAGCCTTGTGTTTGATGCCACGACCAAACCATTCCTCAAAATGGAGTGCCAGTTTTCTATGTGTGATCCACTGAAAGCGACAGAAAGAGAGAACCAGTCGGTTTGACTTTTTTTTTTTTTAACTGGAAAATCGACAACCAGTGTTCAGTCAGCAAGAAACTTCACACCTGTACAGCTGCGGTTTTAATTAGATTTGTGCAAAAGACAGATCTGAAACCAATTCTATGACTCAAAGCACAGCTGGACCGCAACTGAACTAATTAAGACAGCTGAAACGGATGTGCTCTTATTCCTGCAGGGAAATGCACTTCCAAATTTAGTTTTTAATATTAGTGGAAAATCACAAAGCCATGAAGCATGTAAAGTGTGAATTGGTGTTTTTTCTAATACAGTAGGTCTTACAGTGCAAACCTGGCTTGTGGCTACAACATTTGTTCAGCACACCCACAGACTGCCTGATTCACACTGCACACAAAACTGCCCAGAGCTTGCCAAAAATGGCAAGCTTCAGCCAGATGGATATTGTTATATACTTTGGGACACATTCTCCTTAAGCCCTGTTGTACCCTAATCATGAATTTATGAATGCTGTGGGTCAAATTTGACTCAAGGATAAAAAAAAGAGCAGTTTCTTAGGTGTTTAAAATGGAACTTACTGAAAAGCAAAGGTACTCCCAAAGAGGCCTTTGGCAGCTCTAAAGTTGGATTCTTTGGCTGGCGGACTGCTGAGCAGGAGGAACTGATGGGGTGTGTGCATGAACTTCAGTTGCTGTTGTGATAGAAACAAGATATAAGAGCATATACTTGAGACGCCAAGCCTTAATCATTTTCTCTGCTTAAAACTTTGAAAAGTTTCACAGTGCCTATGAATTCAAAATTCTCTTGAAAATACAGAAGAACTGAAAGATGGTTTCTAAAGGAGTCATGGTTCTCTCTTAGGGAGGTAATGCCAGTAATTCTATGAAAGATTAATCATTATGTGTCTAACCCAGATCATCTTAATCTAGATCTCAGAAATGTTGCAAATGTGCAAGCAGAAACATTTAGGGAAATCACAACAAATGCTTAAAGATAGATACAAGACTTACTCTAGTAACAGGAAGCTTCACTATGTGTGATCTGTTACTGGATATCACCCTGTAAAAAAATGGATTTATCAACCATATACCCCATTAAGTTTGAAAAGCTCCACTGCAGGACTGTATAGATGCATTTAAATACTGTATAATGGTGATTGTATGTCACATGATCACACTGACTGTCCAAGGTACCACAAAGATGGATGCACACACTCTCCATGACTATGTAATTAGAGCTATTATGAGAGCTGACCGTCACATTTACACATCATTAAAATGCAGGAGCGGAGTAGATAGTGCTTGAAGTGTCATTCAGTCATACCACTGCAGTAGTGGGTGAGCCAAAGGATCGTGCTTGTCCATTTGTCTCTTTATCTCCAGATATGGTGCCTGTGCAGAAGAAACGGTAAAAACGTTAAAATTCTCCTCCATCAGGAATCAAAGCAGTGGCTGATTTCTCTGAAGACAAATGCTATGGAAGATACAGGGATTGTGATTTAAAACACTAGGGCTGTTAAATAAGTATACATTTATAAAATATATTATATGAAACTGTAAAATAAATTAATGGCTACACTTTATTTTAAGGTTTGCTTGTTAGAGTGCAATTATACATTTAAGTACAGAATAATATTAATTAACTACATGTACTTATTTTAGGGCTAGTTGCATGTAATAATGCATAATTTATAGTTAATACTATAGCAACTGCATGTAACGTGCAACAAGGACACTGCTGAATAAAGTGTCACCAAATTAGTATATTAAATTATTCTAAACACATTAAATATTCATAATATAGTTTACATAATATTATATGGCCTGGTTTGACAGACAGGGCTTAGCCTAAACCAGGATTAGGCCTTAGTTCAATTAGGGCATTTAAGTAGCTTTTATAAATGTTCACTCGAAAAAAAAAACATTACTAGTGTGCATCTTAAGACAAAGCAATGGCACTGCATTTTAGTCTAAGACTAGCTTAAGCCTCGTCTGTGAAACCAGGGTATATATTATATATTTTGATGTCATTAAAATTGCTCAATTTTAATTGATTAACAGACTTAAAAACAACATAGCACAAACATGCTCTTGTTGTAAATTGCTAGTTGATACCTGGGTCATTTCTCTGATAGATGTGATACTGTCAAGTGCTCTCATCACTCGGTCATAGTCCTTTTTCTGAAGAAGAACCCAAACACTCAATGTAATATTCCTTTCTAAATAGCAGCATTACACAAACGAGATGGGTTAAGCTAAAGCTAAATGCTCTTAGTCTTTTAAGTACCCTGGGGTTGAAGGCAAGTGCTTGTGAGTCATTGGGATCCACCACAGAAGGATATGGCTCAAAAATGACAACTTTCCTCGGAGACTCCAGTGCGGATCGACACATGGAGACCAGTAAGTCTACAACCTGTTGTCACAAACAGAGATTGTGAAGGCATTTGGTTAAAAACATGTCATTTTCTGTACAGAATGACTGTATGAATTCTGTGTTTGTTTGTGTACCTGAGCACCAGTGGCAATCTCATCAGCAGCCTCATTCATGACCCCTAGAGTTTGGAAGGCGAATACACATAACTCTCTCTCACACACTGTGGGCTGCAGGACACATATAAACAAGCTCATTAGAACAGGAAGTGATATTATTAATCCTGGATTAATAATATCACATGTAACATAAACTGGCTCACTTTTAGTTTATCCACAGAATAATATGGCACATGAAAGCATATGACATGAAAGCATAATATGGTATGAGGACAGTTTCTAAACATTTTCTAGTTAAAATAATCTTTTTCTATTTTAAAAATAATTAAGAGTTTTACTCAGCAAGGATGCATTAAATTGATCAAAAGTGACATTAAATATATTTATTATGTTACAAAAGATTTTGAGAGCTGTTTTTAGACTGTTTTTTTTTTTTTTCAAATAAATGCAGCCTTACAATAAGCCACTTTAGAAAACAGAAAATCTTACGAACCCCACATTTCTGAAAGGTAGTGTATAATTTAAAATATTCAGGAGAAAATAACAGAGAAATCACAGGTGCATTAAATGATGCAGGGTATTCACACCATTAACCAATCCAAGATCGCTAGTAGAGCAAACAGACTCACTCTGAGCATTGGTCCATTTTGGAACACGTGAGGTTCATCGCAGACCACACAGAACTCATTCAGTACAGGGATACGCTGTTCTGCATACTCCATAGTCTGCAAATACACATCTAGTCAACATGTAGCAGCATTTGCCTCCTCTATAACAGTTTTGACAGCATTAATGGCTACCACAAGAGTTCCACCCAAACCTTAATACAAACAGGACAGTTCATCCAAAATAAAAATATTTTCACCAAGTTTGGAACATTTGCAATGACTTGACAGTGAGTAAACAATGTTGCACATTCAATTTTGTTCACAAGAATACTAATGACTACAAAATGTCAACTACTGCAACCAATCACATGCCCTCAAGATCAGGTTGCTTCGGGAAAAAGAACTTTGCATATATTTGCAAGTACAAGACTGTTAGAGTATAAAATACTGTTTGATTAATGAAATAAGACAAAGGGCGAAGTGTAGATTTTTTTTTTTTTTTACCTGAACAAGGAAGCCTCTGTCTCTGATTGGAATGGATTTGGCTCCGATGTTTGGCTACTCGAGAAGAAACACACACACACACACACACACAAAAATGTTTGAACTCCCTCTAATTTTTGTTAGCTAAATACACAAAGTTGTTTTCACTGCCTCAAGCCAAAAATTACAGTGTATAAAAAACATTTTTTTTTATAGATCACCCTCTCCTCAACCTGTTAAATTCACTCATCTCTACCTGCAATTCACTGTGAATGTGTTCTCTCTTATTTTTGCTGTAAATAAATTCTGTTAATTCTTTCATATCCAAAACTCTCGATCAGGCATCTCTGACCAAAGCCAAATCAAACAGCCAAACAAATTAGGCGATTCCTAACTTACGTAACCTCAAGGAAGAATGTTCATAAGACGCAATCCCAAGCATCCCTACCTGAGGTGTGGAAGATAGTGATGGGGCCAGGATGCCGATTAGCCCTGAGGTAAGGGAGAGGCGTCTGCTCTCGGTGACAGGCTCTTTAAAGATGTCGCTTTTGTCAATCTTGGTGCTGCTGGAGTAGGACCTGCTGAGCAGACGGTGGTGGTGCTTCAGGCCATCCAGCTCTTCAGTCCGCACACTGCCCGAGCAGGAGCGGCCCAGGAGCCGGTGGGGCTTTAAAGCACCGCCATCGCTACTGCCAGCAGCATGTTCGCAGCGAGGCTCTGCCGTGCTCGACCGCGGTGACAGTTTATGAGGCCGCAGTGGCGGGCAGTCCTCTGGTTTCACAGCGGTCGAGCAGGGCCTCGGCAGCAGCCGGTGGGGCTGTTTGAGGGGCTGATGTTGCTCCATTCGTGGGTCATTGGAAAGGGAGTGACCCAAAAGCTTGTGCGACTTGCCGACACAGCCGTCCATCTCTGGCTTCACTGTGCTGGAGCATGTTCGCCGTAAGAGACGGTGGGATTTTGACATGCCATCCTGCTCGGGTTTGAGCTTCTTTTTGCTCTTCACGCAGCCAGGAGGAGGGTAGCTGGGGGATCTGAGTTTGCACAAGCACAGAACATTAATCAAACTACGAGGATTAAGGAACACAAAAAGATGTGCAATTACACTTGTGCAAATCCTGCATATTTCAGAATGCTTTATTGGCTGATTCACACCAATTTTATTTTTCATGTTGAGGTCTGCATAGTCCGCAGTGGGACTGCGCATTTCTTGTGCTAATGAACTACGGTATGTCGTGCCAGAGTTAATGAGATACAACGCATTAAGCATTGTTGACAAATTGCTTTACGGTTTTTCTGCATATCTTGATTTTTACATTTCTGTATAATTTACTATTATAAAAAAAACAGGTAAGGCATTCAGGTAAGATATCCTCTTTATGACTCAAGAGGTAAATTGCCAAACGCATTGCTATATTCTTAAAATCACTTTGCTTAACATTACAGTCCAGTTCAAAACTGCTTGCCAACTTGGAGTCTCTCCAATTCAATGAAACACCAGATTTGTGTGAACTCTTCCTACAGTTTGATAACCATTCATCAGACCAGCTTGAATCTGAGACAAAATGGTCAAAGATCATGAAAGGGATAGTTCACCCAAAAATGAAAATTATCCCATGATTTACTCACCCTCAAGCCATCCTAGGTGTACATGACTATCTTCTTTCAGATGAACACAATCTGAGATATATTCAAAAATATCCTTGCTCTCCAAAAATCATAATGGTAGTGAATGGGGGGCCTGTTTTGAAGTCAAAAATAAATGCATCCATCCATCATAAATATAATCCATACAACTCCATGGGGTTAATAAAGGCCTTCTGAAGTGAGGCGATGGGGTTTTGTAAGAAAAATATCCATATTTAAAACTTTATAATCTAAAATACTTGGCTTGCGCTAGATGACGGTACGCATACTGCGCAAGTCGACTTGCACCAAAAAAGTCACTTCTGATGCAATGTATGACACAGGATGTAGGAGTAGCGTAAGCTTTTGACACCTCTCACGGTTCAAACAAATAGGGCTGTGCAACAAACTCGAGCTCCTCTTCTCTTATATCGAAATCCTCTGACATTTCTCTTTAAAATTTCTATTTCGTGACCGGCGTTTTGTTTTGCTATATCCTCTGCGCGTCCGCGTTCGTCATTGCGCATGTGTCAGGTCAGAGTTCACTCTTTTGCCGCAAATCAATGTGTATCTGCCGGAAGCTAGTTATTTTACTTTATGAAGTTTTAAATATGGATATTTTTCTTACAAAACCCCATCGCCTCACTTCAGAAGGCCTTTATTAACCCCCTGGAGCCAAATGGATTATTTTTTATGATGGATGGAGGCATTTATTTTGGGCTTCAACAAACGACCCCCGTTCACTACCATTATAAATATTTGGAGAGTCAGGATATTTTTTAAATACATCTCTGACTGTGTTCATCTGAAAGAAGATAGTCATATATGCCTAGGATGGCTCGAGGGTGAGTAAATCATGGGATAATTTTCATTTTTGGGTGAACTAACACTTGAAGATGACACACTTGCTGGCATAGAAGTAAATGCTGGTCCTGAACACCTAAATTCAGCCTATTCACACCAAATGTGAAATATATGGATAAATTAAAAAAATCACCAAATTCACAATAGGTGGCGCTGATTAGCAAACAAATTTTCTCCAGTACAAAAGTGGGCAAAAAACATTTATCTATTGAGGGTTACTCAAAACAAGCCTTATATTCAGATTACGATTACTTTTTGCAAGACTTATTTTTGGAATATTTCATTACCGTAGAAGCACGGTTAAACAAAACAGCACACAAACAAGTTTAAGAGCAATGTTAAGGCTGTCTAATGTTGGCAATGAAAATGAAAACTTCTTCTGAGACTCATGATTCAATATTTAAAACTGTTCTGCAATGGCAAAGTACTGGCATGCACAAAGCACTAATTAAGAACAGAAAAAGTTCTAGAGAGAGTTTTTGAGCTGTAAACATGACCGCTTTAATGTGTGAGGTTAATTAAATATTAACATTCACCAGAACCAAACGATTTTCTTGGCAAACAGGCCTTTAGTCTTGGGGTTTAAAGTGCTTCAAAGAGGATATTGAACTCAGGATTGCCCAGTATTGGTGTAGCTGAGTGACTTTTTTCTTACCTGCGTAAAGTTGAAAAAATGTGCAGGGGAGACTTCACCTTCTTTTCGGTTTGCTTTTTGCTGTGTGGGCTGATGAGTTTGTCTTTGCTCTGACACTTCCACTGCTGTGTGACAAAGGTTTGCATTATCCTGCCAAGAGACAGCACACTCATGAAGTTCAACGGAAAAACCCAATATAACACTAGAAAACATTTTCCAGTAGTTTCTTACTTTTTCAGCTGATGTCCAAGTCCAAATCTGTCTTTTGAAGACACTTGAAACACATCAACAGTGGGAACTGGAAACGGGACATTAAATTCTCCATGAGAAAAAAAACAAAAAAAAACAGTATTGCAAAATAAAGTACCACATAATCTAACCGTTTGCTACAGACGTTTGATTTAGCCATCAAAGCGTTTCTTTTTGGAACAGAAGGTCACTCTGAAATGAGCCACTTATGATGAGTAATATCTTGGCAGGAGAACAAGAGCAGGCATTACAACCATGTCCAAGTAACTTGTCTCTCTTTCTCTTGCAATCTGAACTGAAGTAGCCATGTTCTTAAGGCAAGCAATTGTGAACAAATCTACAATCAACAGAGAGAGCTCACACTCTCATCCATCGTCTAACAAGGTAAGTGGGCCAAACTAGTCTAATGTTGTTAACAGCACAATGATTTGCATGATCTTCTTAAAGAGTTGTTAACTGCATTTTTACTCCTAGGGTAAATTTAATTCAGTGTTTCTCAACATTTCGTTACCCTCACAGCCCCATCTGTAAGGCTCAAGTACCCCTTTATTTTCCTCATATTGCTCTGAATGTGCCATCCCATTAATTACGATGATGTGCGTGTCTGCGTGATCTAACCTGGTCCATTCAGATATTGTGTGAGGGAGCAGTGAAGCCGCACAATAACAGGTTCACTCCGGATCACATCCCAGGCAAGTGCAATCTCCTCCTATGAACAAATGCTGCATTTCAGTTTAACAAAGTATAACAGACACACAAAAAATAAATATCTAAAAAAAAAAAAACTCAATGGTCATGGCTTATTCCACTTTAATAAAGGCACTGAACAATAACACTTACATCTAGGAAAGTTACATCAATGTGTAGGTCGATGTCCACATCATCAATTGCACCATATTCCCTATATTTTGTAGAAAAGGAAAAAAAAAAAAAAAAAAAAAATCAATTCCTGACTTCATCTTCGACAAAACAAATTCTGCTAGTGTGATTAATCTTTGTTTACAGCAGCTTTTATGGTACATATTCATTAACACTAGAAAATGACAAGAATATATTACTCAGCAGAATATGTTGTTGACAGTCAAGCACAAAGCTTTTAGGGATTTAAAGGGAATTCACAACAAATTTAGACATGATGAAGCAGTTCTCTTTGTTTATACAAACAGCTTACAAAACATTATGCTTGAAAATTGATGCAAACTGTCATTTGCACACTATTTTAAATAGCTTGGGACAAAGAAAGCAAAATAAGACATGACTGTTTTTTATCCATCAGGAACTGGTGGATGAAAAGGAGGCTGAATGCAAATTTACCATCAAATACCCCGTGTGGCCTTAGTGACATAAGTGGAAAAAGGAAAGTCACCTTAGACGGAGTAATTACATTTTATTAAAAATAACGGTAACACTTTACAACAAGGTTCATTAGTTAACATATTAGTTAACTACATTAGTTAACATGAACTAATAATGAACTGCCCTTATACAGCATTTATTAATTTTTGTTAATTTCAAAATTTACTAATACATTATTAAAATCTTGTTAACATTAGTTAATGCACTGTGAACTAACATGAACAATGAACACCTGTATTTTCATTAACTAACGTTAACAAAGATTAGTAAATATTGCTCATGGTTAGTTCATGTTAGTTAATACATTAACTAATGTTTAACTAATGAACCTTATTGTAAAGTGTTACCAAAATAACTTTGTTTTCTTAGGATGTTGTTATCATTCACGATAAGACTAATACGCAAATGTGCATAAACACATTCAATTAAGTTTAGATTTAAAGGTGCTAAAGAGGATGTTTTGTTTTATACATTCTTGCAATATTACTTGAAACTGTCTTTACTAACTGATAAAAGACTATTTATTAGGTGCACTGAAAGGAATAAAATTAATATACATCATCTGTGCATGAGGTAGGGCCTTAAAAAAAATCAGCCGATCATCGCGTAAACGATTGGCCGTCTGGCTTGTCAATCACTGCAGTGACATTCCTTGTGAGAGACGAGCGCGGCTGCGCTCTCCAGTAACTTTCCACACTCCACAGGCGCTGCATGCGATGTTTTTGTCCGGAGACAGGAGTAACAACTGCAGATTATGAGTTACCTGCGGTGAGTCCGACATAATGAATCCACTAACACGATACAGCGAATGCCGGTGGTAAACACTCGTGTTCCAATACTCGTGCACGAGTTTTGGGAGGCGTTCCCTCGAAAGGAGGGGGGGTTGTTCTTACGCATGCGCTCATTTCAAAAACTCAGTAACAGTCTTTGGTTTCTCAGTCGACGAAAAGATCCTCTTTATCACCTTTAATGTTAGGAAGATATTTAATAAGAAAGATTCCAGAATAAAGTATAAAACCAGATTAATTTATTTCTTAAATGAGTACGCAGGTACACTTGATGTTGAAGGGACGCAGCTCGATGCTCCAGCTCTGTTGCTGTGCTTCACTCAAAGCATTTATTTCTCATAAAACCAATGTGATGAGTTTGTTGCGTTGCTCTGGGCTAACTGTTACCATGGTTACACCTCACTCCCAAATGCAGCCGCTGTTTCTCAAAAGCAAGAGGTTTGAGAAAATAATAATCCCCTTTGATCTGTCAAGGGGAAACAGCTTTCACACAGCATATAAACACACACACTCATGTTCAGACACATGTAAACACACAACATTACACATTTTCCAGGGTAAAAGAAATTCAGAGCAACTTTCATACTAATATAGGAAGTGTTATACTGTTTACCAAACACGTTGTGCTATGACCATAAAAGCAGTTTTGCATTTTCAATTCATTCTACGTCAACAAATAGGCAAAAGCATTTAGTGGGACGTGTCCCGGAATTATTAAAGGGGGCCTCAGTGAACCCATTCACAGAGACTGCAGCAAAACCGGCCCAGGTCATTTTTCAAGCAGAACACTGAATAAATACTCAAAATGGTTTTCTGTCTATGACTCAGGGCAAATGCATGACAAAGATCACACACTAGACAGAATATAAAACACACTTCTGCTGCTATGAATAGAGTCTTTTATGCTGTTCTTTCATTTGACGGTCTGCTGTTATCAAAAGCAGCTTGACAAGATAAATTTTCAAGGACGAAGCTTTTAATAGCTGCCGCATGAAACACCATTCAGATTGGCAGATTTTGCAGGGTGAATCACGTTCTTGTTGACAATCTGTAATGAGTTCTTTTTTTTTTTTTCCATCTGAGTTAAGCACAAACACAAGCATGTATATGCTTTGCTGTTGTCCATAGTTTCAAATGCTATAACTTTGCAGATTAGGTAAAAGAAAGCCTCTCTGTCAGGATAAACCCCACAGCAATCATTACACCATTACAGCCCTGTAATCAAACAGAATCCACTCAGACTCTCGCAAACCGTCCTTAAGTTGATCACATAGCATTTCCCCAAATGACAGATTGGAGAAATGGCCACCTGAGGGTTATGGGATCTGGCTCAGGCAGAGGACGTCCTTGAGTGGGTTAACTGTGCCAGAACACTAAAGAACGATTGCTCAAGGTGTCGTTTCCCATAAAACACTTTGCTGGTGGTGGAGGGAGTTCAGGAAAGAAGTCACAATTTCAATACTTTTTTCCTGAACTGATGAAATGTTTGCACTTTTACTGACACAGTTGTTTGTTTGTTTGTTTTTTCATTTTCAAGTTTAATTTGCTAAAGTTTCAAGCTCTTACTTCAACATCAAGAAAAATGAATGGTCAGTTACCTGAGAGATACTGCATGATGGCCATATAAGTCCCTCACGGCTGCCAAATCAGCCTCCAGCTGGGGGTGCTTGTGAAGCTCTCCATCATAATTTACCTGCCCACATAGACACACAGGTCAAAGGGTCGATACACAGAGCCCAGGGTTACAGACACGAGCACCAGAGTATTTAGTCAAAAATGAAGAAACGGCCCTTCTCCGCTCATGATTGTTTCTACCTTGAGACTTCAGAGGTGCATTTCTATTGGTTAAGCAGTGAGATTTTAATCAGTATAAGATCCAGGACACTTCAAACAAGCTTCTAGACATCAATCACTGTTGATGACTGAGGCTCTGCACTCTCTTAACAATCAATACACGTCATACACTTTAGATTACTCTTTTAGAAGACCAGTCTCTTTAGACTGTGTCCAAAATCAACTGTCTGGCTTTCTTGTGAAAGTTAATTTTCCATATCAGCATCTTTAGAGTGTTTGATTTTTATCTTTGATTGGTTTTATTTTCCTTGATCCTTTTTCTAATGCATCACTGAACTGATTAAAATGCAGAGATGTTGTGTT
The DNA here is from genome assembly GCF_018812025.1 of Megalobrama amblycephala. NCBI lineage: Eukaryota > Metazoa > Chordata > Actinopteri > Cypriniformes > Xenocyprididae > Megalobrama > Megalobrama amblycephala. Next base: position 21,205,450 of record NC_063047.1, read on the forward strand.
TTAGAAGAATGCAGAGACTCTTTTTCTCAAGAGGGAGGGTAATCATAATATTGATTCAAACCTAGTTGGTGGACATGCTGCAATAACTTAACAGGATTAACAGGAATGGTGATACTGAACAGGCAGTATATGAATGACAGGTTTAGATTAGCTGTCCTTAACTATGGAGTATCTTAAAGGTGCCCTAGAATTAAAAATTGAATTTATCTCGGCATAGTTGAATAACAAGAGTTCAGTACATGGAAATGACATACAGTGAGTCTCAAACCCCATTGTTTCCTCCTTCTTATATAAATCTCATTTGTTTAAAAGACCTCCGAAGAACAGGCGAATCTCAACATAACACCGACTGTTACGTAACAGTCGGGATCATTAATATGTATGCCCCCAATATTTGCATATACCAGCTCATGTTCAAGGAATTACACAAGGGCAGCCAGTATTAACGTCTGGATCTGTGCACAGCTGAATCATCAGACTAGGTAAGCAAGCAAGGACAACAGCGAAAAATGGCAGATGGAGCGATAATAACTGACATGATCCATGATATCATGATATTTTTAGTGATATTTGTAAATTGCCTTTCTAAATGTTTCGTTAGCATGTTGCTAATGTACTGTTAAATGTGGTTAAAGTTACCATCGTTTCTTACTGTATTCACGGAGACAAGACTGTTGTTATTTTCATTTTTTAAACACTTGCAGTCTGTATAATTCATAAACAACTTCATTCTTTATAAATCTCTCCAACAGTGTAGCATTAGATGTTAGCCACGGAGCACAGCCTCAAACTCATTCAGAATCAAATGTAAACATCCAAATAAATACTATACTCACATGATCCGTCATCCGCAGTATGCATGACGAACACTTTGTAAAGATCCATTGTGAGGGTTATATTAGCTGTGTAAACTTTTTTTATGCACTGTTTAAGGCAAGCGCGAGCTCTGTGGGCGGGCAGCGTGAGCATTTAAAGGGGCCGCAGCCCTGAATCGGCGTATTTCTAATTATGCCCCAAAATAGGCAGTTAAAAAAAAAATTAATTCAAAAAAATCTATGGGGTATTTTGAGCTGAAACTTCACAGACACATTCAGGGGACACCTTAGACTTATATTACATCTTGTAAAAAAACGTTCGATGGCACCTTTAAAAGTGGAGTATTTTTTTTAAATTGTTTTATTTGAATATATTATTTATAGTATTTTTTTTAGATATTCAAATACTTTCTTATTTTCTAGTTTATTATACAAAGATAAGTAATTTGTAGGTTGATTTCCAAGAAAAGTGTAAACACTATCAAAAGTGTGGCACTATCAAAGTATTGATCTGTTCGTTTGAGCATCGACCATCACAGCAACACTGGCTCAAACCAATGGTGTGAGACTGGCGGGACTATCTGTTTGTACAACCAATGGAAGACAGGGAAATCTGCCATTATTAAACTAAAACAGTCATTACTTTTTGTAATTCCATTTAGCGGCATTGGTGGCAAGTTGTTTCTTAATTTGCAAGTAAAAACTATATATGGGGGTCTTTACATAAAAATGAAACAAATGATCATGCTTTGCTGGATGTAAATGATTAATAACGTTCAGTCTTTTTAGATATTCTGTACAGCAGAGATGAAGAAAATTCACCAGCTGTTCTGAAGTTCAGAGAGAATCTGCCAGCATGCGGCATGGAAGAGTCTCTCGAAGGCTTTGAGATCATCAGAACGGCAAAGGATTGCAAAATTGACACATTACAGTGAGCAAGAGCCAGGGAGCATTCACAGACCGACACAGGCATTAGTGAACGAATCTTCATCACCTCTGGACTGGTCTTCACAGGGCACAAAGCTCACTCACTCACTGACTCCAGGTTTATGGATTTGCTCCAGTGGATGGTCAGATGATTAATTTAAGCACAAGCCGTGTGTGCAAGCATTCATTCTCATGATGGAAACCTTCTCAGGAGAGTGAGGGACTAATCATTAAAAGTTAAAGAGAGTTATAAAGTTTTTTTTTTTTTTTTATGAGCTGCAAGCAAATTTACCATGAAATGAAAAGTCTGAAGCCCCAGGTGCTGCAGGTTTGAAGCTGGCTTTATAGCTGTAAGACCTTAGGAAGTTTAGTTGCAGTGACCATGTGACGTTGATGTTCACATGGTGAACGGGACGTTGTTTATCAAACACCAACTCTGAAACTTTCACCATTATCTTTTTAGCACCTCCTACCTAAAGGTCACATTTCCACATACTTTTAAATTTCATTCTGCACCAATAAGTGCCATAAAAGAGCCATTTAATATTAGAATTTTGTGGGGGATTTCAGTAAAAATGAATTTTGCCTTTTGATAGCCACATAAATTGTGAAATATTATTACAATTTAAAATAAATGTTCTATTCTGATTTATTTTAAAAATGTAATTTATTTATTTGAAAATAAAGCTGAATCTTTTAGTAGCCAATACTCCAGTCTTCAGTGTCACATGATCCTTCAGAAATCATTCTAATATGATGATTTGGTGCTCAAGAAGCATTTCTTATATATTATCAATGTTGAAAACAGTTGTGCTGCTTAATATTTTTGTGGAAACCATGATACATTTTTTTCCAGGATTCTTTTGAAGGGAATCCACTGCCGCTTCAATATATATCTTTTAAGTTATTAATCAACATTTATCTTTCTGTTAAATTATTTGAATGACTTCTTCAACGTATGTTAAAGCATTTCTTTTCCTTTTCAAACACTGGAACATAATTTTGGATATTGTCTGTACCTCTCACCTCAGAGAAAAGTACAACTTATCAGTATGTTTTGAGAAACATTCCTGTTTATAGTTGGAGCCTGGGCCAACTTCAGCCTTGACGAAGCTGTGAATGTGTATCTGTGTATGTGCGCTGGTGTTCGGTGTGTAGGTCCTGTATTGGTATTAATGGACAGCTGGCATTTGGCTGGAGACCTGAAGATGTCATGTCATGACCCAACAGGACATCCAGTACCAAAATCCCCTTGTCAGCATCCTGATGAATATGCTTCTGACTATCTGTCCATGTGTGGGTAAAATTTTCTTCAATTCATAGTTTTTTAAACTCTGATTCTGGGTCTTTATTCATCATATCTGGTCTTTTGGGTCTTTAACTGTAAAATTCCCCTACACTTTAATGAATAGAAGATTCAAAACAACAGCATTTATTTTAAATAGAAATCCTTACAGTCACCTTTGATTAATTTAATGCACCCTTGGCTGAATAAAAGTATTAATCTCTTTCCCCCAAAAAAATTAACGGTAGTATAGAAAGAACAAAGAAGGCAAGTCTGAAAATTATGACAACAATATAACTTAACTAATCATGGCTCAGTTGCAATTTCAATTTATGTAACACTTGGTTAACACTTGGATTGTAGGTGGTTCGTGAATAAGACCACACATAATCCACAGATAGAAATGTTATGTACATTAAATGTAGTGACTCAGCTGAACTTACCTGTCCAACATAGTAGAACTCCTCAGAATCATTGTCACCCTCTGAATCCTCCTCTATAGCATAATGGCACTGGAGAGAGTTCAAAAGCATGACAGGGCTTTAGTCACAATACAAGCAATTCATTGTTGTTCCAGACATTTGAAAATAAAACATTTCACAATAAAAGTATAAAAATACAGTCTTACCGAGTTTTTGTCGGTTTGAAGTTTTGATTTAATAGACAGACAGCTGGTGGCATCATTATTTATGCGTATTTCTAAAGACAAAGTGAATACACAGATGTGTGAGAATGACATGATATTGTAAAGAATGTCAGACGGAACAATAATCTTCAGTTTTTATATAAAAAAGGACCATTAATGGCATAATTTCTGTGACAGGCCTGATCATGTTCTGAATATACAACCTTCAGCACACTCATCTAACTTCCTAATTATTGTTTCTGCAGATCGTATGATATGCATGGTGACAGCAAAACATTGTTTTCAACTAAATTACTGTAGGACTTACTACAGGACTAGTTGTTATTGTTAATTCCGCTACAATTCCAAACCACAAAAACCTACAATTTTAGAATTATCGCTGCTCAGAATCACAAATCTGTAAAGCTTGGATAACATATCGTCACATTAAAGTGAAAAGAGAACTGTGACGTCTTGACCACTGTAGTGGTGCTTGCATTTCTCTTCGCCTCTGAGTAAAAATGGATCGTTTATGCAGGAGGTCAAAAAAACATTTTAAAACTGACTTAAAGTGCGCAAAGCATCAGCAGAACGTACAGGCTCATTAGTTGTAATGTACTGTGTCGGAAGATGTCAAGACTTAAATGCGTGGATGCATGATAAGCTTCTATTAAGCGTCTAACTAACTGCTGGAGGAAATCAGTGAAGATCGCTGCTGTTTTGCCACTTTGTTTTGGCACATATGTCTTGGTCGGGCCTAAAAATAGGAGCAGAAGACATGCAGTACAATTCCAGGATAATTTATTTCCAGGATTACTGCCAGTGTAATCAAAAAGCTCTAAAAACAGAGAGGGATTGGCTAACACTATGTTAAGACTGCAATAATGAGATCTTTAGATGATTATCCTAAACAAAATGTACCACTGCATTACCATGGTTATTTTTTTGTGTGTGTGTTTTTTTTAAGTTTTTTTTTTATAAATAATTTTATTCAGCAAAGAAGCATTTAATTATTAAAAATAGAAATATACATTTTAAAAATGGAGATTAGTTTTTTAATTTGTAATATATTTCACAATATTGCTGCTTTTACTATGTTATCATCAAATAAATTCAGTCTGGGTGCGCATAAGAAGCTTCTTTAAAAACATAAAAAAAAAAAAATACAGACTTTTGAACATTAGTAGTGTATACCATGGCAATATTTGAGGTGGATTCAAGTACACTGTAAATGCCATATGGTAATCATTCAGTGCCATGTTATATATCAAAGTATCATGGTAGTCTGACACCATCACTGTACTATGCCACTGCCACAGTACTTTTTAACCATCATTATTGGCAGACATGAAGGATCAAACTCTGAGCCAACTCAAAAAAGTCTGATTGTGTAGGTGGTGGAATCATGGGTGCTAGCTCATGGTTAGAGCATAAATATTCAGCCAATTGGGGCCTTGACCAAAGTTCAAAAACCACTGAAGTATTTCTGTGAAAGTACACTCTGATTCTGGAAGGCTGCTGGTTTCCTTTCCACTTGACATTAAAATGTCTGTTTGTTCAACTGGTTCATTGGTTTTCTTTAGCTGCAGCTCTTTAATGATACACTATTAGATGATAATGTCTCTTACCTGTTGCAATTCTATGGAAAATCACTGGTATCGGATCCCTGGTGACTAACACTTCATCATCGTTTTCAGAGTTAGACACATACGTGTTATCTGAAATGACAAAGACAAGCATGTGCTATTGAAACACCAAGAAAAGCAGATCTGAAGAAGAACTAACAAATGTAAATCAACCCACCAATGACTGGTAACAAAAAACCAAATTGCAGCTTATACATAATTAATAGAAACACTCCAAACGAGAGTGAACTGAGATGTGTGCTAATTCTACAGTTTCTGGACAATCCACCGTTTTCAGATTAACGCATCCTTTGGCAATGTTGCCTAAAACTGTGCCAAGCAAATTCCTCATTCTTATGCAAAGATGAATGTCTGCCACTATGCTGTAAATCAGGCTAGACTAAGTCCTTCAAAAAGGGAGGTCTGCATCTTCTAGACTTAGATTTAGGGGACAACTCTTGCGTGTTGAATCACAACATCAAAGGTCAGTCTTAGGCTCAGAGCAATGCCAGAGTGTGTGTTGAAGGGGATAAATGTTCAACTTCTGTTTGCAATAAAAAAATAAAAAAAAAAACTTACTACGCTCAGTCAAACTGAATTTAGAGTGCACTAGGCAACTCTACCTGAAAGTAAAAATCCAGTGTAATCACTATACCCATAAAACCCACCGAGCTTCATCATTGTGTTGTGTCATTACATGGCCAATAAGGGAATGAAAACAAACATTCACTTTAATGTATTGTGCCATTATAATTATGTGATGGAAAAGAGACAATGGGAAAAGACTTAGGAGTATAAAGCAGCTGCGTTAGAGCACTTCATCACACTGAAGCTGAGAATGATGCAGTTCAGCTATATTATTAGTACAGGTTTATTTTTATCAGAGGTATCAGCCACAGAGGTATCAGTCACTTTACAGAGTAGACCTGGCGACGTCATCTTTCCTTTAAGGCCAGTTATATTCTGAGTAAATGACATTTTGAACTCAATTTAAAATTTTAACAAAAGTGGACTGCCACGGTACTAGTTTTGTGGGTGCTTGGCAAGATGTTGTTATGCAGTTGTTTATGTGTTCTGAATGTTTTAGCACATTCATATTTGGGGTGTTCAGAATGGTTCCACACTGGTCCAAATAGAGTCAACCCCCAAGTCTCGATGATATTCTGGTCCCTAGATTTGGCCTGTGTCCCTCCTTCAATGAAAGTCTAAGGCATTAACTGCAACAATCTGTCTTATTTGAAGAATCATTCATGTTTAGAGCACAGATGTCCCAACAAGAGTTACAAGGCAAATTTGAATATCCCTAGGGTTGTGGATTTTTCTAAATCCCAAGCAAGCAGTAGTAATAGTGTTTTATGTTAGTGTTATGATTATTGGTCCTTATTGTGACAGATATAAAGTCAATCTCTATGTTATGGGAGGGCTGGTGAGAGTTTGGGGGTATCATTTATCAAATTATTAAATAATCCATTACTTGCAATACCTGGATAATCATCAGAGACATGAACAGAGTAGGTCACCCTGCAAAAAAACAAAAACACAAATATTAACATTAGACAGGATGTATGTAACACTGCAATGCATTATACTGATTCTCAGAAACATTCATGCTATACGTATAGTAGTTGACATCACATTGAATCAACATGCAGAAAGAGTTTGAATATTTAAATACAGTCTGAATATTCAAAGTTCACATATTGTGACAAGACACCTACTGGAGCAACACTTACAACAGAAAAGTCCAGATGTTTGGTTTTTTGGGGGGTTTTTTGCACCCGTTTCGATTTCAGTGTAATAAAGACATACTTTCATTTATTGTACCTGACCCAGCAATACTACCACAGCAAAGATTCTGCAAATAACTAATAAAAGTAGAAATAAAAAGTACAAAATCCAGCCAAACACTTTTCATTTTTTATATACAACATCATCATCATTGGAGACCACCAGTGAAAATGCAAATTTTTGGCACTTTCTATTTTAATATTTATTTAATTCGTTTTTTTGAATGATATTATTATTAGAATGAAATACAGTGACATTCTGAACTGAAAATTAACACATTTTTGTCTTAAGGTGTAGTCACATTTACCGTTCAATTTTCACACGCGATCAGGAACTCGAAAAATATCCCCACACAGGTTTGCTTGCTTTGAAAGTGATTTCTTTATGAGCTGTGCTTTAAACATCACTACAGTTTTGACAAATGGACCGTAGTTTCGTCCCCCTTTTGCTTTAATGACAGCAGGACTCAAACGGCATGAACTCCACAAGCTTTAAAATTTTACAAAATTTGGGTACATTTAAAATTCACATTAGATTTTGAGACGTCTCAGATGTTGGAATACCACTGCACCTGTCCATCGCTCACAGAAACCCAATTCTAATGCCACCCATCTACGTCATAGCTCACGTAAAGGCTTATGAATATAAATGGTCAGCTACAAATTAAAAAAAATGATTTTATGATTTTGTGCAGTGCAGAAATGTAAAGACAGAACCCCCATTTAGTGTTGACACCGGAAACCTTAAATAGAAGCAAAACTGCGATAAAAAATAAAATAAATAAAAGGCTCAAAAAATCCTCTCAGTTGCACAAAGGTGCCTGACAGAAATGAGCAGATGGAATATATAAATTCCAAGTGACAAAAGGGATTTTGCAAACACTTTACAGAAGAGACTACCAGGTCCCAGAAGGGTGTTGCCCACATGTCCTGAATACAGCTAATCTAAACACTTAAGCAAGAGGTAATTAAGGAAAGTGTGGTCTCCATTTCACGCAATCAAGTAAATAAGGTTGCAACGAACAGCGTTGACAACAGGACACTGTCTCCTGTGAAGTACCTAGAATTAATGTGGAGATTAAGTGGCTTGCTAAAAAGCCTTTTAGTAATCAGCCTGATACTACCAAAATCATATTAATTACCTCGATATAGGCTGATCTGCCAACAGTGAAAATATAATATCACACAGGTGACCTTTATGTGCTTATGTTTTTTCGCTCCATTGCACAATGTGAGAAAATATATTAAGGACTTAATGGAGTCAATGACCTTATACATACCATTAAAAATCATGGCAAATAACTATGAAAAAAACCCACACAACCATACTGTATGTATGTAGACTCTGACTACTACTGGAATAGAAAGCGGTACTAGCCAATAAGTAATTATGTGATGACAACACGGAGAAGAGAGATTGATTCAGTGGAAGTGAAACCCCTCCTGGGGTCTCACACAGGATGGTGCCACTCACAGGAAGCATTTATTCACAATGACACCTGGTATTTTTTAAAAATAACTTGCATTGTGTGAAACACTTTCCTTTGGTCACATGAACACATTTTTCTCAAGCACACCAAACATCTGCAAAAGGCCAATGACTATGCAAAACTGCATTAGTTCATTTCGGGTGTATGAGGTTCATGCTTATGCTCGATCACACAAAGCCTTCTTAATATTCACAGGCCCAAAAATGCATATTTGTTCTTTTTTTATCTTAAAAATGCATTTAATTTATTTTTAGTGCATCAGTTCAATCTACAACTGTACATCAATTCAGTTCCATTTCTACAACTGAACTTCTGCAAAAATATAAAATGCTTTGTCAAGTAACCCAAAAAATGTGGTAACATCTAAATTAATTGTTTTTGTTTAAGTGAAAACAAACCAACTCAAGCTCAAAAAAAGCACCATTACGTAAAATATTACATTTTATTCTTGCATGTTTCACAGTCATATGTCCAGTGAATTGTGCTAAAAGAGTGTTCAGTTTTATCCGAAACGGCAAGTTGTGGCAACATCTTATTAAGTTCATTGTTGTATGCATCGTGGCAGTTTGGAAATGAAATTTTTCCATACATATGGAGCAAACATCAAAATGTATTAGCTTACAAATCATGCACTATGGTAAATGTGTTTCGAGGTTGTAACATATATAGTGCAAGTAACAGTGCAAAAATAAGTCTTTAGCAATCAATAATCCCATGTAATCATGAGAAAAGGGACAAACGTTGTTTATGTTTTATTGCCACTGGTGTTTATTTCAGCTAGAAACTGCAGTAAATTGTATATAGGTATGTTTTTGGAGTTTTGCAAACATGTACTGTAGGTAGAGGCATGTTTTTCCAATGAGCCTCGGTTGGAAACAACCTAACTACTTTGGGCTACACCAATGAAAGTACATTTTAGGGGCCCAAATAGTGCTTTAAGGTAACAAATGTCCATTTCTAATATCAAATATACAGATTTTCAGGTAACAGACCACGATTTATCTGAATTCAAAATGACAAGATAATTACAGCTAGCATCTGGTATCTCCAGCTCTGGTTGGCTTGATTTTGGGGTAAAGAAAGCATTACTGTGTATATGAAATGCATAGACTTCGGCGAAAGCAAACAAACTCTACATGTGAATGGCCCAACATAGGAGAGCAAAACCCTATGGGCAGGTCTCGGCAGTGCATCTATAGTCATTTTCAACTGCCTGTCACACTGAGAGAAACTTTCCCATGTGGTTTGCATAGAGGTCATATGCAAGTAGTACTGCAAGAAGATAAGTGCAACTGGACATATGCGTGATGAAATCAGCACTCAGTATGATGCTATAATTGTACTGCTGACATACAGTTCAAAGGTGTCACCAGTAGCCGTACACAACTACAAAAAGAAAGCCACAAGTTAGGCAGCTAATGGAAGAGCAGCATGTAAGATTCTCTGCATCAGTTGCATACAATTTAATTCAACTATTAAGTATTCTCCCCACATAAGCACCTACCTCTTATATAGTCTACATATTATATATATATATATATATATATATATATATATATGGTTGACCTTATATACATACATAACACCCACACAAAAATTTTGTAAGCAAATATAAATGTATCTAGCTTAGTTTGTAGCTGTGAAGTCTGCACTTTGGACAGATGCTGTGGTTTATACGACCCAAAACTGACATAAAAACCGTTACAAAAGCACAACATGGTGTGAGCATGGCAAACTACTTCTGCTTTTATGCGTTCACTTTCTGCAATACACAACACCTACAAGGTTAGCCAGATCTCAAATAATAAGGAACTTCCTCATCTACTCACTGAATTAATAGTTTACATCTTTTTGATGTAGTACACCAAATGACCCAAAGTTTATTTCAGTGGTCGGCCAGCATCCGCATCTAATGCAACAACATTTGTTTGAATTAGAGCTTGTCACAATTTAGCACTCATGGTAATTATGTAAATTCGGTTACACCAAGATGATGAAAATCAAACATAATTTGTGTTGATCTCAGCCATGATGGATTATTCATGAGAAACTACTGCATCTCTGGGATTATGGGCTTGTCTGTTCTTTTCACTTCATGAAATATCTTATACCTACTTAGTAGTTTGGGAACATCAAACAAAAGTGATCTCCGTGCGAATATCCATCTTTGAATAGTTTGCTGTATCAAATATCGGGGTTATCTGGCATATCAGATATTAGAGCTACCTTGTTTTCTGTGAAGAAAACACATAAAAGGTGCAAAAAATTAGGCCATGTCTACATTACAATGAAACGTGGATCCATCAGTGAAAGATGTTGAGTGCATGTCGCAGCTCTACAAACAGGAAATGTGCTTCTTCCTCTATAAGGCTAAGTGCAATGATTTTTCATAGAGAACCTATCAGCTCATTTCCTGCTTGTAATGCAAGGCACCTCCTCTAAGAACAAGAGTGACATTTGCAAAACAGTTCAAACATAAAAAAAATGACAAGGAACTCCCTGTTTTTAATTCAGGACACCTAAATGGATTACAACTGAGACAACCAAATGAGCAGCAGTGCTACAAATTTATTGCATGTGCACAAATAAATAATAGGTGAACATGCGTATAACGTAATAAAAGTAGTAAAAATAAATACGATTTTTAAGAATTGCCAAATACATGTATACATGCATTAAGAGTTTGTGTTTGGTGTTGTAAAACAAAAAAACAACTAAGTAATAACTATAATACAACCAACCACTTTTAACCAACAGTAATTGAAACTTGAAGACCTTATTTAAAGGCAACTATTGAGAAGACGAGATCCACTGCTTTTATAAATCTTTCGAGGACCTTCTTGTCTGTACTGGTAATGCTTCAGCGAGCCAAAAGAGCTTTCCTGGACAACTCATTTTTTTAATTAGCATACTTATCATAAAATTTGCATGACTATAAGGAGGGAAGCACTATGCCAGTGCTAGTTTCTACCAAGGTCTGGTAGCTTTGGAGGTATTACTCATCTAAATGGCCTCAAGCTAAAATTTCAGTCTGGTATCTCATCTGACTTCACTGTTAAATGAGGTTGCAAGCCCCATTTTGCCAAAGGAAAAACTACTATCCATCTCTCATTTCAATCTGGTGAAAAAGTCTAAACAATATGTTGGCATAGTTGAAGGTTTGTAGTAAACAGGTCAATAGATGGGAAAGACTGCCCTTTCGAGAATTAGAGCAATGGTGTTCTTCTCATGTTTGTGTTATTGTGCATTAGACACTAGAGTGGGTAAGACGAGACATGGCCACTTGACGTCAAGCTTTCACAGACTAACCCAAAACCACTTCTAATTGAAAGTACCATGAACTTCTGCTAGCAGATTCTTAACTACAAGTAGTTAAAGGGACGGTTCACCCAAGAATGAAAATTCTGTCATCATTTACTCACATTGTTCCAAACCTGTATAATTTCTTTCTTTCTTTTTTTGCTGAACACAAAGGAAGAGATTTTGAAGAATGTTAATAACCAAACAGATCTGAGGCTCCATTCACTTCCATAGTATTATGTTTTGCTATTATGGAAGTCAATGGTGCCCCAGATCTACGAACATTCTTAAAAATATCTTCCTTTGTGTTCAGCAGAACAAAGAAATTTATACAGATTTGGAACAACTTGAGGGTGAGTAAATGATGACAGAATTATCATTTTTGTGTGAACTATCCCTTTAAGAAAGAAACTACAAGCTTTCCTTGTAGTGTCTTAGGTCAAGACTGGTTAAGATTATTAATTAAATGATATGACATTTCACAACATATAATCAGCTCTACATAAAAAGCAAACTACATATCAAATATCTCCATATTTAAACTTGACGTCAAAGACCACCTATCACACCTTCACATCTTTCAGCGAAATCATTATACTAAAAAGTCTGAGCCCTAGAGAGTGACATGTAAATAAAACAACCACACTGGTGTTCATGATCAGTGGAGCGATGAGTATATGGTATTCAGGTTATCAGTGTCAATGGTCAGTGTCAATAGTTTCTTTGTGCTCCATGCTGTTTTCAAGCATACAAAAACGAGTTTATTCTTTTTATATGAGGAATAGCAGCTAAAAAAAGCTGCCTATTCATCACTGTAAAAGTGATTAGTCAATGTCTAATATGTCAATGACAGAGTACAGGGTAATGAATTATATGTAAATACAATCTAGTTCAGCTAAAAGACTGCATGCTTCTAAAGGCGGTACATATTTATCAATGCACAGGATTTCACAAGCACTGCTGACCACTGTAATAGCGAGCAGAGCTGAAGGAAATTAGGTTATTGACGGGGTGATAAGAGAACATGCATGAACCTCAACTGAACTGACTAAATCATTTAATCATCATTTTTAGGCCTCGCTCATCACAACTGAAACACCTATTAAAGGCTCAGTTCAACACCCCACCCACCCACCAACCCAAAAAAAAAAAAAAAAAAAGTTGTCATCGTTTGCTCACCCTCAGGTTGTTCTAAACCTTTATAACTTTCTTCAGTATAGTACAAATGAGATGTTAGACAGGATGACAGATTTCTCCCCTTTCACTTTCAGAGCGTCTTTCTTCAAAAATGAAAGTAAATGGATGAGTCGTTCCACCGTACAGCTTCTTTTGTATTTTCACAGAAACAAGAAAACTGGGATCCGAACAACACAGGGGTGATAAAATGATGACGGGATGTACATTTTTGTAAACGGAGTACTGACAAATATGCTTATAACAAATAAACAACTCAAAACATGAAGCCAGCAGGCCTGTGAGTGTACAGCATGTGTTTACATTGATAGCACAGCTGCCAATATTTACCTTTTAGGTCCTTTGGAGTAGGTGAATGTGAAGGTGGAGTCGGAAAATCTAAAGTCTGAAAGAAACAGACAATCAAGATGACACAAACTTAAGGTGTGTGAACAATATAACACACTGGACCACACAAAAAAAGTCCCTTTCAACAAGTGTAGTCTCCATGGCAACATCAACAGGGAATGTCCATTGACAATGAATTTACGAGAATTAAATTGATAGTTAGCAAATGTGTGATGGTCAACAATAGTATTGTTGACCATCACACATTTATTAGCTAATTGCAAAATCATTCACATCACAAAGCAACACCTGAGAGGCATGTTAATGTTTTTATAATGATGATGATAAAAGCAGAATATGTGGTAATAATAATGGCAGCTCACGTTTGCACTAGGCCCTCGATTGCAGTTGATTATTGCATAATTTATAATGTCCAGGAAAGATTAAATTGCGGACGCTGGGGCACATTAACCACATACGTGTTTTTGAACATATCGGGCTTTTGTGTGAAGGAGGAAATAAAGCCATCAGCCTGCCAAATGTGTTGAGTAAATCTATAGCAATTGTTAAAAGGAAGACAGCACTCTTAATAAGAGACAATGGAAACTCACCAGAAAACAGGCAGTCTTTCTCTGCCTTACACCTTTGAATTACGATGTCGACGTCTTTTTGAATCCTCTCTTGCCTTGAACACATCCCCATGAAATAACATACACTAGAATGGCTTCTCTAACTAATATTCGGCGAAACAAACGAATCCTTTCCGCTTGCAGGCACGATGGATGTGGGGAACAGTAGAAATACGTGCTCGGAGGTCTTCTGTAACAATCCCAGGTGTGTCACGCCAACCGACACCGTTTCATCTCGTCTAACAATAGCCTCGATCGCATGAGCACAGCGGACAGCTCTTCCTCGCGACAGCTTTCATAAAGATATCACTTTTACACCGGAAGCATCTCTCAGTCGTCCTCATAACTCTGCTGAACCCAACAATGGCGATGTCGAAAGCAAAGGCAAGAGCGCAAAAAGATATCGCAAGTCTTAAAGTAAACCCAACGCGGGCGTGAGCGTCAGACCGTTACTGAAGAGCTGAAGTTGCACACGGGGGGGATCAGTGTGGGAATCCTGTGATTGCATCCACGAGATGAACCCGGTGGGATCGGGAATCACAACAAGGCGGATGATGTCATGGACGTGTTTTTCTCCCCACGCGCCCACTGCTACTGTCCAGCACTCTGGATCTGCTCAGGATTACAGGCTTCAGATTGAGAAGAAACATGCTATTTAGCCATGGAATAACAAGCTGTTTATTTACTAATTAACAATTAATTGCGTATTATTTCTAAGCAATCACGCGAGCATCGCTGTGGTTCTTATTCAGAACAACAGCAACAATGCAAGTGATTCTTTCATACAACAGTTCAATAAACAAAGCAGGTAATTTATGCATCATCAGAGTTTGTGTGTCACCTATCAACCCGCAGACTGAAATCCGCACGTGAATAGATGAGTGGAGCGACAAATATTTCTGCCTTCTGTAATCAATCGGCTGAAGCTCGATCCGCTCCGGGTTTTGCATGTCACACACACTGATGAGAGAAACCCTGCTCAGAGCAGGAGGCAAATGCTGAGCCTGAGTTACTGAATTTCCAATCCAGGAAAAAATCATGTCACACATAATCATGATCGATCATTGTTTACATTATCAATTAGTAATATGTATTGTATGTAGCTATGCTTGAATCAATAAGTTCATTAAATATTTTACCTTTGGGGCTTTAAGACAAGTTAGTGTGGTTATTCTAACTTTAAAAGGTTATTTTTCATGTCTGTCACTCTTATTTTGATTTCCATTGTATATTTGGCGAGGGATTTTACTTCTACTGTATATTTGGATGTAAAACACTTTGCTCTAGAAAGGTGCTATATCACTCTTAAAAATAATGGGTTAAAAACAACCCAAGTTGGGTTAAATATGGACAAACCCAGCGGTTCAGATAAAGATGTAATATACGTCTCTGGTGTCCCCAGAATGTGTCCCCCACAGATCATTTATTACAGCTTGTCAAATTTGCCCCTATTTGGGTGTGTGCAAAAACATGCGGTTTGTGTCCCTTTAAATGCAAATGAGCTGTCTCACGCTCTCAAGAAGAGGGCGGAGCTTTAACAGCTCAACAACAACAAAGCTGGAGAATCTCAAGCAGCCAATAATAGAGTACCTCAGGGATGACATGTTTTTGTAGGCAAAACCCGGAAGTGAGGTCCAGACTTCCGGTTCCATCGCCCTAAAGTCAATGAGTTTTTTTAATGGGTTTTTGGTAAATCGCATGAAATAAGGTTTGTGGTTAATAAAGCTTCTAAATATTTTCATGTTTTGATCTATGATATAAAACACACCAGTTATAACCCGCTTGTGATTTTTTAAACCTTTTAAAAAGCGTCTCGAAAAACGGCGGTTGCTAACAAGTTGCTAAAAGGGACTACTTCCTTTGGTGGGGACTTTAGACGTCATCATAACAAACAGGACATTTGGACAGCATTTCTCATGAAAAAGTGGATAAGTATTCATACACAGCGCAGATCATAATCAGCGAACATGTTTTAAATAAAGTTTGAGGAAGCTTGGTGGTGACGACGTTGATCCGCGACTATGGTGTGCTGTAGTCCGTTTATAGCCTACTGTTAGCCTTTTATATCTGACGACTTTATTTAGGCTTCAAAATCTATAAATGTTGTGTTAACTTGTAAAGATTATCTTGACAGACAAAACGTGTAAGTGTCATAACCCTTTGTTAAACAGCTCATTTTTTGCGACTTTCCAAAAGTCTATGAGAAAAATGCATAGGCTTTCGATCGAGGGAACCCGTGCCCCGCTAACTTCTGGGTTGGCCTACAAAAACACGTCATCCCTGAGGTACTCTATGGTGTTCAGCCTTGGAGAGTCTTAGGAAGAAGTGTAACTGGACGTTTTTGAACGGTTAGTAGATACATTTATGTAGTTGCTGTGAAGTTGATTAAACTGCCGTCATGTTAATCATTTGTGCAAATCCTTAGTTGAATTGGCCCTCATTTGTGAAGCAGTTTATTTAACTCAACTATTGATTAAAAATCACTATATGGCTGGCTTAAAATGAACCCAAAATTGGTTGGCTTTTTTTTTTTTTTAGCATTTTTTAAATTGAGAAATAAAAAATACATACTTATTTACGAAGATTTTCAAAAATATTCTCAAAAATATACTCTATATTTTCAGGAATTCAAACTCTTTTTAAATTTTAGAACAAGCTTACAAACAAAGGTAAGAATGTTCTTAAATGTTTTTAGGAATACAGACATGTTTTTGAGGTTAATGTTCTTAAGGAATACAATATTAGAAATACGATTATTATTCTTAAATTAGAAATAAGAAAAAAATGTCAGTTAAGAAGATCTTTAAGAATGTTACATAAATACAGACCCTGATATATATATATATATATATATATATATATATATATATATATATATATATATTTATTTATTTATTTATTTATTTTTATTTTATTTCCATCCCACACTGCATGGACACAGTAAAGTGATGTCATTACCAGAGACTGTTAAAGGAAATGACAGCCTTGGCATTTGTATCATTGGAGAAAGCCATCTTGTCAACTTGAATCACATGTGCTTCGTAAAACAATCATATAATGGCCTTAATCGCATTGAACACTTTCAGAGCTTTTAACAGTCTCATTTGCAGATTCTATAGAATTGAATGTGCAGTTCCATAAGTGAATCCTACCTGTCACAAGTGTCTGTGTGACCTCTCATTTAAAACAGCTTTATTTGATAGCAGATTACATTTTTGAGCTGACATTTTTTCAACAGCTGACTCCTTGCTGAACTGAACGTCTCTATTTGATAGCAGATAACTCCAAAATAAAAGTCATGTTGAATATTAGCAAACAAGGCTTCATTATGTGACAAGCTGTTTCCACATTGTCCACAATGAATCTGGCATACACTATCACCTCAAACACATTGTTTAAACATTGCATTTCACCTATAGAGCAACAAAGCTTTTACACGCTGTGTAACGGGTCATGCAATCAATATGAACAGATCACAACACACTTCATCACCCTTCCCAGCAAGCAATTTTATGTCTATTAGACGTCTAATAGCCGTCAAAACATAGCCCGGCCGTCTAGGCTAAAACAAGGCAAAATTTGGGCTGTCAGTGAAAATCTAATAGACGTCTAACCATAACCCAAAAATAGACTAGTCATCAATTAGACGATTATTAGACGACTACATATATATGTCTAATAGACGGTGAATATGGGTCTAGGCTAAAATAAGGCTGAATTTGGGCTGTCAGTGAAAATCTAATAGACGTCTAACCATAACCCAAGAGTAGACTAGTCATCAATTAGACGATTATTAGACAACTACATATTTATGTCTAATAGACGGTTAATACGGGTCTAGGCTAAAATAAGGCTGAATTTGGGCTGTCAGTGAAAATCTAATAGACGTCTAACCATAACCCAAAAATAGACTAGTCATCAATTACACTACTAATGAATGATTACATCTATACATGCAATAGACAACAAAATAATGGCTAAAGGATTCTTTTCACTTAAATATAACAGGTTCTCATAAATGACAATCCGTCCAAACAAATTAAATATAAAAGGTTTTATTTAGAAAAAGAACTCAAGATAATGCACAATGATAAAAAAAATAATAAATTAAATTTTACAAATACAATACAAATAAACATTACAAGAAAATTACAAAGTGTAACATAATAAAAATATAAAACATTAACAAAAAAAAAAAGTTAAATAAAAAATGTTAACAATATTTTTGGTTTATAAAACAACCTGATTAATTTTTAGTTCCATAAATTCCATGTTTTATGTAAAGCACTTTGAATTACCTTGAACACTGTTGTTGAAATGTGCTATACAAAATAAACTTGCCTTGCCAAATCAAAAACTCATATTTTTATGCCATAATGATCAAAAGATTAAAAGATATACAAGGCTTCCATAACAAATAATAGTAGGGTGCACAGGTTTCATGTTTACCCCCTTGTATTTAGATAATTACAGAGTTTTAGGGCACAAGGAAACACTACAGTACATGTGCATGTATGTTAATCTAACCACGTTTTACTGTCTGCACTGTTACCCGCTAAAATGTCACGGTTCCTACACATAATGTACATAAATAATAAACACATGTCAAAATGAAAAACACAGATACTTACATGACCAAAAGCAGTAAAGAATTTGCTTTAACATTTGCTGTTGCTTGCTCTCCGTCTCCAACGGTTGTAAAATGCGGAAATGTTTATCGCGAGATCTGGCAACAGTGATCGAGAGCTAACGTTCAAGTCTCGCGTTGCCAGTGGTCATGTCTCAGTAGAGCCACAGTTGCCATCTAGCGGTTGAGAATTGTAAATGTTTAATTAACTTAAAATTAAATACAGTCATATATGTGTGTGGTATATAATTATAATTAAATTATGGTTTGGCTATACCCTGAGATATATATATATATATATATATATGATATCGTAGAATGTAGGATTGTGTGACAGCAAAAATATGCTGTTTCAAATATATACTTGCATATAAATGTATATTATACGTGCATATTTATGTATAAATGCAAGCATATCAAGAATCCCACAAGCTTTGTGGTCGAAAATAAACACTATTTTGGTTACACTCATTGGTCTGGGTCCGTGTACGTTTTGATAGTTTGTTTTCCAATTTGAAATGAAATAGGCAGAAACGAGAAAACGGTCGTTTCCCGTTTTTTCGTTTGTTAAAAAAAAACGGGAAAAAGAGATTTTGACTCGATTTTCGTTTTTTCGGGTCACGGATAGAAAATGGAAACACGACTTCAAAACTCGTTTTCCACATGTGGGCGGTCATTACACGCCCCTTTCAGCCGATTGGTCAATCAAATCTGAACCAGTGACGTCATCTTCAGTTCGTTCAACAAAATAATAGTCCTCTGCGGCTTCCTTCTGTGCAACCTAACGCGTATTTCACAGAAATATTTATTTCAGAAATGTTAATCAGCACACATACTGTTGTAATGCTGTTTGTAGTTTAATATGCATAGTGAAACTGCACTACCCACACACAGAGGAGCGGATGAAAAGCACAGATTAAAAAAAACTACAGTTTTTATTTTATTCTATTTTGAATAAATAGAATAAATCACAATAAATAAGTAGTGTAAGCAATTTGGAAAAACGAACAATTGCTCATCTCTCTTTATTTATTTATTTTATATAGCCTAACATTGCCTGCTGAATTATAGGCTAATGTTAATAGCCTGGTTAAAAGATTGAGGGAATATGTAAAGATCAAACATTAAAGATCAAAATTACAGCTACATAGCTATTTTAGTTATGACAAAAATAATATATAAATGTTAAGCCAAAACAAATTAATTTAAAGCTGAACTAAAAACAGAAACCGGCGTTATAACTACCTCTCTAATTTGACACAAATCCAAATGTTTCAGTATTCACGATTTGGAGGCTAAACTATATTTATTATTTAAACGCTTTTATTGTAGCCTACACAGACTACTTAAAATTAGCAGTATAACTTTTTAGATTTGGTTGAATGTATGTTATTTTGACAGTTAACAGGCTGTGATGTCAAGTTACTAAAACTGATGTTGTGTGTGCGTGAGGCGCCGACGCGTTCACTTGAATTTTCTTATAAAAGCGGAAACAACTTAAAATACTCAGACATTTATGGTCAAATATATGTAACACCATTCGAATCTGTGAAGGGTTAAATAGGCCTATTATTTTTGTACACTCACAATAAAAACAAAACATTGTTCGTAAAATAAAGACATTTTCTGCCGTCTCAGGGAAAAAATGCGACAATATGAGTGTCGGTTCATTTTTGAGAAGTTCACAGAAAGGAAACCTTTCATTTTGGTAATATGTTAATTAAGTGAAATAAATTTCGCGCATAGACATAGGCTATTTATTCCTTTTATATAATTGAATCATTTGTTGTTCACAGAAGCGCGGCAGGTGCGTGATGATGATGAATCCTCATGTTCTGTTGTTTATTCTGCTATTTGTTCATGTAGGCTAAAACTAAATCCCTGGGATTTTTTTAATGATTCACAGACATTTATCAAATTTCGTTTAATTCTAATTTACTATAATCTTGTCGGTTAATGAAATGATGATGATCGCATCAGTTGAAAGTCAGGGGGAAAAAACAGAAATTATATTGACAAGGCAACAATAATTTTCGTTTAGTTTAAGTTTTTCAAAACATCCACAGAACTGCATACAGTAAATTTTCCCGCTGTTTAAGCCACGAATATTTACAAAATAAAATAATTACAAAAATGATAAAAGATAATAAAATAATTACAAAGATAATAAAAGTTCTATGTTTAATATACGAGAGTTTTTGTTTTGCTGTTGTCCACTAAAGCAATTGACGCAGAATCGCCAATAGCCGTTAAATTGAAATTGAAAGTAAAATGTTCATGGCCATTTATAGCTAATTCGTTCAAAAGCGAAGGAAAGACAGAAAAAGTGAGGATAGCAAGTAAACTGTGACATATAATAATGTTCACTGTGTTCATAAAAGTGTTTAATTTAAGAGATAAAATCTGTATGACCATTTATAAGCTAAGGAAAACTAAAAAGCCCCCCGATGGTGATACCGTTATTAGGTGTTGCCACCTAGTGGATAGCCTATTTTCTAATATGACTGCATAGTCTAATGCGTCTGCTAAATGATTGAACTTAAATGTATAAAATGTAAACAAAACATTAAAATAAGAAAAAAAAAAATGAGTGCAGCCACTGATCTATAGAGAATAGTCTATGTAGCTATAGCCTATTGATCGGTGGTATTAGCCCAAAGGATGTCATGTGCTTGGTAACAGATGTTGAGGCATTTACATTTTACATTTTAAAAACACAATGACAGCTTAAAAACAGACTTAATTATGTAGTTTTTTAAAGCTTTTTTTTTTATTATTTTTTTTTTTTTATCTGTGCAAACATATTTCTGTGAAATACGCGTTATAGGTTGCACAGAAGAAAGCCGATTTATGACATCTACTGATATAGCGGCAGAGGACTATTATTTTGTTGAACGAACTGAAGATGACGTCACTGGCTCAGATTTGATTGACCAATCGGCTGAAAGGGGCGTGTAATGACCGCCCACATGTGGAAAACGAGTTTTGAAGTCGTGTTTCCGTTTTCTATCCGTGACCCGAAAAAACGAAAATCGAGTCAAAATCTCGTTTTCCCGTTTTTTTAAACAAACGAAAAAACGGGAAACGACCGTTTTCTCGTTTCTGCGTATTTCATTTCAAATTGGAAAACAAACTATCAAAACGTACACGGACCGGTCTGAATCAGGGCTATAGCCAAGCCGTAAAAACTAGACTATAAATTGCCTCGATTTCGCCGGGTGGACTAAAAGCAGACTACACATAGCCTATCCAATTCAGAGCTAAATCGTGACTACATATAGACCATGTCATGAAATGCCACTTAAATCTTGTAGAAATCATTGACATTGCGAACATGATGAGATATCAACCATCTCATGCACTTCCTGTCCAAAAACTACAATAAATCAGGATTGACTATATGGGGGCTACAAATAGCCGGTCTTACTACGAGCTAAATCGTGGCTACGCACAGCCTACACAATATAACATGTCAAAGATGTGAAACCAAACACCTTGTAATCACTGTTGACTTCACTTACATGATGCAATATCATACAACTCGCAAGTTATTTTGGCAAAAACGACATGTAACCAAATGAAAGATTATTTTGGCTAAAAGTGGGTTACACATAGCCGGACTATATCGGGTCTATAGTTAACCGAGACGGTGAAATGACGGCTATTGCTTGCTGGGTTCTCTCGCTGCGCTCACACCCATCATTCTTCTCACATTGACATTATGAACACTGAACACTGGTTTCATTCCAGTCTGAATATACAATTTCCACATGGTTCTCTCATGCAGAAAAAAAATGTAATTAACAAAATGTTTTTTTAACATGGTGTTGCCTTAATAGCATGTTGGGGGAGTTTTTTAGTACATGTACACTTAAGTAGAAATAACAATGTTATTTAACATAATACATGAATATGATAATATGGTAATAATCTGATCTCATTACTGTACCATGGTAGTGCCACAGTACTTTTTTGTAAAGGAAACTGCAGATTTACATTGATTTACAGCTATTATTGTTTTACCGATCGAAATAATGACAAACAACCATTTCATTAAATAAATGATTATTATTTTAGTTTTTCTAAATTAGCGTCAACCATTTGCATTCATGAAACATGAAATTCTGTTCACACCAGAGAGGAAAAGCTGTAGAGAGGCACGGTTTAGGCCATAGCAGCTCGTCCAGCCTGAAGATGGATGGCTGCGTTAGTGGCACTTTGATTAACAGCTCCATCCGGACTTTGGCTGGTGGCTCACCAGTCTGGAGCTGCTCCAAGGAGACCCCACTAGCCCAGCTGTGCTGAAGCAGGCAAGGCCTCGGCTGATGACTGCTCTGGCAGGAAAATCCATCTTCCTGCATTGAGCCTCAAATGTATTTCCCCTTTCTACATACACTGTGTGATTGAGGATTTAGTGCATGTTCTGATGAATACAAACACACTCATCATTTTCTCTTTCACCTAAATGGCACCTCATCTCAATGCAGTGTTGATGGAATCAGCGCCGCTGATGTGCAATGCAGAACTTTGTTAATGATTCTTCTCTGCACCGCCATCAACACATCATTCAGTGCTCCTTTCGATGATTTCACCATTATGAGGGTGATAAAAGAGCCCTGGTGAATTTCAATGCAACATATTTTGAAGGGGAATTCTACTGATAGAGCCCTGCAGGAAGCACTGTGTTAAAATAAACACATACGAGATAAGTATATGTGTCTACTGCCAGCTGGCACAAGATAAGGGAAGAATTTGAAAAAAGAGAGAAAACGGACAAATGAAGCAGGTGGATAATAGAGCAGTATTTCCTGTTTTTGTGGGGAGACCCACATATTTGAGTTGACTCCTTGCTGAACTCATGATCAGTTCATTAATCCTAATTTCACAGTGAGTCAAACAGCTGGTGACTGTGAGAGTGCATATGCACTCTGATGCTCTTTATTATCAGGTCTGCAAGCTAGATAAAGTGTTTAAGAGGCTGGATACATCCAATTTACCAATAATCCTCTTTCTCCATCACCATCAAAGGTTTTGGGATGGATATTTTGAGACACAAGTCTGTCTTCAGCACTTAATCATTCAGCAGAATATTTGCTGCAGGTCCGTTTTGGGAGTCACTTCTGCTTCAAAAGACTTTTTGCCTTATACATTTATATTTGACACATATTTAATGTATTTGCCCTTATCAACAGCACCCAGGAAATTGGCTTTTTATATGAAATAATGAATCTTTTCATTTAATAACCTTTTTGTTTTGTTTTTTTCCCAGAAAACTTTATTGCCCTGGTATGTAATGGGAATTATGATCAGTTATGAGTATCCTCTCAGTATAAATGGTGTTTTTTTTTTTTATGTAAAAATGCAGAAAGTTTTATGTGAGTGTTGTGATAAGGGGTAGTGTTAGAAGATAGAATATACAGTTTGTATTATATCAAAATCATCATGTCTATGGAAAGTCCCCAAAAACCCAGCATATTTGTATGCTTGCATATATGAAAACACAAGTGTATAATGACATGGGTAATTCCACGTAAACATGGTTTACGAGGACACAGGTAGTGTGTCCAAATGGCTTACAAAACAAATTTGGACAAGTTTGTACCCAGAAGTGACCAAAACCTGACCAAATTTCCAAAAACCTCCCTTTAGGGATATCCTAATTTGTAAAAATTATATAAAAATAAAGTAATTAAAGGCTTTTTGAACAATTTTAGGGGTAGGGTTTAGGGGTTTAGGGGTAGGGTTAGTGTAAGGGGATGGAATATACAGTTTGTATATAAAAACCATTACTTCTGTGGAATGTCACCATTTACTGTAAATAGCTAAGTAAATGTGTGTGCGTGTGTGTGTGACGGACCTTTTTTATTCAGGTGGCTCAGTTCTACAATATTTCTGGCATAAACAACATTAGCAATCTGGGACTTGATGTCTCGCAAAATTAAAAGTCTAAGGATGAAGGGATCGGTGAAAAAATTACCCTTTATCCAAAAACAATATGTTGAATGAGCATTTATATCCCATATGTGCAATGATGTCACGGTTAGGTGGGCAAAGAGCCACTCCTCACCCAGTGGGTATGCGTGTGTATTATGTGTTAGGGATTCATTTATTTGCCGGAGATGGTCTCATTTCCCTTCCCTCCCTCCCTCCCTCCCTCCCTCCCTCCCTCCCTCCCTCCCTCCCT
The DNA here is from genome assembly GCF_018812025.1 of Megalobrama amblycephala. Classification (NCBI taxonomy): domain Eukaryota; kingdom Metazoa; phylum Chordata; class Actinopteri; order Cypriniformes; family Xenocyprididae; genus Megalobrama; species Megalobrama amblycephala. The sequence continues at coordinate 21,230,265 of NC_063047.1, forward strand.
CCAGACTGACTCTGGAATGAGACCAGCATTCCAAATATCCATGACTGCAAGTGATGTAATCCATTAGCTTAGCTTGCAGGAACCAACAATCTGTGACACACAATGAGGAGATAGAGACACTGATCATCAGGACGATTCCTGATGGAGCTTGTGATACTGTGTACAATGTAAGCCGAAACTGTAAATGACTCCTAAATGACTCATCCTGTTTGATTTAAAACTTTTCCTGCTACACAAATCTGCATGTCAACCTCGAGAAGTCTTGATTCACATTTAAAGTTCATTATCTTCAGCTTGACCTTTTAGAGGGAGTCTTCATTGCTTTGTTTTAGCGAAAGGTATATTGATGTTTCTGTTCATTTCCAAGTTCAAATAACAACAATCAGACAGCTTTGTGTCTGATGCTATTTTGTGCAAATGCATTTGTCTTGGTAATATGGTTTTTAATAATAGTGTTTGGTCAATTGCCTGTTTTTGGAAGGTAAATCACCCTTTATGCTGTTACAAAATTGTCCATTTTCCTATTTAATCTGTTATGTTAATAATTTTGCATATTGTTGGGCCTATGCAATGCAATTTTATCTTTTCTATTTTGGGTCACCAGTCAATTGGTCATGAAGCAAAACCAGTTGAAAACCACTGCCCTAGAAACCTTTCATAATGTTACTGATATAGCAATCGAAACATTCACGCAACATATCTTGTAACCAAGTAGTTAAAATCTGAATATAAAAACAGGCTCTGTTTGATGTTCAGAGGACCAAAGAGGGCACACATCAAGAAAGAGCAAGAGATTTTAGGGAAAGTTAATTTGCTGAATGAAAGAAAAGTCTTTCTTTGAAAAAGGAACAAAGGAGACAGAGTAGGGGCACAGGACTCCCAAGGGGGAAGGATGAAGTCAACTTCACATGTCAGATTACTTAAAAGCGTGAAACAGTGAAATGGAAAATTTCAAGGGCTGTTTCCCTCTGGACTATTTCGTACTTAGCAGTGGGGGAAAACATGTTAATTTTAGAAGTTTATTTTGTTAGTATAAATGGTCATTAATATGCATTCATTTAGCAGTGGTGTTAAAATCCCTTACAAAAAATAAGTACACTTCAAGTTCATTCTACTAAGTAAGGTTCAAGTATATTTTTAAGTATACTTTATGTAGTAAGTATACTAATATCTGTTAATATATGCTGGTCAGTAAACATGACGATGGAGAATTCAATATATATTCTTTAATAAACTGACGTGATGGCGGTGGGAGGAGCCAGGGAGGAGAGGAAAGCAGGAGTATCCAGGCGGGGACCCAGAGCACAGCCAGGACGAAGGCCTGTGGCGGAGTTGAGGGAGGAGCCATGTCTGGCTAAACTTTGGGGGGGTGACTGACGGAGACTGAGCTGATGGAGATGGAAACCCATGTGAAGATGAACAGCCGATGAGACCAAGTGACACCGATGGCTCTGAAAACCTAGTTGGAGCCTCAGCGACGAGCATCCGAGGCAGAGCCAGGGTGCCAGAGGACTGAGGAGGAGACAGTAGGACTGAGGACCAAGGCAGCGCTGGAGGGATGGCAGAGCCTGACGGAGCAAAGGGGTGGAGGGACGAAGCATACCTGAAGGCCAGGAAGTCTGTAGTAGTGTATAGGCAGAGCGATGTCTGACCAAGGTGGAGCTGGAGGGATGAGGGAGCCCGGTGGAGCCACAAGGACAATGGTCCCAGGTGGAGCCAAGGGAGGGCCGTCTTTCGCTTGTTTCTGCTTCTGCTTATCATGTGTTTTGAACCCGAGATTCTGTACTCTTTCAGAAGATGAGTAATAGAGCCCCATACCGTATAACAGTAAAAACACGGATTGCTGGAAAATTCCGTCAATGGCGGGGGAGCATTGTCTCATAAATTACAGAAAATTCAGTCAGTGGCAGGGAAAGAGTTAAGTAGATTTGAATTAAATTCCTATGTAAACTACCAGTGGACTACACAAAAATTCACATCATCAGAATTAGGAACATAGCCCATGTTCTTTATAAATAAATATTTTCAAACAATGTAAGTTTATAAGACAGTGTGTAAAACTATGTGGGAAAAAAAGTATTTAATAGGCACTCAATTAAAAGAGTAAACACAACTACAAGCCAAGTATACTTAAAATAGGCTACTTAATTATATTATTAAGTAGGCTATATCTTGATCAAAAGATTGAGTACAAGTATAGGCCAAATATATTTACTTTTCTGTTAGTATAAGTCAAGTATACTTAAGTGTAATTTTAAGTATATTTCTGAGAAGTACATAAAAAGTAGACCAAAAGTATACTTTCTTATTTTTAGTTTAAAATAACTATACTAATGGCACACTTGAATAAACTTCTTTTTTGTAAGGGCATGCTAAAAACAAGTCAACCATAACAAAAATTTATACAACTTTCTTTTTCTTTCTTTCTTTCTTTCTTTCTTTCTTTCTTTCTTTCTTTCTTTCTTTCTTTCTTTCTTTCTTTCTTTCTTTCTTTCTTTCTTTCTTTCTTTCTTTCTTTCTTTCTTTCTTTCTTTCTTTCTTTCTAAGACTGCATTGAAGTCTAAGATCACATTGAATATCTGGGATTTAAAACCTAATTTAGACTTTGGAAATAAACAGAAAGCTTTAGGATTTAAGATTTAAGGATTACTATCCTCATAAACAAATTTGTGACAACCATAAGACAATAAAAGATTGTATTAAAAATAGCATTTTGTCTGGTGGTCTTTTGAACCCCACTCAATGTTTATAAGCCTACTCACTTTTTCCATTCTAAGGGTCCTGTCAAAGAGTTTGTACCCACCCACACAGCTGCCATTTCATCTCTTTGTCTGATATGTCATAAACATCACATCCAAAAGTTATTTATCGAAGGTTTCAACGCTGTCTTGTCAAAATGCATAGATTTTAAGTCTTGCACAAATAAAATAATATATTTCTATTGGAGTTTGCAGCCTAGGCATGATATGTCACACTTTCCTCTGCTGACTGGAATTTAACACTTTTTTTTTTTTTTTGTGGCTTTTGGTCACATGATTGTTAAATGGAGAACAGGAAATGGGTGAGAACTGAAACTTGTGACATTTCAACAAGTGTCAGCTTATTTGTAATTGACAGTTGAACCCATGGAACCTCAGGTTATGCAAATCTGCAATAGTTTTGCTACCTTACACTGTTAAATGACAAAAGTGGCATAATTAACATCATTACCAAAGTACAAACTGAACATATTGGCTATATTACTTCTTTTGGAGAGCTGAATAGTGTCTTTAACTGACAAAATTTTAAGAAAGTGGCTTATGTAGCCACAAGCCACTATAGGCTATATGTAACTAGTTATCATTAAATGTAAATATCTCCTATCAGAGACTGGTTAAAAACAGTTTTGATCAGATTGTTGACATCTGGCAGCATAGAGGATAAATATTTTCAATATTCATGTGTTTACAGACAATTGTTTCAATGGTTACATCAACCTGCTGTGTATTGTGATAGCCCTGCATATTCTGTCTGCTGGTAAACTGGCTACAGCTCAGTAACAGCAGCAGTTTCCATGTTTAGATCATTTTGCAATGGTGGAATCATAGAAGGACATTGACAGAAAACAGTTGTGTATTATGAGGAGATTGATGTCTGCCAGCGATTACTGAACTCTTGGCAGGTAGACTGAGGAGGCGGCGGTTCCCAGGAGACTGTGGCCACCATCTGGACTGGAAAGAGATGCAAACAGTCCCCCCTTCACAGAGTCCCTGTGTGCTGCTGTGCTGGTCTTGCATTAAGAAGTAGAAATTAAGTGAAACTGAAAAATAATATTGTGGCAAATGTTCCAATCAGTCTGATTTAGTGGCATAAATATGTCTTAACATTTTGTTTTAAGCTATAAATGCTTTCTCAGGCTGATGAAAAGAATGTCGAGTACTGTCCTCAACCAAAATGACATCACGTCCATTAAATTCTCTTTTCATCCATTTTAAGAGGCTGTTAACTATGTCCAAAATTGCAGCAGCAATCAAAAGAAAGGTTCAAGACAAAAGCAAGTTTGTAAATGTCAGTTTGCTGTTAGAAAGAGTAAAAAAAAAAAAATGATTCAGCAAGGACATATTATATTGATCTCAAATGAGAGTAAAGACATTTATAATGTTTATATATAACTATTTTAAATAAATGCATTTTCTGAAAGATCAAGTAATGAGTAATAATGCTGAAAATTCAGCTTTGCCATCACAGGAATAAACATTTAAAAGTAGGCTATATTAAAACAGAAAATGGTTGTGTTAAATAGTATTATCTCATAATACTAGTTTTTTAACTTTATTTTTGATTAAATAAATGCATCCTTGGTGAACATAACAGACTTCTTTCAAAAGCATCTTAACATCCCCCAAACTTTTAAACGGTAATGTAAATTTTTATCATTTTGTAATGGTTAAATATCTATGGAACATTATATGGAATTTCATAGCACAAATGCCATATTCAAGTCTGAGCCAAATAAACAGCACCCAATGAGGAAAAAAGATTGACATTTGCAGTGTACCAAACTTTTGTACCAAGCAAAAACATTCATTGGAAGGGGGTCATTTGCATAGACCATTTTAGCTTATGATAATGTTGTCAATGAAAGTGTGTTTAGCACCAAACACTACTTCAGTCATATTACAAAATATCTGATGTCTTTATTCACAAGGGCAGAAAGTCTGACAAAAGAAAAATTCATGATTGCTTTTTTTCATATACACTTTAGTTAATACACTTGTTCTTAATACTCAGTGAAATTAAATTACAATAATATCAGTGGGAACCTTAATATTTACACAGACAATTCAAGTAAAATATAATAACAGCACTAATATATGTTATCAAGGAGACAACTTTTTTGAAAATATTCACAGCTGAAAGAATATGATCAAACATAACCGAAAGACCTGAAATGTCATGATTTTATTTCAGTCAAATTAAAGTGTGCTAAGGTGAGTATTTTCTTTGTATGATTGTATTTTGAATGACCAGATTTGTGAATTAGTATTTTAAAAAATAGACTGAATTCAAGTATTTAAGGTGAAGTGAGGGTAAACTGGACTTCCTGTTTTTCTGTACAATGGCCTGGCAGATGGGGGTGATAGGAGTGTTTGTGAGACCTGTTTGGGAAATTACACACTTCACCTTTAAGATAAAAAAAATTAAATCAATAGCACCCCCCACCCCCTCCAAAAAATGGAATCATAAAGAGGAACAATAAAAATACTCGTAAATTACTACGATAACAGATTAAAACAAAACAAAAAATCAATTCCACAAATCCATTATAGGTCATAAACCATTTCAAAACAAAAGCTCACTTTATGATTCACGTAGTGTGATATACATGTTGACTTAATCATCAGATTAGGCAGAGTGAACAAACTCTTTAGTGGTTTGCATTATCACCATTATAATCATAGCTGTACGTATAAAACAATTTTCGCAATATTGGAATCAAAATATATTATACAAGGGATGCAGTTATTAACATAATTCATAATTCTAACAATTATGCTTTAAACATCTTTAAAAAGTCATATAGCACAAAGTTCAAAGACATACTAAAATACCTTAAGCCCACATAAGTCCACCGCAAATCTGCAGAAGCCTTGGTTTGTATAAAAATCAATGTGCAACAAATTCTTCATCATAGAGATCCTGTAACAAACACATATTAAAAAAGCAATGCAAAGTCTATGTACAATTAGAGTCCACCACAGTTTGGCATCTCACAAACGTGCAACACGTGCAGACAGATCAGACGTCATACTGAAGTCCTGGGTTTTCTGATGACTAACTGAACAGGACCATCAGAGACCGTTTTAATGATGTTCCAGGCATCATAGTGCATAAGGCCTTGCAAAGACCTGCCATTGATGGCTAGAAGTTCATCTCCGACATCAATGACCCGGGACTGTTCAGCAGCTCCCCCTGAGTTGAGACAGAGAACACACAATCTGAACTTTCCTTTTCACTTTTCATTTATTGTTCTCAGGGATGGGCTAGTGCTAAGCTTTCTCTTGATGCATAGATTACACCCTCTGTCTCCGCCTGGTGGACGTCTTTAAATGTTTGAGTAGAGCACTCACCACGGAAAATGCGTTTTATGTAGAGAGGTCGATCTCCATGGGCAGATGCTTTGCCTCCATCTAGACTGAACCCTAGACCAGCTGTAGTCTTCTGTAACTCCACACTCAAAGCCCCGTCTGGCCCCACTTCCACACCTACAACACACCAAGCAGCCAATTAGTAACAGAAAAAGTCATTTTTCTGGAGATTACCGAATTATAAAATTCACCAAACAACAGCCAACAAGTTAATGACTGACAGTGAGTTAATGTTTGCCATGAGAGTGATAATGACTCCAGACACTCACTTGTTTTATGTTCCCTGACGCTGACTCTATGGCCAGGAGATGGGCAGACTACAGTCTGAAGAGGAAGTTCTTGTCTAGTTGATATTGGCTCAATGTTCTTTCCTTTCTGGATGATAACTAATGCTTGTCTCGGCAATCTGGTCTGGTGAAGGCAGGACAGCGCCTCTCCATGTGTCATCCCACTCAAGCTGGTCCCGTTTATCGACAAAACCCTATCTCCTCTGTGAATGGTACCCTCCACTCCAGCCACCCCTCGAGTGAACACCCGATGGACCTGCGACAAAAGAAATGTAACATTTCAGTCTTAGTTTAGAAGTTAACTTCAATAATCTTAGTTGACTCTATATAAAACTACTGGTTCATTTAAATACCACAAGGGGTGACAATGTGTAATTAAAAATGCTATTGAAAATGTCTACTGAGTTTTCCATTTAATTATTTGTAGGTTTCCATTTTTGCTTTGAGCAAAGGAGCTTACAGTAATAGATTTCTGCTCAAGATCTACTCCTCCAGCGATGCTGAAACCCAGTCCAGATCCCTGCTCTTTGGTTAAGATCACAAAGTAAATGTCATCTTTAACCTAGATAAAAAGATTAATGAAAGACTGATTAATCTTTTTGAAATTAAAAGAAATATATGAAGCTATAAATAGGGCCCATAAAAACAATGACTGAAAATATACTGACAAAAGTAAAATAAGTGACAGTTAAGTAACAATTGTGAGCTTTATAAATATTAATAAGCCAAAACAAAAGCATTTCTGTAATTGCTTGTGCTACATCTGAAGGCATATCTTCCCCATCCCTTAAAAAGAATCTTCAGAATGCCAGATGGTCTTTATGCTTAAAATATTAGCTTTCTAAACTGAACTGAAGCCTGAAGACCTGATAAATTACCTCTGAAAGACTGTTTGTTTCCTGTATGACACTTGTCACATCCACTTTGGTTGTGAGGGAACACAGAAGATCTTGCACTTTATTTTGGTCCAAAGGAGAAGATTCAAGGTCTTTCAAACTGTTGTAGGAGACAAACTGATATCAGCTAAATGTTTGTCCTAACCAAGAATGTGTTATCAACGTTATCAACCAATGGTTGTTAAAATATCTACTATCAACTTTACACATACTCTTTTCATTGCACATTATAAACAGGTCTTTACACACCTTATAGACCAACATGAGAGCCCTGTGACCTGGCCTTCATGTTGCTCCCCATTACTGGTTGAATCAAGAGCCCCAGTGTCAACACTGCTCACCCTGGTCATCATGGTGCACTGCAGGCTGTGTGATGCTGGGTCTATGGACCTGCGAGGGTGGATTTCCAGCTCCGTCTTAAAGATCACATTTCCAGGGTCACTGGTAAAATCTTCAGTACACAGCTTGTCCAGTTCAGGCATGCTCAGTGCCCTTATCTCTCTCAATTTGGAGCGTGAAAGGCCTCCATGGGCACGGGCATTGCGGGAGCGCAGTACTGGTGGTGTGTTTACGGTGGCCTGGTTCTGAGAGGCCTTATTTCTTACCTTCTCTTTCATTACATCTTCTGTGGTTTGGTTCAAAGGAGTTGGCTCAGAGTTGGTGGAACTGGAAGACAAATTCTGTGGATATGGTGGAGATGGAGTTGAGCTCAAATTGTCTACACATGAGCTGAAACTCCTTCTCAAAGAACGGCTGTCACTGGACTGACTGCTAACAGATCCAGCATACCCAGACAACCTCCGGTTGAGAGGTGGCTTGGAGTTAATAGCATAAAACGGAATGTCTATACACCTTACGGCAGATCGATCAAAGCTGGCCAGATTCTCAAAGGACTGGATTCTTTGACGAACCGAGAAGGGGTTTGGGTCAAGAGACCCACTGGTGTCTGTAGAGTAGCTCCTGCGTTCTAGTCCCCTTAGGTACAGTTTGGATTTGCTTGCCTTGAGACTATAAGCAGCATCTTTATTATTTGAGTTTCTAATAAGACTTTCTTCTTGGCCATTGCAATACACTTCCTCAGCAGTTTCATTTGACTTATTAGCACCACTTTGCTGCGGACAACTAGATAAAGAATTGGTTGATTCTAAAGGGATGGTGTGCCTTCCAAGAGAGGGTTCAGAATTGGATTCCTCCCACTCGACTTGATCAGCCGGTACTGAGGCCAAGCTTAAATGACTTGCATTCACAACTTCCTTGCGAGAGAGCACAGGTGTAGACGATGAAGAGGATGAAAGTCGCACTTCAATGAAAGTTCTTTGAGTGCTGACGGCAGTGACTTCCGATTTCGAGACTTGCTCCTTCAGATCCAAGACTTGCTCCTTCTTGGAAGGCTTGAGTTCTTCTTTGGTTGTATTGATGGGATTTGCCTTCAAAATACTGGACACAGTTGGCTGACTTTGGTCAGTTTTACAAGAAGAAACCCTGATCTTCTCAGAAGGTCTGGTGGATTTAGGGCTACCAGTTGGTGTGGTTCTTTTGGAGTGGAGTTTAGGAGACTGACTTGGGGAGCTGAGAGCTTTCTTCTGCACTGGACTTTCAGCCCTGGGTGATCTAGAGACAGTCTGTTCTTGGTCTTTGGATTTACTTTTGATACTCAGACCCTTGAGTTTAGAAGAGGTGTTTGACTTTTTATCATCAACTTTGAGTTTACTTCTCGAGACAGGGGTGTCATTAGGGGATTTAGTTCCCAAAGATCTGACACAGTAAGTGGTGGATTTACTCTGGTTTTGGGAGAGGGATGATTTCAAGTCAAGTATGGGATGAACTGTCCCTCTCTCCTTGTCTTTTGGAGCAACTGTAGAGGAGACCTGCCCACTAGTTTTGCCATTGGTATAATTTGATGCCTTAGGGTCTAACACAGTTGACCTCAGTGGCACTTGTCCAGTGTTAAGTTTCTCTGCGAATAGTGATGCATCTGAGAGCAACTTAGCAGTCCTCTCTTGACTTCTCGGGGTAACGTGGTGATTGCTTTGAGTTACAGGGGGACAAGTGACACCTGTTGGTTTCTGGCAGATTTGAACAGGCTTTGAAATGGTTTCACATTTTTCATCAGTGTTGAAGTTTGATAGTATTCTCTGAGATGCACACATTGCCTCCTGTTGTGTGGGAGCGTGTCCACTATTCCCATTTAAAAGAACATCATCTAAAACTTGAGGGCAAAGTGTCTCCGGTAACTTAAGGGGTGAATGATTGTTCTCTTGTGAATCCTTGTCTTGTGCTGAGAGTGATGGAGGATTGTGGCAATCTGTACTAGCAAAAGTCTTGTTAACAGTATGGCTATTGTCAATGCTATTTCTATCTTGCAGAGAACTGCCCTCTGATTGGCTGAATGCAGGCTGACTGACAGTGCTGAAACAGAGCTCAACCTCCTCTTCATCTGAGTCAGTGTCCTGAGGACCCTCACAGTGACCTTGAGACATCTCTCTTTTGACAGTACTGTCTGCAGAGTCGCTCTCAGAGTCACTATCTTCCACCAGACTGTACATACTTGGTTTCTCTCCATGTCCTTTCTCTGGAGGGACAACATCCTCTCCCAGATTACTAAAGTTTCTTGAGTAACTATTTAAAAATGTCTTTCCTACAGGAAAATGGCAAGCATTATTCCCCACATCTTGTGCAGAGAAATCCAGAAGGTTTGGTTGCGATGGCACTGCAGTCTCTCTGTCGTCTACTTTACTGCAGTCTTCTGTTTTTGCAATTGTGTCTGTGAAATCCAAGACATTTTGGTCTTTCTCTTTGCTTTCTGATGAGTTCAGTTCAGCTATTACATCATCAATATTAGTGACAGGCATGTTGTTGTGGACTGCTAATGAATGTTTTACATTTGTTTCTGATGAAGGGCTTTCTTGAGCCACAACTAAAGTTTTGTCCATATGATTCCTTTCTTCAGGAGGAAGTCTAGGTGCCTCCAATTTAGATGAGCCCTCACAGCTAGAGGACATAATCAGGCTAGAAAGTCGATCTACAGCTGCAAATGTGGATAAAAATACAACATAATTAGACATTACAAAAAGTCATTTTCAATTACCACAAATGTACAGGTCAATTCATCAACACAGTACATCACACAGGACAATTCCAAATCAATAATAGGTAATTAAAAACCTTGGCAGAACAGTAAAAGAGAATCACTGGATATGACTCTACATCAAGATAAGTCCTACCACACAAGTGCACCACTGAGGTCTGCAAGACAAGCTACAAATTGCCTGTTTTATAAATCAACATTACACTGGAAAAATATTCTGACTAACCCCTTTTCCTTCTCCTTCAAATATGCATATAGAATTATGTTAAAAGAAAACCATAGCAATACCCTTGCAATTCATTCCATAGTCTGGTATTTCACAAATTCAAAACGGGTTCTGATTCTGTTGTTCATTAGTGCTTTTCAAAGCCATCAAAACAGAAACAAACTCTGGGAAACTTTGGACTTCTAGTATGAAACATCTCTGAAAGAAAAAAGGTGAGTCTCTCTCTGAACATACCCAGGGATTGGTCGGGACACAAAGACAATCTTCAGAGATTTTTTTTATTGTTTCCAATGATGCAACACTGGCATATGGAGGCATATTTTCTGAGACTGTATTCAGTTTTATCTGAAGCAGACACCTCTAAAAATTCCATTCACAATTAAAAAGACAAATGTAAAATATGTAACATCTTCTGAAATATTTCTTGCATTCAAAAGGTATTTTACTGGGCATAACTGAAAAACGTAGACCTTATGGTACATTCAACGTGCATATTATTCTAAATATCATACACACAGCTGATAAATGCTCATGTTTACGTAAATGTAAATGAGCATTTGCTCTACTGTATATGATGAACACGATCAATCATATATAACCATGAGATGACGGCAGGTATAGACAGACAATGACAGACACATGACATTAATACACTATATATCACTTTTTCCTTGAGGCTATTGCTCTGCATGAGATAGTAAGTAGTTAGAGTAGGAAATGTTTTGACCGAAATTAATTTTTATGAATGTGTTACTTCTTCCATTTTAAATTTTAATGTGGCCGTCAGAGCAATAACACCAAATCTAGGTACTAATTGACTAGCAGCCTCTAGAAAGCATTAGCGCTGTTACTCTACTCATCTACAGTGGCTACGGTAGTAAACGTAATCAATAGTCACCATTGACAAATAGCCAGCAGTCTGCAGTTCCCTTTGAGCTGGTGAAGGGTACTGCCAGAAAGGGGAAGCCTGTAGTACTCCTACCTCTTTAAGGCAGCATGGGAAAAGACAGACTGATCTCTTTATTGCAGTGGCAAATCTACCTGCCCTAATGATCTCTTGTGTTTATCCTGCTAAATTGTGATATATTGTTTATACAACTAGGAATCAGCTTTGATTTGGCTATAGCACCACAGTCTGCAGCAAGGGAGGAGGGGATATGGACAATACTTTAACAAGCAATCTAGAGCATTATGACACTATACATAACACAGAATTGACTACTATTCTTGATCATAGCAAATTCATATGTTGATTTTTAGATTGGTTACGTAAATTGGGACCTTGAGTATAGTGTGCCAGTGTCGTGTACAGAAGATGTTTGATCAGATTAGGGAAAATAGCTTGTTTTAAAGAACTGTTTATTCAAAAATGAAATGTTTCAAACATGCCGTTTCAAACCCCTTATGACTTTCTTTTTTCCACAGAACAAAAAAAGAAGAATTTTTGAAGACTGATTTCTCACCTGAGACTGGCTTCTTAATCTCTAAGGTCAATGTGATTGGCAGGTTGTGCATGAGGTCACAGATCTCCTGATAGGTGGATGTACACACAGGAGTGTCACCAATTGTTACAATCTCATCACCAACGCTCATCTTCCCCAAGGCTTCCTGAAGAAATAGATAGGAAAGAAATGGGTGAAATAAATTCCTCAGATTTATTCTGGAGATATTTCATCCAAGCCTCCAAGCACATACAGCTAGGCGTATTTGGACACCTGCCTGACACCAAGTATCATCTCAACAGTGGGGATAGGAATTGTTAAGAATTTAATGGTTATATTGAAATATAAATAAAGATGGCATGTTTGGCATGTTTCTTTTAAAAAGTGTCTTCTTGGATGCAGCATCTGTTGAATGTTAAAAAGCATGACAATCAATCAAAACATCACAATTTCCAACCTACCCTTTCCGCAACACCTCCTGGTCTCAGCCCTGTGATCAGCACCTTGAGTGGAGCAGACTTAATCTCCAGATCCAGACCAAAAGACTCGGTCTCACCACGCTGGAGCACTATCGTCTCAATGGTGCAGACCCCTGCTAGCTCACTGGATTCAACCTTCTTGCAGTGCAGCATCCTGCAGGGCGGCCGTGTGCTATTCTGTGTAACCTGAGCTGGAGTTGCTGGAAGTAAAGGTGGTTCTTCACCCTTGGCCCTTTGTGGAGGGCTGGGGCACTCAATGCTCATCATGCTCTTGACACGAGTCACAGCTTTGTGCTCCAGCTTGGGTGAGCGTTTAACCTCCTGCCCTTCTCGATGGGGTTCTTTTTTGATGCCCAGGTTTGTTCCTCCGGCTGCCTCCATACAGTGAATGGGCATGAAGGGAGATTCGGCACCAGGAGGACCGCTAGGTCCTTCCTCAGATTCAAGCGAGCTGCCGTAGATCGGAGTGGCTGGCTCGCTGCCGAGCTGTCTGTGGCTCTCGCTGCTATCCTGGCTTTCATCATCGACTTCAAGAGATGATGTGGCTATTACAATACCTGAGTCTTCCTCCTGGTGGTGATGGTGGCCACTCTCTGAGACCCCACGGAGAAGGCGACGGAAGGGGCCACTGTCCTCTACAAGACCGGTCTCGTCGTCACTGGGCTCATCCTCATAGCAGATTATCCGGCGCTGACGGAGAAGTGGGCTACGTACAGAACTCGGGCTGCTTCCCACACTGGGCTGTTGGGCCGTGTCTACGGTGCGACCAGCCCCAGCAGAAGGTTTACAACATTCTGGGGTAGTGGGACTACTATCTGAACCTCTACAGGAACCATCCCGAAAGACTGTTATGATAGAAAAACACATTGTTTTAGTGACAAATTGTGATTGATTTTTTTGATCAGCATGACACTTTAGATTCAGTGGTGTTACCATGTGACTGAGGTGCTGCTGATTCCTCCATGGACGTATTACAGCTCCGGCTACAGTGCAGCATGTCGTCATCACTGGATCCCATTGCCATGGTCTCAGAGAGGGAAGATTGGCTGGGCACATCGTGAACTGAGAAATACTGCGAGAGCTCTGCCTCTGAACTCAATGAGCCTTGCTGCCAGGGTCAGATGAAGACAAAATCAAATCTTTCTGAAGATCAACAACATTCAGTAGTGTGTAATCAATGGACCCAAAAAGTATTTGGATACTTAGATTAAACTTAAAAATGTATGAATGTCACAGGATTAGACACAAAATACTTTTTTCAGAAGTAACTTGACTTTGACATAAAACACAAGGTGATTTTTAGTGGATTTAAAAAGTCAGTGTCTTCATTTTAAACAATATATCTTGTTTTATCATTCAAAATCTAGTAGGAAATGTGTTTTTGTGGAATGTTTCACTTGAAAAGTGTGTTTTTGCTATATTTCTTTAAAATAAATGCCACTTTGTTTGGCATTTTGTTATATAATGCAAAGACATTTTCAAGTAAATAAAGAAAAGTTGTATGGATCTAATACATTTCAAGTCTCTTATCTCTGACAAGTCCTCTGTAGACTAAAGCTTCTAGTTTACCCTGCTGGCTGGCTCTAGAAATCTCTTCATGGTCCAGCTGAGAGCAGGATTACCCTCACCCTGCTTGACTTTAACAGTAGGAGATGGACTCTTGGACGGCAGGCCTGTGAAAGAGAGCACAAAGGAAAATGACAGTTGTATTTATTCAACTTGGAAAAGAGCTGTGCTTCTTGCTGTGGTACAAATCAATATTTTCCAGTTACTAATCAGAGACTACAACTGAATCAGAATTTCATTACAAATATTTGGAAACTTAATATGAAGTCCAAAACATCATAAATCAAAGCCAAATTTGAGAATTTGACTAGCTGTAAACTAAACCATGTGGCTTTTAAAGCCCTGGCTGCAGTCAGATCAGGGCAAAGGCACTTTACCAAGTGTGTGGGAAGAATGACTATCTCTGTGAGTGGAGCGAGTGATCACTTCATCCATCTCCTGTTCAGACACCTGAGGGTGAGAGATGATGATATAAGATACTCAGCCACTGAATCTCATGGACCATGCAAAAACATTGCTATAAGTCTTGATTAAATATTAAGTATAATATCTTGATCTGATATTTAACATTTCTGGCCACCAGGTGGCACTGTGATTTAAGCAGAATAAGCTGCCTAAAATCAGCTTCATAATTCTGCTCTATATGTACTAAATGTAACCTTATGTAACCATTCTTAGTCATGTCCATGCCAACATTACCTTACAATCAATAGAGACTCTTGAATAATAATAAAATTACAAATTAATATAAATTCAGACATCAAATTAAACTATTCAATGACAAAAAAAGGAAGAAATGTGATATTGTTTCTGGCATTTCACATTAAAGAATAAGGATTACATTTAAATAATGTAAAACATTTAGCCTAGTTGTTTTGATACTACACTTAAAGTAGACCCCTATATGCCTTTATACAACTCTTCTAGAGAAGGCCTAATTGATTCGAGATAAGATCAGGTTATACCAGATCTATTTCAGTTGACTTTTATTGTTGTCTTCAACACAAGTCTTTCTCAATTCAATAAAAGCGATTAAATGTAAAATAATAAAAGAAACCCATTACATCTTGAGTGCAAAAAACAGACACTTCACGCCAGATGCACCTGTATGGCAAAAACATGCTTAAAAATCCGGTGGTCTTTAACAACAAATCCACCCAAGGAGCACTTTTACAGCTCATCTGAATTGGAGTCATGAGCTTTTACGGTCTACAGGAAGATATATAAAAAACAATGCAATCATAAAAACCCATCTGCACACACAGTCTACATGCAGACACATGCATAAAATATGTATAAAATATGTCAGATACAGATTTAAGTAATTAATGATGTTTGTGAGAAATGCTTCTGACCTCGTGTCACACACAATAAGTGTTAAGCTAGTCCTAACACTTCTCCAATCATTTATCAGGTTGAGTGAACAGTCAGCATATTCTAACTACCAAAACCTCCCGCTGGACCCCACCCCAGCGCACATTTCTCAACATCTTGATTCATTAGGTGGATGAAAACCAAGTCGCGCTAGCAGAAGGGGGAGAGGAATGTTGTTTACTTTTTGTCGGGCTTCAATGATTCATACTAGGAGCAAATTACAGCTTAACAGGTGTATGGTGCTTTTGATTTCCACTTGCAGCGGTCTGGCAGAGGAAGAGGCCCTTGTGACTAAAGGAGCATGACCACATCATCAAACTGATGTTTGAGGTGTATTTATTCATAAATTAAACCAGGTTCTGAAAAAATAGGGGTCGTTTACATTATTAATATCTCTACAGACATTATTTATTTATTTATTTTTGTTTTTCCATTGAAATTGACTGTAAAGAAGGTGCACCCGCTGAACTTAACTATTAACTACAGTGGTTTTACAAAGTAAGTGTTAATGACAGGGTTTGTATATACAGTATACAGTATATACAGTATATTTCTATATCGAGGCCAAATAAGATAGCATAATGGGGCTCCACATATGTGTCTGGGTTAAGACTCTTACTTTGGGGTTTGGATGTCGGCTGATGATGAGGCTGACCGGGCCGGGTCCACATTCACTCAGGATAGCATAGGCTTCACTCAATGCCGCATGTCTCAGGCTTACAGAATCAACCTCCAGAAGCTGGTCTCCTCGACTGATAAACAAATACACACATTAGTCATTATAATCAAAGATTAAAAAAAAAATGTTTTTAAGGGAAGTAATATTTCCCAAAAAAGTTTTTTCCACAGGGAAAAGGGTTTCCACAAAAAATATTAAGCATCACAACTGTTTTCAAGATTGATCATAAGAAATGTTTCTCAAACACCAAATAATCATATTAGAATGATTTCTGGAGGATCATGTGACACTGAAGACTGGAGTAATGATGCTGAAAATTCAGCTTTACCATCATAAGGATAAACTATATTTTAAAATATACTAAAATAGAAAATATTTATTTTAAATTGTAATAATATTTCACAACATTACTGTTTTTACTGTATTTTTGATCAAATAAATGCAGCCTTGGTGAGCATAAAAGACTTGTTTCAACAACAATCTTACCAACCTAAATCGGCAAATGTAACATATACGCTTTCAGTCGGGACTTGAATGTACCACAGGGGAACATCTGATATTTTCTGGACTCTGGATCCAGCTGTGGGTGACTTAATGCTGTCTCACCATGTTCGGAGTGAACCCTAGGTATTTTTAGCCAACACAATCCTAATAATTTAAGAGATTTATTAGGTTTATATTCAATAAGCACATCCGAAATATATTTAGGTCCTAGACCATTGAGCAATAGAGTATAATATACACCATATGATAATAACACAGATTACCGTTGATGTATGCTGTCCAAAGGTATTTTAAGTGTCAACCCAATTGCATTTGTTGTAAAAATAGACATGTCTGAAAGTATACTACAGCCTTATCTTTCCCTTCAGACAGCTGCAACCACTTTCACAACTAGATCCAACATTCAGGACCACAATCTCCTTCCATAAAGACCCCCATTCATGGGTTTCTGGCTCTTTTTGCACATTCTTTTTCAGTCTGTGAGGTGTTTCATCTAAACAGGAGTTAAGCGCACACACGCAAACTCTAGCGAATCACAAACAAACATGCAGACAGCAAAGCCCAAATGAGGTTTATTGGATGTTTTACACATTAGAAGAAAGAATCTGCTGCAAACACGTGTACAGACACATCGTGGGCTCTGTAGGGAAAATGAAGATTTATGCGATTGTTTTCCCTAGTGGGGTCTCATTCCTGCCGCTCCCTTCCTTAATTAACTGTAAGTGAAGAATTTAAGATGATTGCTCAAAAGGGGTCCAGTGTCTGCTAACTCGAACAAACCAGCACCATTCACTCTTAATCACATGAAACGTTTAGGACATTTCAGTGCATTAGCCATGAAGGAGTCATTTTATTATTTTTTCTTAGAAATGTATTTATTTTTTCTTAGAAAAGTACCTGAACTAAAAAAGCACATTTGCTTTGAGCCAAATTTTCCACTGATTAACCACTGTTAAACATTGAAAATCTGAGACTTGAATAAGAAATAATGAATTTTAATTCACCATTGAGTACATGAGACGTGGATTTGGGTGGGAATTGAACACTATATAACCAAAAGACTACCTGAGTCTGCCATCCATTTTGGCAACAGATCCTGGCGCCAAGCTGTGGATGTAGATCCCGGGAGCACTGTTTTCCAGTGTTAGACAGCAGGCACCGATACCCAGCCCCACACCTGGCTCTAAAACACACACAAAACAACATTGCCAAATTCTTTAGTTTCATTTATGCATGATTTCTGAGTCTTATTTCTGGTGTTTATCCTGGTTAAAAGGTATTATAGATATTCTGAAATAACAGGTGGGAAAGTTTTAATGGTTCCTCAGATAGATCCAAAACCTGTTGAGGTGAAATTACCCACTGAACCTGAAGGAAATCAAGCTGAGTGACTTTAATTTAAAAGACTTATATTTACCTACACACTGCAATAATATAATTCATGTCAGAGAAATATGTGGTGTCCCTGAACTGAATAAGTTAACAAAACTCAAATAATAAGAAAGCCATTTAGAGGGTCTATTTATTAGCATGTTACGATCCAAGAATAAGAGTTTTCATTTTGGCAGGACAGTTTATTTTGGACACATAATGAGCCCTTGACTTAAACACACATTCATCCTGACGCACAGGTGTGTCTCTACACTAACAAAGACAATGTTAAAATAATTCCATTTCCTTAAAATAAAAAAAAAAATTATGTGTTGCAATAACTTCAAAGCTGATAGGAAAATTAATATGGAGCTAATGTTTTCTTAAGACTTTTTTGGTCAGAACATTAAAATGTAAAAATACAAAATTTACAAAAATGTTATATACACTACCATTCAAAAGTTTGGGGTCAGTAAGATTTTTTTTACATGTTTTTATAAAATAAAAATAAAAAGTTTTTATAGTAACCGAGGCTGCATTTATTTGATGAAAAACACAGCAAAAAATTTTATATTTTGAAATATTACTATAATAACCATAGTTTCATATATTTTAAAATACCATTTATTTCTCTGATGGCAAAACTGAATTTTCAGCATCATTACTCCAGACTTCAATGTCACATGATCCTTCAGAAATCATCAAACAGTTGTGCTGCCCAATATTTCTGTGGAAACTGTGATATTTTTTTTTTTTTTTTTTTCAGGATTCTTTGATGAATATAAAAGTTCAAAAGAACAGAATTTATTTGATATAAAAATCTTTTGTAATGTGATAAATGTCTTCACTGTCACATTTGATCAATTTAATGCGTCTTTGCTGAACAAAACATTAAATTCTTTCCACAAAAAAATAAAAAAATAAATAAAAATAATATCTTACCAACCCCAAATGTTTTAAACTTTTAAAAGATCTCTGCAACTCACAGCATTTATTTTTAGCAAAAGACAAGATTGTACCTTTGTTCAATGTAACCTCCATGATAATGCGATCCTTAGGACCAGGACCCTTACGAGAGTCCCCATCTTCAAAGCTAGTAGGGACCGGAGTCCCACCACTGGCATTTGAGTTTGGTGAGCTGGATCTGCTGAGCAGGGTTGGCGTGGGACAGGGTGTAAGACTGGGGCTTCTCAGACGGGTCCTCACCGTTAGGGTAACTACCCCCTTTTTCAATTGCTGAAAAGTAGGAAAATGTCATGCATTAATGTTGGATGGGATTAACACCTTAGAATTCCTAGGAATTTCCTTTTTCCAATGATGGTAAAAATAATTTTTAAAAATGGGCCTGAAATTAAAGTCTAGAGCTAATTCTTCTCTGAGGATTCATGCACTGCAGCAGGTGTTTCTGAGGGTGACTGAGCAGTTTACCTTGAAGGTCTGAATGGCCTGCTGGTGCGTGAGGCCTTGGAGAGACTCTCCATTCACCTCCAATATCTCATCACCTGAAAGGTGGAGAAAGAAATGTTCACCAGCGAAAAACCTCAAGATAAAAGCCAAAGATTGTCTTCCTCATGCCATGTGGTTGAGTTCCAACTGCTTTAATGACAATTGTTCCAAGTGCATTGGAGTTAATGTTTCATGATCAGGAGTGTCCATCTACCTTCTTTCAGCCTCCCATCTGCTGCAGCTGCTCCATTGGGGAAAATGGTCTTGACGAATATACCCATCCTCCCCCGGGCTGAATCCTGCCCACCGACAATACTGAAGCCGAGACCCTAGACACATTCAAAGACACATCTCTATGAGCCTGGATTTACAATAGTACAGGTGGTGATGTATCTGGTATATGAAATGGTCCCTGCACAGAGGTTTCATTGTCCACCTCTATATCCCGTTTATTACAATTCAAAATAGAGAGTGGAATCACTCCTAAATAAATAAAGACCAACAAGATCAAAGCAGTTTATATGTAAAATGCTATATGTGTGAACCCTCATGGTGACAGCATGCATTGTCCTGGGTGCAGGGCTTCTCTCACCTTGCCCTGTCCTTTCATCAGGACAATGTTGGAGATTATGGATGGCTGTGCCAGTCGCCATGGAGATTCCACTTGAACAGTGCTCAGGGAACGAGCCGATTTCTTCACGATTTGATATTCCTGAAGAGGATGATAAAAGAGGTTATGAATAAACAATGAGATGATAAAAATAAGCTTTATTTTTATTGTTTAACTGTGAGAAAATAAGCAGCTACCCTCAGTAATTTGTACCTATGAAATGCTTTGTAAAGGTTTTTCCTCATTTGTAAGTCAGTTTGGATAAAAGCAACAAGAATGTAAATGCTACTGTGCTAATGTTACCGTAAAGAAAAAACAAACTGAGACCATTATGTTGTATATATATATATATATATATATATATATATATAGTGTATATATATATATAGTGCCCTCCACAATTATTGGCACCCTTAGTAAATATGAGCAAAGGTGGATGTGAAAATAAATCTGCATTGTTTATCCTTTTGATCTTTCATTCAAAAATTCACAAACTTATAATTGAAGGAAAACAGTTGAAAGTGGGGGGAAACTCACATTATGAAATAAATGTTTTTCTCCAACACATGTTGGCCACAATTATTGGCACCCCTAGAAATTCTTATGAGTAAAATATCTCTGAAGTATATTTCCATTCATATTTACATTTTTTAGCACACCAGGGTGACTAGGAGCATGAAATTGTCCAGCCATGACTTCCTGTTCCACAGGAATATAAACATGAGGAAACACAAATGCCAAATTCCCATAATCATTCATCACAATGAGTAAAACCAAAGAATATAGTTCTGATGTGCAGCAAATGATTGTTGAGCTTCACAAAATAGAAAGTGGCTGTAAGAAAATACCTAAAACATTGAAAATCCCCATTTCCACCATCAGGTGGAATAATTAAGAAGTTCCAATCAACTAAAGATGTTACAAATCTGCCTAGAAGAGGACATGTGTCTAAATCGTCCTAATTTGAATTGAGGAGGAGAGTTTGAGTGGCCAAAGACTCTCCAAGGATCACAGCTGGAGAATTGCAGAGATTAGTTGAGTCTTGAGTCTCAGAAAGCTTAAAAAAAAATGATCAAACAGCACCTACATCCCCACAAGTTTTTCGGGATGGTGTCAAGAAAAATCCTCTGCTCTCATCCAGAAACAATCTCCAGCATATTCAGTTGTCAGACAAGACTGGAACTTCAAACAGGACCAGCTTCTTTGGTCAGATGAAACTAAAAAAAAGAGCTTTTTGGCAGCAAACCCACCAGATGGGTTTGGTGCACACATGGATAAAAAGTACCCCATGTCCACGGTTAAATATACTGCTGGATCTTTAATGTTGTGGGCCTATTTTTCTGCTGGAGGTCCTGGACATCTTGTTCAGATTCATGGTATCATGGATTCTATCAAATACCAACAGATAAAAAAAATCAAAACCTGACCGTTTCTGCTAGAAATCCTATAATGAGCCATGGTTGGATCATCCATCAGGACAATGATCCAAAACAAACATCAAAACCAACACAGAAATGGGTCACTGAGCACAAAATGAAGCTTCTGCCATGGTCGTCCCAGTCCCTTGACCTAAACCCAAAATAAAATGAGTGGCGTGAACTGAAGAGAAGAAGCACCAACATGGAGCTGGAATCTGAAGGATCTGTAGAGATTCTGCATGAAGAAATGGTCTCTGATCTCTTGTCAGGTGTTCTCCAAACTCATCAGGCATTATAGGAGAAGACTCAGAGCTGTTATCTTGGCAAAAAGAGGTTGCAAAACGTTTTGAATAAAAGGGTGCCAATAATTGTGGCCAACGTGTTTTGGAGAAAAACATTTATTTCATAATGTGATCCCCCCCCACTTTCAATTCTTTTCCTTAAATGAAAGGTTAGAATTTTGTGAATTTTTTTAATGCAAGATCAAAAGGATAAAAAAAATGCAGATTTATTTTCATAGCTGCTTTTGCTCATAATTACTAAGGGTGCCAATAATTGTGGAGGGCACTGTGTATATATATTATATATATATATATATATATATATATATATATATATATATATATATATATATATATATAAATATATATATACACACACACACACACACACACACACACACACACACACACACACATACCATTGTCCCTGGAAACTGATTTTCTGTATTGTTTTCCCCCCCCCTCACATAATTTATGATATATTTAATGTATCTAATTATATTTTACACAATATCTGATCATCCTATTATGGTTTAATTTTTATGAAAAATTTAATTAATTTAATTAAATGAAAAATGAAAATGTACATTGTGTAAAAAATGAAAATGTAGTTGTGTAAAGGCAGAGACTACTAAGTATTACTAATATAACAAAAAATGAAGCTCTGAGGTAAGGTTTAAACTGTTCACACATCTTTCAATTTACTTTCGACAAGCATTGTAATTAGCACAGCTAAGGGAAACCTTCCACCCAGATGTAAAGAAATGTGTGTTGTATTTGAAGTGGCCGTGCCACATAATTTTTGTTCTGGGCCATCACAGCACATGGAACTGGAACCATGTTCCATAGACTATTCCAAGAATAACAGTTTGAATAAGGCAATAAATCAAAACAAATGAGCTGAATGCAGCGACCTGTCGGACTCCAACTGTATCCAGCTGCTGTGGGAGGGAATGTTTGCGTCCTCCTCGTGCTGGCTTTTCTGCCACGTCACTTCCTGTATCACCATTTTCTACGATAAGCTCATCATCTTCGCCAACAGACTCCAGGCGGCTCCCTCCACCTGATCGTAATGACATCAAGACATTAACTTGAAATGTAAACACACACTTAAAATTCAGTCATTTATTTTCACAGCGAGAGAAACTGATCTCCATATGTCTGAAAGTCTCTTATTAAGCTTATTAACAAGCATATTTTTTTTTTTTTTTAAATCTATGTGAACAATTTCAGTACACCCTGATCTGGTACCAGAATCTATAATAAAGAAATTAGAATTGGTGGATCCACCCTTGGCCATAATCCAATACATTTTAATCTCATTATAAAATTTCATGCTCAGCAGTGTTGAGACTTGATACAACTGGACATGTTCGACCTTGGGATCTGCTACGGAACTTCATCGGTGTGGGGCTTCGGCAACATCCCTTGGGACCCTCGATCCTGCCACGTTCCTCCAGTCTGTCAAGATCTGTAAACTGAAAGACAGGAAGCAGAAGGATTTAATGAACATGCCTTGAAGAGAGAGAGAGACAGAAGACACCAGACTGGCTCTGAATGATAAACACTGGAGAAAGCAAATGGAGTAAACATTCCTCTGTTTCCTGTTACATTTCCTCTTAAAATTGTAAGCCATAAAGATTTGATTGTCCTTCACTGTGCAGGACTGTAGGGAATGTTGCACACTCATGCTGGTGAATGCTTTCTTATTTTCACAGAGGGAGATCAAATCTCATGTGTACATGAAAGCCAGTGTATTCATGGAGACTTCTTGGAGGTGTGGAATGGAAATGTGCCATGTGCCCTTGCTTAAGAGATCCAATATAAACCAATGAATGTGCGCACCTTAAAGCTTTGCAAAACTAATTTCAATACATATTAAATTATATTTATTGATTTCTGCTTGTAGTTTCTGCAAAGTTTAATAAACTTTTGAATGGTAGTGCATAATGGTGTTGTTGGCAGCCCAACATGTGCAAATGTAATAATAATGCTAATTTTTGTTTTAATCAGCGTGAGACAATTGTGTCTATCTCTGGTTTTATATGGTAACCACTAAATGTGCTAAATAAGAAGGCGTTAGCTTAACTTGTCAAAGCACTTCGCAGTAGAAAATTCTGGGTCAAATTCAAAAGGTTCTGCATGCTTAAATGATCACTAATAACTATAAACATAAAATGCAATTAAGTCATTATGTTAATTAACTACAATTATAGAGTCAACTTTACATGTGCAGAGCTTTGTTAGCTACGATTGCAGATATTTGGCCCAGTTCTGCATAACACTGATATAACGTTGACTTGGGGGTTTTTTAATATTTTTTGTGCATTTATTTTTGTAATAGATGTCAATGGCATTTTGAAGTCAGAAAACCTCTTGTGTTATTGCACCACTTTAATACTGCACCTACTTGGCTGTTGTGAAAAAAAAAAATAACAACAACAACTTCCAACCGTCTGAGCTTTAAGAATGAGCTTCAGGTTATATCACACTGCTCCTGAAACAAGTTTAAACAGCAAAATGTAGGGGGAAGATCCACTGCTCTCTTTTCAGGCATGCAGACAGGAAGCCCTTCCCTCCGTTGTCAGAAATGAGATCTGTCTCCTGCATGAACAAGCTAGGCAACGCTGTTGCAGGTGAGCCCGTGGGCTTCCTCAAACCCCACACCTCCGTGTCTCACAGGACACAACGTGACAGTCACAGCTGCATTCTTCTTCCAGATACTTCCCTATTTTTGTTGAAAATGCTTTTTCCTCCCTCCCTTTGTCTCATCAAAACCACTGAGCCTGACACTTCAGAACAGATCTGGAGACACACCCAACACTGTCAGCACTGGACGCCCACATAATAGCAACCGCTCATCGCTCTCTTCTGCTATGGCAGGGTGCTGAAAGGGAGTGTGAGAACAGTTTGGACAGGTGTTTGGGTTTGGAAGGGAAGACTGAATGGGGAAAGCAAACATATGGCAAACTGAAAAATTAACTGTCCTAATTACACTCTCCATTTCATTTTCTGCTTAATAACTTAATGATAGGGCTCTTACACTTTTAGGCCAATGAATTTCCAAGGCTTTGCCTTTCCCAGGCATTCATTATTATTGAATAAGGGTTTTTAAAAACCCATTTATCAAGACTGCACTCACAAAAAGCCATTTCTAGCTGGTGAAATACTTGAAAGCAGGCCATACTGAGGGGAAAATAATGCTGCTGATAATTGATGAATCAAGAGCTATGAGTGAAAGCCATACAGGTGTGAATGCTGCTGAGCTCTAGCAGAGTCCTGCAAAAGATGAGCAGTGTATTCAATTTATGGATATTCTATTCGATTTGTCAACTTGTCACTGAAAGTAAAAAGAGCTGTTTTGTTATTAAACCAAGAAATGGTTTAATTTGTCATTTTCCAAAAAAGCAACGCACAGTGACTACAACAACAAAAAAAGTTTGTTTTAGTACGGATGTTGTAGTTTCTGTAATTCCACAATCAGAATTTCCCATGACTTTTCCAAATCTGGAAATCACAATTTTTCTTTGTGATCCCTATAAAGAACAAACTTAAAAGAAAGCCACAATGTGTTGCTTCAGAATCATAGGACCTATGAAAAATAACATCTGCATAGAAAGTTACAATAAAAACAAACATAGCACATGACAGGAAGTCGTTCTGATAAGTACCAGGTCAATAAATCATGGGAAATGAGAACAAGAGCAAAAAAACTATACTGTTTATTCCTCCTTCACTCCTCATAATTCTCTAAGATCTCCCACTTTGTCATTCATTAGAGACTCAAGACTGAAGGGAGAGAACAGTTCACTGGAGATTAGAGAACACCGGATGAGAGGAAGCTATAGGCTCCTTAAACCTCATCATGTCCCATAAGCCTTTATTTACAAGTGTTCATCTATGCAGTGGCGAAGGGAATCCTATTGAGGTTTAACTAGGCTAAGATGGTCTTTGTCTAGCGACACAAAGATTCTCAGTATGGCTGGGCAATATGGACAAAAAAAAAAAAAAAACATCTCTATATTTCAAATCCTGCCCATTGTTGTCCAACAAACAATGTTCATTGAACATTGAAGGCTATGAAAACAAATATAGTCAATGTAACCATGCTATATATAAAAAAAAGAGTTAAAAATTACATTCTTACATTGTAACAACATTACAACAAAAATTATTTTTAAAGCAGAAGTTAAATTCACTAAACTAAAAATGGAAAATAGAGCACAGATTAAATGTTAAATCTATCCATCAATCCATCTACCTACCATCTACAAATCCAACCATCCATCAACCTATATACCTACCTATCTACCTATCTAGCAACCTACTTACTTATCCATCCTCTCATCAAGTCATGTACATTTAGTGCCTTAAATGGAACTATATACTGTATCTGTTACTGTCTTGTTTGCTATTTTTAAGCTTAAACATTGCCACTATGAGTAAATTATTGATAGGCACTAGAAGATCACAAAATAACAAAATATTTCAAAGTTTTCTGTTCTACAGTTAAAAAAATCCAAGCTTTACTGCCCCAGATTCATGGCTATGTTCAGCAGGAGCCGTGGAATGCTAATGTAATTAGACAGCAGGCGGGACGGTTGCTCTTTTTCATTTTTTTTATCCCGAAAGCAAGAACGTGTATGCAGTATAGACGCAGTGGGGGGCGGTGGTGAATGACCCACTTTACTCTGCACCGCAGAACATCTCAACCAAAGCATCACGGGCACTGCTCTCCAAAAGAGCCGCACAAGAGTTTAACCCTAATACACCGAGTTGTGTGGTCCTGTCAGTGCGCCACTGTTAATGGCCGGCATTAGCCGTGTTGTCATCACTGATCAACAAACCAGCGCAACGTCTCATTTTGTATGATTAAACATTAACGCTGTGTGGCATTAGTGATTTGATGCACGCCTGCTTGCGCAGAACAAATGAATAATTTGTTATCTGTGATGAAACAAACAAACGCTGATCCAATGGCTGCTTGGTAAGCAGTGGCACTAATATTTTTCTGGCAAAACAACAGATAAAACCTCAAGAACATAAATGGGGCCCTGGCACACAGATCAAAAAAAGCAAACAGATAAAGCAACTGTGCTGTCCTTAAAAGGAAAAGCTGTATTATAAATCACAACATGCTGCGGGTATTTCGATTTTGCTGAAAAATATCAGGAAAGTCTTGTTCTTATCAGACAAACCATGGAAGTGCATTCGCTTTTTATCAAACACTTCAACAAGGCACCAGTGAAAGTTTAACGGAGAACAACTACACATACTCGCACTAACAAACAGATTAGGATAAAGCACTAAACATTTATCCCCAAAGCAAAGCAAACTTTTAATCATAAACACTCTCTTCTACCAAAAACAGAAAAACAGTCTGTTCTAGCTCCATCTGAGGGCAGCTGAGGCAGCACCAGATGAAAGTGGAAGATAATCAGGCTGATAGGCGGCAAACGTACGTACCAAGTCCTGGGTGGGCAGTGAAAGGCTGCTGGCCCTCACGTCCTCCATGTCCGGCTCCATATTCTCCTTCTCCTCCCCGGGGGAGGGAGAGGCGTCCGGGCCAGAGCACGTGCTCACTAGGTCGGGCAAGCTGGTGGACGGGTACTTGTGGAAGTCCACTTCGGATTCATCCTGGGAAAGGAAGGGAGAGCGGCTGGAGAGAACATGTTGTGTGCCGTTGAGCAGCCTGCGAGTATTTTTAACTTTATCTCGGAAAGCCGAGCGGCGAGCCCATCAGCGCTTCACTCTTCAATTTTTTAGCTGCTACAAGCATCTGCCTGTGACATCTTTATGTGCTTGAACAGCTGACACAGTTTATATGAAGAACACATCAAGAACAGCTCATGATTTGTGTGTGAAGACACTTGACACACAATTATTGATAGGCTATGAGGCCGATTTGTTTGCAAACTCAAACTCACCCTGCTGGCCACCACCAGCTGTACGAGTCCAGCAGTAGAGCGCAGGATGGCTACAGCTTCCTGGTGTGAGAGACCAACCAGGGAGTGACCGTTTATCATTAGTAACTCATCGCCTGCCTTCAGACGGCCATCTCTGAAATTAAAAAAAGAACCACGGAAAGCATGACCAGGTCATCCCCTTACATGAAAAACAAGCAGCATATACTCCTGATGTCATGGTGCAGCTATTAAAGTGAAATGTTAGTTGGATGTTAATGAATGTTAGTCAGGAATCGATTGGATCACTACAAGTGGTTTCTATATGACAGTGCAAATAATGTCAACTTGCTATACTGAACAAGTCCACTCGCAACAAGTCCAGGAATGTGTATTAAAAAAGTAAATACCTAAATGTATTTGAACCAAAAAGAATACAGAATATATTTCAAACTAATTTTATACTTAACGTCCTTGATGCCCATGTGTCGTGGGACTAGAGCAGGGATTTACTCTTGAAGCTTCAAAACTGTATAAAATAATTTCTGGATCATCCACATGCAATTTTACTATTTATTTGTCTAGAGGGTTCAATATCTAAATGATGCAATAGCCATTGTGTTTAGAGTGAAATGAGTCCAGATTCATCATGCTTTTATCAAGAATTTTTTTTTTATTATGACAATGATATCCCACAAAGCAGTGTTAATTTTGTTAATGAATAATTATCACCATTGTTTTCATTAACAACATTTTTTTTCACTGAAGAAAACAAGACAACTAAATAAAAAACAGTTTTTGATGTACAGTTTTCTGTGCACACACATCCGAAGTGCGCACACGGAGCGCTGCCTCTCTGACAGCATATGAGTAATAAATTGAGTTTCATTTCTTTTTGCGCTTAAAATGACACATACAAAAATATATCAAACTGCCCATTTTGGCGAGTATTCATTTAAACAGAGTCGGTTCTGTCTTAAGTGAAAGTAAATAGTTATAGAGAATAGAGAAAATCGGATGTGTATCATTGGAGCCATGCATTAGTTCATAAAGTGACAGTACAGCCTAATAAACCTGCTGCTGTCCTTAAAGGTGCTGTAAGTATTATTTGAACAATGCTGTTCAAACACTATTGATATTTGAAATCAACCCAAACAAACCCACCCCTCTCTTCATTGCTCCGCCTCCAAAACTCACACTCCAATCCTAACCACCCTGCTCCGAGTCGGTCTCGAACCCCGGCCCGATCGCTGCTGGTAAGCGAGGCGAATGCACTGACAATGATGCTAAACACCGCATTCTCTAGCAGTCGTCAGTGTGCAGCAGTTTAACTGCAAAACTCTCACTGTTACACATGCAATGCGAGTGGATGTGTTTATCACAGCTGATGCGCAACAAAATGCTTCACGAAAAATAAAGCGCAGTTGATGAACGAACAACAAAGAAGCACAAAAAATGAACTTACAGTACACAAGAGTAAATACAAAGTATTTGTTGTTAGTCGCAAACAGCAAAGCAGCTCCAGACAATCAAAACCCAGAGTTACTCACATGAGTAGTGGGACGAAAGCAGCCTCCGCATCTGTTTTCAGGCCTTCCCACTTAGCTCTCTCCAGTGCTGGAAAGCTTTTCTAATATAAACGCGGGTCCTAAAGCACTTGCCCAGTCATAAACCTTCATTCCAGTGATATTCTTTTGAGCTCTTTTGTATTGTGTCCCATTTTTTTGTTCTGCAGTTTTTTTTTTCTTCTTATTTTCAAATCTCCCTCTTGCTCATTCTCTCTTCTAGACCGTCATAAGCCCCCTAATGCTGATTGGTTTATACGTTTGTTGTTGGTATCGGCCCGACTAACTTCCAAACAGTGTTTTTGAAATACTACTGAGTCCCCCTTTAATGTTAACTCAAACGACAAAAGAAAAAGAGAAAATCACTCACTGCTCTTGACTGAGTAACTTTAGTAGCTTTAATAAAGATTTATACAAGGAAGAATATGCACTATTTTACATTTGATTACTTTATTCAATTTATTTATTCAAAATATTTCTTACCTGAATACTACCTGCCAAACTATGTTTTAGTTGACTAAAACTAGACTAAGACAATTCAGATGACTAAAATATGACAAACTAAATTTAATTTTAGTCAAAAGATTATGACTAAAACTAAATCAAAATGAACACTGCTACGAAGACATCTCTGTCTCTGCTACATTCTTCCAGTTGCAAATGTCCTCAGACAGTTTGGATCCTTCCAGCCTGACCACTCAACTTCATTACGATGAACAGTGTGCAGTGAAGAGAGAAAGATTCAAAATCTGAAAGCCTCTCACTGGTCAAAATCCTCAGGGCTTCAGTCACAGATGAAGGAATCTGAGGTTATCTCAGTGTTAGCCGTTACATAAGAGCAGGAAACTTCATAACTACCCACATCATGCTGCACTGATGGCCCTGAATCTGACCACCTCTTGCGCCACACTAAAAAAGCAAGATTTGGAAAGCAGCCAGTTTGACCAATATGCATGATTCATGTCTACAGGTTTCTCAGAAATGGCCCACATTAAAACTGTGTGGGAGAAAATGTAGGATTGTTAAATTATAACAATAAACCCTTGTGCTGGTCATACCAATAGCCCGCTCTGACTGTAGGCGCTGTGGGGGAGCTGCCTATGTATGTATTTTACAACAGATCTGCAACATCTCATGAATTTGTATATCCTGTAATCAATTAATGTTTTCGGGTCCCAAGGCAAAGCCACAAGGGCTCATTTTCCCTGAACACATCTATTTAACTTAGCACATCTTCTAGAGGGAGCAATTCAAATTCTTTGAGGCAATAAGGGTTAATTTCAGCTTTTGGCTCATTACCATCAGGTTGTTGTGCTTTCTTTAAACTTTGCCAAAGTGTGCATTAATGAATCACAAAGGGAAGCATGTCAGCAAATTCTCCAACATGTTACAGCTTAAAATACACAGTTTAAGGGCCAATGCACATGTAGAAGGGGAGGGAAAGATTACTGTAGTATTAAAAAAAAGACCCTGCGATTGTTATTGTGTGTTTGTATAAAGTAAAGGGATACATCATGTTAGAATCCTATGCTGACTCTGTCTAGCTTTGCAAAATGACAGCTATTTGCTTAAATATACTGGTACCGCAAACCACTCGATGTGGAAATCACCAGCAGGGACATCTTGCAATTAGTATTTTTGAGGGGAGCACATTTGAGGGTGGCAACAGAACTGTTTTGAGTTTTATGTGGAAAAAAACAACCCCCAAATAAAAATAACTATTCTTATTTATAATAAAACTTTACTTTTATTATAGTAATAAATTATCCCCCTTTTCTCTCTCCCACTTTGCTTCCTGTCTGCTTACTGTCCTATAATAATAAAAGGCAAAAAAAAAAAAAAAATCTTAAAAAAAAAGAATATTAGGCCTTTAACTCATGCATAGATTTCATCATAGTCTTCCACGTGTTCTGTAGCTTTCAGAAACAAACTAATTTAAAGCTTATAAGCACTGACACTGCAAGGCCTATCTCGGCGTTTGAGCCCATTTTGTAAATTGGCGGCTATTCTTTAAAGTCCTTCAAACCTAACGTCCTCAACTACCTAGCGTACGCGGAGTTTGGTCAATCAGTAAAAGTCATTTTAACAGAAGGCAAAAAATATATATATTTTTAGTAAAATTTTGAACAAATTCCCCCAATCACACGAAAACTCGATGGTTCTGCACAAATCACCAAGGCTGTGTGACATATTTTAGCTTAAAAACTAATACACCAAAAGATGAAAACTTTAAGGCACTATTCATTTTCTACGATTAGAGCAATGTTTAGTAGAATGTGGGATATCAATAAAACACGTCTTATTTAGGATTACTGCCGCTTCCATGGACAGTACTTTTGGTAGTACTTGTCAGAAATGTAGAAATGTCAGAAGCATCAAAAATAACATAGATGGTTGAAAATACTGAACAGTTGTGATATATGACGAGCACTGAGCGGGTCCGTCTCTGGCTCAGCTCCAGCCAAAGCGCGAACACAGATTTGAATTTAGCAGCTGAGAACATGATGCACTGAATGTTTTAATCACACGTGTGTGATCTACTCTTCAAAGGGTTAATTATTAAATGTAAAAATATTATTTTTTTGTCTTTTGGAAGCTGCGTTCAAATCCATTTGGCTTAAAAATCTGGTCATGACACCTCTGATCACCAGGGAGTCAGCGATATGGTATTTCACTGATGTCTGGGTTATTATATGATAATATCCTAATTTTTTGGTTTAGTGTATATTTATACAAAATTCAAATTTTCCCCCTTTAATCTGCACTGGAAAAAAATAAAATAAAATAAATAAATCTAAACCACAGACATCAGTTTAATTAAAAATTAATATTTGCCAATACTGTTAAATTATCATTATTACTGATATGATACCAACATTTAATTTTAATTTAACAGTGTCTGTAAATATTGAGTATTTTATTGTGCATGTTCACTTTACTTGTTTTTACATTTAGATTACATTTGTCATCATCTAAAGTTTACAATATTAATCATTAAAAACACCAATAATTTAATAACACCGTTAATAATTAATCTGCAAATTTTCCGTTATGGACCATATCATGAAATGAATCATCAGTTTATTGTATTGGCCAGAGTTTTAATATTAGCACATTTTCATTTATTCTGTATTTTGGATTAGGGTTAGTTGGGACTTTGTTTTAGTAAAACAACAAGTGTACATTGACTTAATACATTGTACTTTTACAAAAAACATTCATATAAATAATATAACTAAAAAAGTGATGATTCTTTGGCATGTGAATATCACAGTATCGTGATGTAAAATGACGCAATACTTAAAATAAAATAATATTTTTCACTACCCCTACTCATTGGTAAATTAGACATAATGTGGACATAATGTCAACAGGACAGCAAAATCAGAAATCTTTCCAAACACTAGTAATACAGAGCACTACGATTACAACTACCGAATCTTCTGATACCTTGTGAACTGGTCATTATCGTACAATTGGCAGCGTGACTGGATATTTTCTGTGCAACCATATAAGGGTGTCACAATGGCTTTGAAGATTAATGAGTATCACGGAGGGCACTCAAGACTCGCTGACACTTGCATATGTATGAGATGTTGATTGAGCAGTATCACCACGGCACCTACTGTTGCCACGGCAGCAACTGAAAACCTTTGCTAATGAAAGCCGTTTACCTCTGTGCAGCTCCTCCCTCCTCCACGTGGGCCACGATGATACCGTGAGGAGAGCGTTTGGACCCTCGCCCGCCCGTGATCTGGATACCCAGTCCGTCTTGACCCTTCACCATGTGCATCTTCCAGATCCGGCTGCCCTCACAGGGCTGTAGATAAGAAGAGGGGGGATATTTATCCATATGCTGGAACAATCAGGAATGTGCTTTATTATATAACACTAGATATACCAAAACTCCTGCAGCAGCTGTTTTGTGGTTTTAACTTACGTTACAGTTCCCAAACTGTTACCCATTTTATGCTGCGTTTCATGCAAAAAATAAAAAATAAATAATAATCTTTGAACAAACTGTTCAGAAAATTAAGAAACATTATTTATATAATTTCAGTAAATTTATAGCCTATTTCTCTCAAATAAGAAAAAAGGTTTTGTAGAGGTAAATGGAAGAACTGAACTGATGCATTTTCCATGTTTTTTTTTTTTTTTTTTAATCCAGGCTTATTTCCTCCTTTGGAAAGGGCATAAATCAGAAGAAGGGAAACTTTAAGAGCACCTGTTTTTGAGAGTTTCATGAGCCTCTCCTCTCACTGTGTGAGCTGCACGTCAGCAATCACTTACATATTATCGTTGATTATATATATTACACTTATATAATACCATTAATGCTTTCATCGTTCTATCAGACAAAAATTACATTTGGTTCAATTCAAGTTCATCAAATAATAGAACAGACATTTTAAATGTCAATGTTTTGGACTATTATAAAATATATTTATAATAGAATGTGCACTTTGTTCTCACATCTTGTCTATTCTTGCACAAGAATATTTTTTTTTGCCTATTATGATAGCTAAACAAACAACTAAAAAAAAAAAATTATTCTCTGCTTTTGAATGAAAATCAAAATAAGTGACAGACTTTGTTATGAGGTTAAATGAACCTGATCCTGTTTCTCAACAGAAAAACAGACATCTTCCTAACTGTACTTCATACATGTACAATATGGTTTAAAAGTCCATTACATACAATAATGTCATGACATTCAGAGTCCTTTTTTTTCAGTCAGGCTTCAAATGCATGAATTCATTTCAGCCACTGAGCCATTCATAGCTATTGTGCCTGGCATCAAAGCTTTTCTAACAGTAACGCTAACACAGAAGCCCATGAATTTCCAAAAACCATTTTAAAGACGGGTCTTGAAATCAGCCTAAAAAAAAAAAAAAATTGATCTTACATAACCTTTCATATTGTTAATTCTGTCAAAAGAGTTGCAATTTTGTAATTCAAAGCTCTGTTTTATGTCTGTATGTAAAGTTAAAAGAAAATCTTGTTTTTTTTCAAATGTTAAAATAATTTATTCTATCACCAGAAAAAATGGCCAACATCAGAAGGCTTGCCAAAGAGGCAGAGTACACAGTGAAACAAAAGTGAAGATGTTCACAAGTCGTAAAATTAAAAAAAAATTCTTCACAGATACCACACTTGCTAAAATATACTTTTTAGGTATTAGCTAAATATACTACCATACACAAGCTTCGAGTCAGAAAGATTTTTTGATTCTTTAATTAAGCAAGAATGCATTCAATTGATCAAAGTGACAGTAAAGACTACATTGTTGCAAATTTCTATTTCAAAGAAAAGGTGCTCTTTTGAGCTTCCTATTCACCAAAGAATCCTGAAAAAATGCCATGGTTTCCATTAAAATATTACACAGCATGACTGTTTTCAACATTGATAATAATAAGAAAATGTTTAAGCACAATGTGACACTGAAGACTGGAGTAATGAGGCTGAAAATTCAGCTTTACCATCACAGGAATAAATGACATTTTAAAATATATTAAAATAGAAAACAGTTCTTTTAGATTGTAATAATATTTCACAATATTACTGTTTATTTTAATCAAATAAATGCAGGCTTGATGAGCATAAGACACTTCTTTTAAGAACATAAAAAGAATCCTACTGACCCAAAACTCAGAGGTGTAAAGAGTACCTGAAAACCATACTTTAATAAAACCTTACAGCAAAAATGACTCCATTACAAGTCACCAATTCCAATACGACTTGAATAGAAGTCTTAAAGTATCTGATTTTAACAGTACTTAAGCATTTTACTTGGGCTGAATGTAGGCTCAAAGCTGCACTAGTCCTCAACACCTAATAGACATGCCAGTGAAAATAAGAAACAACTGATTTGTAATATGAGAAATCATGTTTATTTTCTAAAATCAAAATAAAACTGAACACCTCAATATTGCAATAAATCAAAGTCGACACAAAAGCCTTTTAAACGTCTACAAACTCTCAGCTAAGCTCAAGTGCACAAAAGGCCAATATCCTTTAATATCCTCATCAATATAGCAGATAAATAAAATAATGTTAATTAAAATTAGTCAAAGTCTACTTGCACTGGATGTGCTGGTTTCGGCCAGGTGAGTAAAGGCAGAACGCACAAGATATAGTACCTTAAATGCCCTTAGATGGTGATATCGCTTCTTTATATCACAAACAAACTGCTGCAGAAAAAGTTAGGTGCCATGCAAAATGTAATATGTAATTGCATTACTCATCACAAATGTATTGGAGTAAAAAGTACATTTACTTGTTCAAAAATGTAGTCAAGGAGAGAGTAAATGTTGCTAATATATATTTGATACTCAGTACAACTACAAAGTAGCCAAAAAAATACTTAAGCACAGTAACTAATTACATTTACTCAAATACTTTACACCACTGCCAAAACTTTTGAACAGTAGTGTGTGTATGTCTGATTAACCCGAGTAACCTGCTTGGAAGAACTCATTATTTTTGCAATTCTGCTTGGTGCCTCTTGTGGCACAGATGCACACTTCAACCTTAACACATGACAGTTGGGTTAGCACACACCTCTGAACTACAAACATGCTGCCACTTGTTCACATTTCCTTTGAAATCTGTCTAGAAGAGGGGCATGTTCTCAAGGAAAGCCTGTCGGCGGGGTGAATCACCGACACGGGATATCTCACTGAGATGGTCTGCTGCCTCTCTTCTGACTTTCTCACGCTTTTCCTGTTCACTGTCAAAATAAGTTTACACATCCTCCCTCTGACATGTTCCTACGCAACATGCTTGCATAGTCACATTAATGCTACCAATTACTCTCATGGTAATCTCACTGTACGTCTAGGAAATTTATTTTTTAATCACATTTTGGAAAAGTGCATTTGAGAGGGAACAAGTCCATAAACTGTAATTAATGTTGCACATAGATTATGTTTCCTGTTAACTGGGTTGTGAAGTCAGTCATAACTGATTAGTCATCAGTGTGTATACAACTACAAAGATTAAAACACTATGAATTGTTCTTTGATATTGTGGTTGGTGAGGTGCAACATAATGGTGACACACATTCTGGTTGAGATATTACATTGCTCCAAGGTAATGTGACTAATTTCAGTGGCTCAATGTGTTATTGTCAACTTCAAAATGATTTTTGATTTGCTTGTAAAACTGCCATTATGTGACATGATTCTAACCATTTAGATAATCCACTGAAAAAGCCATTTCTGCCTAAATTGACCCTGTCTGGTTGATTTATTCATATAAAATTATCCACCTTATTCCTGACGAGCCTACTGCGTTTTGAATTATGGGTGGCACTTCTGGTTTGGGGACCTTCCATTCAAAAAGACTTAAATAATTTAAAATCATAAGGTTGCCCTATAAATAAAGCTTCTCCGTCAGTTTGACTGAATGAGCTATCAATTTTCCTTCTTGTTTTATTTTCAGACATCATGAGAATAACGTAACGCTTGGTATTTTAACGTGACAAGTTATAACAAGAATATCTATGGCAAGAGCTCTTTTCAGTCGTTGCTTTTCCTAATGATTATTTTCTTTTTCCCATTTGCATTCTGTTGTAATAGTATGAAAAACAACAACATCTCACATTTGTGGTCTGTTCTCCCAATTTAATTTACTATATATCCCATTAATAATTCATTGGAATGCACAAAGAATCTCTTGTTTTTCTCCTCAAATCCTTACGTCTCTTTCCAGATTTGTTTTCACAGATAAATACAATTTATTATCTGTAAAAATGATGGAAATCACTTTGAAATAGTATCACACAATGCTGAAGTTGAAGCAACATTGTGTAACTTTTTGTGTCGAAAATTTACAATATTTATATAATGAGCAAGTACATCATGAATCCATTTTCCAAACAGTGGTACACCTAAACAGAGAAAAGTAGCTCCAAAAATTCTTCCGCAAGACGCATGCAGTTCTGTTTATCAGTCGCTAGAGTGCCAAAAGTTCCATGGTGTTGCTTTAATGAACATTTTTGATTAAGGCAAAGTATGTTACATAATACAGATATATATTACTACAGTGATATTTAACCCATTCGTTATTGCTGTGGAATAAATCGTGCTTTTGGGGTTATTCATGGTCTGTTCAAAGTACCTTGTTGATGCTTTTACACTTCTAAATGTCCTTTTAATGTTCGATGGTTGAAGGGTGAGCAGAATAATGTCATCTCACAGTTTACACCCACAATTCTTGCAAAACTTCATGGGGGGTGGGAATAAGGTGGATATTTTTTACCTTAATAATAAGGATGCACTGATATTTAAATTCTGGCAAAATACTGATAAATGGCCATTAAAGGTGCCATAGAACGTCTTTTTAAAAGATGTAATATAAGTCTAAGGTGTCCCCTGAATGTGTCTGTGAAGTCTCATACCCCATAGATTTTTTTTTTTTATTAATTTTTCTAAATTGCCTATTTTGGGGCATCATTAAAAATGCGCCGATTCAGGCTGCGCAGCCCCTTTAAATCTCGTGCTCCCCGCCCACAGAGCTCGCGCTTGCCTTAACCAGCCTAAACAAAGTTCACACAGCTAATATAACCCTCAAAATGGATCTTTACAAAGTGTTCATCATGCAGCATGTCTAATCGCGTAAGTATGGTATTTATTTGGATGTTTACATTTGATTCTGAATGAGTTTGATAGTGCTTCGTTTAGGGCTGCACGATATATCGCATGAGATTGTCACGCGCATTTCGTCAGTAAAGCCGGTTCCCTGATTACCGCTAAATCGCCATCACCTGCTTTCAAATGGAGCGCCATTTAATACACAGAGCCGTAGATCACTGAAAAGCCACGCAATATCGCGTTCATTATCGAAGGTGATTCCGCTGCGATATGAACGCGATATTGTGTGGCTTTTCAGTGATCTACGGCTCTGTCTATTAAATGCCGCAACATTTGAAAGCAGGTGATGGCGATTTAGCGGTAATCAGGGAACTGGCTTTACTGACGAAATGCGTGTGACAATCTCATGCGATATATCGTGCAGCCCTAGCTTCGTGGCTAAAGCTAACATTACACACTGTTGGAGAGATTTATAAAGAATGAAGTTGTGTTTATGAATTATACAGACTGCAAGTGTTTAAAAAATGAAAATAACGACAGTCTTGTCTCTGTGAATATAGTAATAAACGATGGTAACTTTAACCACATTTAACAGTACATTAGCAACATGCTAATGAAACATTTAGAAAGACAATTTACAAATATCAGTAAAAATATCATGATATCATGGGTCATGTCAGTTATTATCGCTCCATCTGCCATTTTCGCTGTTGTTCTTGCTTGCTTACCTAGTCTGTTGATTCAGCTGTGTACAGATCCAGACGTTAATACTGGCTGCCCTTGTGTAATGCCTTGAACATGAGCTGGCATATGCAAATATTAGGGGCATACATATTAATGATCCCGACTGTTACTTAACAGTCGGTGTTATGTCGAGATTCGCCTGTTCTTCGGAGGTCTTTTAAACAAATGAGATTTACATAAGAAGGAGGAAACGATGGAGTTTGAAACTCAATGTATGTCATTTCCATGTACAGAACTCTTGTTATTCAACTATGCCAAGATAAATTCAATTTTCCATTCAATGGCACCTTTAATAAAATTCTTGTACCATTTTGTCAAAATAAATTAAAAGTAAAAACACTAAGAACTAAAATCAAGATTTAATTTTTAAAAGATGTTTTAAAGATTAAGAAAGGTACATTTTGAACATAAAAATACCGGAAATGAGAATTCACATTTAAATATCCAATAACAACCAATACCAATAAATAAAAATTTTTTAAAAAAAACACTATAATAATCTGCCTAAAACCAATATGGTACTAATATATTGTGCATCCCTACTAAAAAATCAAAAATCGACTCAAGCCCTTCAAAGAGCGTGTATTTGCTAAATCTGTGTGTGGGAAAACTTTTTTTTTTAAATTTCATTTTAAATGGAAGTTAAGGACAGTTATACAATTAAGCATATGGATTCAGTCTGTTGTCCTTTCAAGTGGCTTTCCGAAAATTGCTTGTTGCAGAATCTCATGGAACCCGCACCTTGTCTGTCTTTGAAAGCCTGTGTGATTGTTCAAAATCAGACACATACAGCTTTTTGGCATGATCGCTCAAGCAGTTCTTCCAACCACTGGCACATGGATACATCTAGAAGAACCCTTATGGTTATTTTGAGTGAGCCACTCAGTTTAAGGTCACAAGACTTACATGCTCCAAGGAACACTAGCAGTCCCAGCGGAGAATCAAATCGGAAACATGTGCAGTTAGCCGCACTGTGGGGTCCAAACTTCTAATTACATGATGAGCATCAACCAACCACTCATTCATCCTCAAAGCAAAATCAATGGCAAATGTTTGAATTTGTGCACTTAAAGGGCGTTTCCAAAGATTTTAAAGTGCCCTCTTTTCTGTTTGTTTGCTTATTTATCACATTTTATGCTGACGTTTTATGGCCATAAATGTGTTTAACAACTTATTTAGTTATATATTTTATATTTTAATAAATTTTTTAAATATAACATTAGTATTTGTAATATTTCAATATTATTGAATAATTCTTTTAATATTTCTTACCTGACTGGAAGTTTCACTGCTTATTGACTCAGACAGGCGTGAGTGTAATCGGCTGGGTAGGGTGGCCGTGCTCCCCAACTTCAAGTGATTGGATATCACCTCTGAGGAGCCAATGACCGGACTATCATCGGTCGGTGTGTCCTGAGGGGTGCTGCTCTCTGGTGACGTGACCTCTGCCTCCATGGAGCTGTAGCCATTCTCATGCTCAAAGTCCCGACTATCTTTACGGTCTTTGCTGTCGCGAGTGAACGACGAGCGGGAAATGACGCCAAATTTGCGGGTTCGTTTTCCATTCTGTCCGTTCTGTGTGGGGCTGCCAACAGGCTCGTTGGAGACACTGCGCCGGTGTTCATTAGAGACATCCACACAGTTGCCCCCACTGCTGCCATTGCATGGAGGGAGAGGAGCCTTGCGTTTGATTCTTCGCAACATGATCAGGTAGATGCAGCCTCCATTCCAGCACTGGTCCGCCAAGTAACTGTGGAGAAATAAGATAAAAAATTAAACAAACTGCTAAAACACATGATCACAATGTAAATTAACCCATTTGGTAGCAAAGTAAACATTACTAGGGATTACAGAGCTGTCCATCAAATCAAACATTTACAATCACATTAAATACACTAGTCAAATACTGTACATGTTTACAGATCACACCCAAATGACCCATTTTCTTTTGTGGAACACCAAAGGTGAATTTTTAAATAATATCTTGTTCACTCCTTTACATGTAATAAAAAAAGTGAATGAAGACCGGGGCTGCAAAGCTAAAATAAAGCAATAATCCCCAAGAAGCCATGGTTTACAGTGAATTTATAACAGCTAAAGGGGTGTTGTTAGGCACGACCCGAAGCGGAGTTTGCTTTTATGAGTGAGTCACTCAGTCGCAAAGACATTTATATTGAAACTTGTTGTGAACACGGAACAAGACGCAAATGACAAATGCTTTGACTGGCACTGTCAGTGTCAGCAGGGCATGAGAAAACCCATTAAATGTTAAAAGGACAAGATCGCAGCAGACATTCAAACTGAATTTTTTATTATGAACATAGGATTGACCTGAAGGAAAATGCCAAATTTGAATGCAGGTAATACACTTGGTCACTCGATATCTCTCTCACAATACTCTTCTACATAATGCTGTAAGCTTCAATGAACAAAATCAATTGAGAACAAACATATGTTTACGTTGTTAAGAGTGGTTGCTAAGACGGACGCAGCAACATACACACTCGAGAATTGTTTTCGGGAATTTTACAACGGCTTTGAACGCGGCTCAACCAATCAGAATCAAGGGCTGGAACTATCAGTTTTATAATAATTAAAAAGTTCTCAAAACAACTTTGCACTTTATTGCAAATCTTCTGAATCCTTTATTCACAAATTTTGACATCCATTGTAGCTCTTATTGTTGCACTGGTGCAAGACCATATAATAGCTGCTGAAAATTCAGGTTTTTCCATAACAGGAATACATTACATTTTCAAATATATTCTGATAGAAAAGTTCTTTTAAAGGTGCCATCGAATTGAAAATTGAATTTGCCTCGGCATAGTTGAATAACAAGAGTTCAGTACATGGAAATGACATACAGTGAGTCTCAAACTCCATTGTTTCCTCCTTCTTATATAAATCTCATTTGTTTAAAAGACCTCCGAAGAACAGGCGAATCTCAACATAACAACGACTGTTACGTAACAGTCGGGATCATTAATATGTACGCTCCCAATATCTGCATATGCCAGCTCATGATCGAGGCAATAGACAAGGGCAGGACATCTGGATCTGTGCACAGCTGAATCATCTGACTAGGTAAGCAAGCAAGGACAACAGCGAAAAATGGCAGATGGAGCGATAATAACTGACATGATCCATGATAACATGATATTTTTAGTGATATTTGTAAATTGCCTTTCTAAATGTTTCGTTAGCATGTTGCTAATGTACTGTTAAATGTGGTTAAAGTTACCATCGTTTCTTACTGTATTCAGGGAGACAAGACTGTCGTTATTTTCATTATTAAACACTTGCAGTCTGTATAATTCATAAACACAACTTCATTCTTTATAAATCTCTCTAACAGTGTAGCATTAGCCGTTAGCCACGGAGCATACTATCAAACTCACTCAGAATCAATGTAAACATCCAAATAAATACCATACTTACGCGATTAGACATGCTGCATGACGAACACTTTGTAAAGATCCATTTTGAGGGTTATATTAGCTGTGTGAACTTTGTTTATGCAGTGATAAAGTCGAGAGCTCGGGAGGGGGCTGAGAGCACGCGATTTAAAGGGGCCGCAGCATGAATCGGCGCATTTCTAATTATGCTTCAAAATCTAAAAAAAATCTATGGGGTATTTTGAGCTGCAACTTCACAGACACATTCAGGGGACACCTTAGACACCTTATTACATCTTGTAAAAAAACGTTCGATGGCACCTTTAAACTGCAATAATATTTCACAACATTACTGTTTTTATTGTATTTTTGACCAAATTCTTTCAAAAACAAAAATGTAAAAATCTTACCAACCCATGACTTTTGAACGATAGGGTACATCACATTTTGTGTTACATGAAAGGTCATAAGAATAACATGAGGGAGAGTAAATGAAAGAACCTTATTTTTTGTGTGAATATGCCTTTAACCTGTATAATTAAGAGAGCAAACAAACGAGCTTCTAAATCTGTCATAATTAATGGTTGTGGGATTATCTGAGAGTTTTTGAAATAAGGAAGGGCACTGATACAGAGCATGTTTTACACCATGTCTAGACATGTCCAAAGACAGATTCATGACAGAAGAAACTGATATATGGTACCTCAGGGACATTCTGAGACATTCCGCATTAGCTGGTGCAACTTAAAAGTTTAACTGCTAGCTGCAGAAAGGTTTATCATATATGACCTCCATTTTAGCTCTTCTCTCATGTGATTCTCATAAAGAGTGCTTGGATTGACATATTTAGCTGTATACTGAACACGTTTGACAATCTCAGCTGGTGTGTCATTATACATTAACAAGTTAAAATGATCATAGTTAATCATTTGTGCTTCTTGTTTTGCAGAGTTTGGTTTTAATGATGTCATATAAAAGGT
The DNA here is from genome assembly GCF_018812025.1 of Megalobrama amblycephala. Taxonomy (NCBI): domain Eukaryota; kingdom Metazoa; phylum Chordata; class Actinopteri; order Cypriniformes; family Xenocyprididae; genus Megalobrama; species Megalobrama amblycephala. The sequence goes on from NC_063047.1 coordinate 21,273,241, forward strand.
GACCTCAAAGTACAAAGAAAAAATGAAGGATTTATATATCTCGAATAAAGCTTTTAAATGCTTGATCTCATCTTGATATCCTTAAAGGAATAGTTCACCTAAAAATGAAAATTCTGTCATCATTTACTCTCCCTCATGTCTTTCCAAACCTGTATGACTTTATATCTTCTGTGGAACACAAAAGAACACATTTAAAGAAATGTCTCAGTGTTTTTTGTCCATAAAATATAAATCTTTAGTGTTAGACAGAAGAAAGCCATTCAGATTTGGAACGACATGGCAGAATTTCATTTTTGGGTGAACTATATCATTAATGCATAAAAACGGGCCAAATAAAGATGTAGACAAACTTTAGAACAACCACCTAGTCCTAAGAAACGTAATATTAGGTCAAAAGAGTGCACACACCTTGAGTTTAACTGATGCCAGGGTCCCAGGGTCAAATGAATGAACAATGTCCTTCAATATTATGGTAAGACTACATCCAATGCCGCACACAGGTCTAATCAACTGATGTTTCCCCAGTTTTCCTAGCTTCCAGCTGTACAAAGGCACGGGGGAGTGGACTTTCTATGACAATGTCCCCCTGACTAGACATACTGACAGCGCTGATGTAACACACCAACAAAGCATTTGCTTACATCCCCTAAACAGCAAGCCAGACAATGGAGGAGATACTAATGAAAGAAACTAAAGCGAGAGGAGGTGTTTTAGACAGAAATAGTGAAAGAGAGTAATGATTAAATGTGTCCTGAATGGAATATCATAAATATATGCTAATGTTTTTTATTTTACCAATTGTCATCAACAGCAGTATATTCAGTCTCAACACCCTTAGACATAGAGGAATCTCAATGACAGTCTTTATTCATCTTTGAATGCTTTCTTGTTGACATCTTTATCTAGTGCCATGCCATGCCATCGGTTAAATAACATGCAACAGTATATGCTACTGTTATTCACTCCTTTAAGTGAGGTATGCCATGAAACATACATTCTTTAAAGTGGTAGTCATGTATATATCAACCTGAGTTTCAGCTCAAATCAATTGTCAAAATGATGCATTCTGCACTCTGGCCAGCTGCTAATGACAGAGCGAGGTCAACCGAGTCTGTTGTTTAGATGATTACAGGGCCTGGACATGCAAACATACCATATGAATTCATCATCAACATTAACAAGAGCTGTGTTCAAATAAACAACACGCATGATAGCTCAGGTCTGATTCTCTCTGGAGATCAGGATCAATGAGGTATGCAAATTCACTCACATTAGATCTCCTGGAACTAAAGTATGCTGAAAGTACTGAAAGGACTGAAAGGACTGAAAGTACTGTCAAGTTAAAAATACAACAAAGCGAGGAACGTTCAGGAAATGGCAAGTCGATGAATTCCCTGAAGAAGATGGAGGCATAGTATTTATGCTGTATCTGACAGCATACTTGCTTAAGGTTCAGACGTTTTAAGGTAAGAAAGCACATCTGTGGAATTTGTTGGTTTGACAGCAGCTGTGGTCTCGCTTTTGTTCAATAGAAGAGAACAGACTTTCAGCCTCTAATGTTCCTTTTTTGTGGCATTTCTTTCCCTCAGTCATCTAGCTGATAATGAAAAGTGTCTGACCTATTTCTGTCATGATCTGTTTTCCTTTCCTTTTCGATAAGAACAAAGTTTGTAATGTTGTGGGACTCGAGACAAAAAACGTCCCACATGAAAATCAACGGAAAAAAGGAGAAAATATCTTGACATAATTCAACTGAATCTATCTTGGCACAAATCTGCCACATGTAAAATCCAAATCGGCTTTCCTAGATTTTGATGATAGTTCCAATCTCAATGGCAGACTGGAAAAGTTACACTGCATTCCAAAAGATGCAGATAGATGATACATTGTCAGGCTCGGCTGCGTAAAAAAAAATACTGTGTGCTGCAACGTCGTTATCTTAACCCATAAAACCTTTAAAATACTACTGATGATTTCGTTTCAGATAACATGTGGACAACTGGCGTGCATGTCCCAACAACACCTAACTGTATTTGCAATGTGCCAACAGAGGGGAAAAAGAGTTTGTTTGTTGTAATGATAAAATGGAAGTAGTGGCAGTAACAAATCTTAACAATGAGATTAATAACATGCATTTAAAAAATAGGCAGGGTAAATTTGAATTTAACGCAGTTCACCAAAAAGTGAAAATCCCATCATCATTTACTCATCCTCATGTCATTACAAAGGACCAGACTGAAAAATAGGTGTGAAGGAACACACTTAAATATAATCCGATGATTTGCGAACTACAGCGAGACATTTTCAGTAAATAACAACCTAAATTTTGGCTATATTGTATGGCTTCAGGAGACATACGGACCATATTTATGAGTCTCTAATGGTACTTTTTTCATAATTTTTGACCTTGACTTTCATTAGATAGAAAAAAACAGCCAAGATATTCTTCAAAATGTCACACTTAGTGTTTCACGGCAGAAAGTCAAAGAGGTTTGGAACAACATGAGGGTAAATAATGACACAATTTTCATTTTTGGGTGAACTTCCCCTTTAATGAAAGGCAAAATGAGTTTCTTAAGTCTGCAGTGAGCGAATCTGTGGCTCTAAACGTGATTTATGTACGTGATGTCATGACTTCAGTCCATGTCATTACTTAATCTTTCTAGACTGTTCAACTCATGCTTTGCCAACCCACACATGCGGGATCATGAGCAGAGGGCAACATAAACATTACATTACCACACAATAAAGTGATATAACAAGACCCTGTAATGGCACTCATCAACCTCATATCAATCAAAAGCCATAAACTCCTTTCATTCAGGCCACTGATCAAACATTTAGCCAACTACCATCTGCATCTCTGAGCCAGAGTGATGAATGTAAACCACAGAGCAAAATGCAGGGAACGAAATGTTATCAGTGGAGGTAACGAAGGGAAAAAGGAACGTGGATGCAGATGAATGGTTGAAAAAAAAAAAACTCCTTCAGCCCCGTAGCCGCGGTTTGCTCTCTCGGCAGGTGTGTGCCATGCACTAATGGAGCGCTGTCAGACGATCGCCCACATCAGCGTCCCACTGAAGCAGACGCGTTCATTATTACACTCGAGAGAAACAACTGAAGTGAAAAATGAGATAAGAACCTGTCGTTCTAAAGACCCGTTATGCAAATCAGCATCTGATAAAGACCAAGTAAGAAGAAAAACAATCCATGATCTCAGCTCTGGCACAAAGACAAGGAATTTAAGCTGCTGTAAAAGCTAATAGGTCTCAGAGAAACCCAGCAACAGGCCTGCATTGCCTCTTTCAGACTAAACCACAGCTGCAGTAGGGAAATCCATCTATTCCAGCCAAACACAATTTAAGCAGAACGGTGACCAACACAGATTGGCTGAAGCGGTCTCGAAGCCCGCATCTCTCTGAGCAAAGTGGAGTGATTTGTTGTCGTGGAGTGGAGGACGCCCAAGACCTTTCCCATACACTGTTGGCTTAATAATTCAGAGCTATGTCTCCCTCCAAAGCACTACGTTTTCTTTTCTGCAATCTTGGATTTGGCAGAATCCTCAAAGTGGCGCCTATGCATGGATTGTATTGTAGGTGTGGATGTCAGGTTGAGTAGATGCTCATTTATATCCACAGCTGAAACCTCCTGAAAAGACTTTTCCCATGGCTGTGAGCCAAGCGATGCAGACATGCATAAAGGTTTGCACCTGGATATCATATGCTGCAACAGATCCCGCATACTCACAAGAACAAACTGATACTGTGACAGGCCAAGTAAGGAAATCCCATTTCTTGGGTTAGATTTAGATACTTTTCCACCTTATTTGCCATAACCATAATGACTTGCACAGAAATACCATTGAGGGTTAGGCGTATGATATTTTGTCACATTATGACATTGGATCACAGAGGCACAAGAGGAATGCAAAGAACCCTGATCAGAATCAGAATCAGAAATAGCTTTATTGCCAGGTGTGCTTGCACACACAAGGAATTTTTTCTTCTTCCAGTATACACATATAATATTCAACAACAACAACAAGACACATGATAATAAAATTAAGAAAAAAGCACTATAAAGCAATGGCTCCATGACAGGATGATGTTTTTAGTCTTAAAGCAGATGCACTTAGAGTTCCTGCCAAGTGGAATGAATTCCATCAGTCCGCTGGAGAGGAGAAGGGAGAAAATCGTTCTACCACTTCACACCCACAGTCTTGTGTATGTCATGATATGTGTAATGAAAATAAAAGATCATATATGGCAATATAACAAATACATATGTGACCACATAAAAAGAGAAGAAGTGTGTAGGAGGAAATTTATATAAACTGATTTCTGGTTTATGGACTTCTGTTATCAATGATTATTATGCAATGAATTATTAGTATTATTATATAAGCGCTTCTATCCAGATGCTGAAAGAAGTTTCAACACTCCATTTCATATTATTTTTTATGTATTTGAAGGGTCAGGGTACAGACAACAACTCTGATTTATGTATTTGAGATGTATTTAATCCTCCAAAAGGCTTTTGAAATAGAAATTCTTCAAGTAAACAAATTAAAAACAATCTAAGATTTGAAAGGTCTCGGCATATACTCAAGAAGACCAAAACACTGACATTTCTCCAAATACCATTTTAAAAGTATCTGACCAACTGCATTTACATCAGTGGTTCTTGACTGGTTTTGCTTCAGGACCCAGATTTTACACTGAAGTCTGGAAGTAAAAAAAAAAAAAAAAAAAAAAATGGGAACCAACATGAGAAGCTGTTATTGTGTGATTAACTTGAAGGGAACAACATGTGAATGAACAGTCACATTAACAAGCACTAGAAAAATAGGATTAAGATTAGGCTCATGCCCTGCAATTGCTGCAAGAAACAGACAACAACAAAGCTAATAATATTTTAAAAAAAATTAGATTATCAAATTAACAAATCTTATTTTGCAAGCTTAAATGTGTGTGAAGACACAAGGAAGATGTTCATGCAGTATCATTTGATTCATGTAATTAATCACATTAGGTCATATAGTAGCCCTAAAATTATTTGGACACTCAAATCAGTCTTAAAAATATCTGAATGCATTATATAACAAAACCTCAAACCATAAAAAAATATGCTTGATCTTTTATGAGAACTAACTTTTTTGAACCAATATATAATGACTTTTACCCAACTGGTATAATGGGAGATTTTTTTTTAGTAGATGTATGAACACAGGTGTCCTAGAAGTAGGGCTGCAACGATTAATCGCGATTAATCGTTTGCAAAATAAAAGTCTGTGTTTACGTAATATATATGTGTGTTCTGTGTATAATAATTATGTATATATAAATATATGAAATATATGTATGTATTATATATATATTTATTTTATATTACATATAAACAAATATGTTATATATAAATATAACATTTTTCTTAAATATATACATGAATGTGTGTGTATTTATATATACATAATTATTATACACAGAACACACACATATATATTACATAAACACAGACATTTATTTTGCAAACGATTAATCACGATTAATCGTTGCAGTCCTACCTAGAAGATGTATTTCTAAAAAGAAAACCTGCACAGACATTATAGTGGTTTAAGTGTCCAAATACTCTGTATTAAAATTTAATGCAACTTTAAATTGTTTGCTTGAAGAAGGACCACAGTAAACCATCAATTTAAGTTTTATATAATCTGAATTTCAAATGCGTTGTTGTAAGAGTTGTCATCGTAATATGCCACAAATATTAAACTGTAATTCATGTTGTTCATGAACATTATAAACTACTCTCATTAAGCATGACCCCAAATGTTTGCTGCATTCACAATAATCTTTTAAATACCATTTGAACCTTATCCAGGTTACTGAAAAAAATGTCTTTACTAAGAATGCAAAAGCCAGTGCTGGCCAGAAAATGAAGAAAATCATGCTCTCGCTAGGCTGATTAGCTAATGATTTAGAGCTCAAAATGAGACCAACTTGTGAGGAAAAAATCAAGGAAATAAAACATTTGTGAGTCTAAACAGACTGAAGGGATAAGAGAGACAAATTATATAATCTAAATGAAATCCTCTATAATATGCACCATACATTTGTTAATAAGCCAAAAAGGGTTACTGAGATGACCTAAGCAAGGATGAGAATATGCCTCTAGCTTTTAACAAGAGTTTCAAATGTCCAACCACAGACATTTACACTTCCATTTCCAAGGCATTTTAAACAGTTACGTGTTCTGTAATTTGAAGAAGAGAGGCTATTGAGCATATATTCATTCAAAATCTATACTCAAGTGACAAATCCTATGAAATGACTCCCAATCAAGGAATCCTGGTTTGACCGTCCACCTGTTGTTGACATCATATTTTATGCTTTCACATTAAAGGTGCTAAAGAGGATGTTTTGTTTTATACATTTTTGCAATATTACTTGAAACTGTCTTTACTAACTGATAAAAGACTATTTATTAGGTGCACTGAAAGTAATAATATTAATATACATCATCTGTGCACGAGGTAGGGCCTTAAAAACATCAGCCAATCGTTTACGCGATCATCGCGTAAACGATTGGCCCTCTGGCTTGTCAATCACTGCCATGACGCTCCTTGTGATACGTGCTATGAGATATGATATGAGAGACGTGCGCGGCTGCGCGCTCCAGTAACTTTCCACACTCCACAGGCGCCGCATGCAATGTTTTTGTCAGGAGACAGGAGTAACAACTGCAGATTATGAGTTACCTGCGGTGAGTCCGACATAATGAATCCACTAACACAACACAGCGAATGCCGGTGGTAAACACTCGTGTTCCAATACTCGTGCACGAGTTTTGGGAGGCGTTCCCTCGAAATGAGCTGTGAAGGAGGGGGGTTGTTCTTACGCATGCGCTCATTTCAAAAACTCGCTAACAGTCTTTGGATTCTCAGTTGACGAAAAGATCCTCTCTATCACCTTTAAAGGGTTAGTTCACCCAAAAATAAAAATTCTGTCATTAATTACTCACCCTCATGTCTTTCCACACCTGTAAGACCTTCGTTCATCTTCAGAACACAAATTAAGATATTTATGATGAAATCTGAGAGCTTTCTGTCCCTCCATATACAGCAATGCAACTGACACTTTGACACTTCAAAAAGTTCATAAAGAGAAAATTAATCCATATGAATTGAGCAGTTTAGTCTAAATTTTCTGAAGAGACTCGATCGAGAAAATTACGAAAGTCTTGCGGGTTTGGAACGACAAAAATTTTTATTTTTGGGTGAACTAACCCTAGTATATACAATGTAAATATAATTCCCAATTCAATTAAAAACAAGGGTATTAAGGTTACAACTGGAGGCAATACGGCAATACTGTAGTAAAGACATGTGGTGGAGAGCTGAAGTAATAACCTCAGTCTGCAATCTCCACATGAACAAGCCTACAGGGGGGGAATAGAGCCCACCACAAGCGGCTCTGCATTTGAACGCTCTCAGATGGAGAGACAGATGTCAGGACAACACAGAGCTTCTCATTTTTTCTGTGTGTGCAGCTTTGCATCCATCCACATAACATTTTTGTGAGTGTGTGTTTTAGTTTGTGGGTAGACTGGTTTATAAAATAGTTTACCATACTGGTAGCTCTGAAATATACAGTTTCCATTATCTTGATTTAAATTATGGTCCATGTTTTCTACCTGTTATAGAAAACTCTCAAGCTACAATTATAAAGGGTCAGTCTTTTGTCAAACATCTTCAAAAGCCCAGATATGTACAACTATTTAAAAGTTAGCAGTAAGATTTTTTAAATATTTTTAAAATGAAGTCTGTGTTATGCTCACCAAAGCTGCATTTATTTGATTAAAATACAGTAAAAAGTAATTTTTTTTAATATAATTACAGCCATTCATACACGTCACGTGATCCTTCAGAATTCAGTCTAATATGCTGATTTGGTGCTCAAAAACATTTCTTATTATTATCAATGTTAAAAAGAGTTTTGCTGCTCGATAGAGTTGTCAAAAGTACCGACTTCGGTACCAGTTGATGCTGAAATGTTAAAAATGTGACACTTTGAGCGCTGTTGAGTGGATTCGTAAACACCTCTGATTGGCCATAGTGTTGACGCGCTCATCGGATATGTCTGTGATTGGCTACAATGATCAACGCACGGGAGCTTTTGAAAGCACACGGAAGTGTTTGAAATTGAAAGCTTTTTGAAAGCAGGAGCGGGACTGGTCCGCAACAGATGCCTGATTTCAAATGCTCCTGTGTTTATTTGTGTAAGCACTCTGTGAAGAGCGTCATTGATGACTATTTACAACGTTTTTGAAGCGTTGTTCATTGAAGCCAATCACAAATCCAATGTGCGTAGTGTGTCAACACAATGGCCAACACTCAAAAAAAATGAACTTTCACTGTTGTTAGTTTCACTCAAACCACCCTTGTTCACATTACTTAAAAAACTCATGTAACTACATGAACATAATTTAACTATGTTGTTTCTACTAAAATTGAGTATTGTCAGCTTTACTTAGTAAGTGTTCAATCAACTTAACATTGCTATGTGAAACGCTCACATTATTGTTGACATAACTAACTGTGCAGTGGATCCGTAGTTCCCAGCGTGCTTTGCAAGGGACTGCATTAGGAGAGTAAATTTAGGGATTAAAGTGTTATTTTATGCGTTTTTCAGTAAAGGGAAGGATGTTGTTAGTTTATGTTAGTGTTAAATGTTCAGTTATGTTGGACATTTAGAGTAGTTTCTGTAATGTTTTTGAATTTTGTGGTTACCATCATGCAGAAGAGTGTCGCCTGTGTTTAGGCTGTGCGCACTCATATACGCATGCTTATAGGATGAAATTCCTGCTCTCAATTCAATTGAGTTTGTTCAATTAGTTATTTTTTGAGTGCATTTTGGGGTGAGGGGCTGCATTCTGATATGTTGTATCCTTTCTATTTAAATGATTATTCAAAAAAAAAAAAAGTTGACCTTACGTAATCAACATAATATTATTAAGTAAACTGCACATATAAATATTATGTAACAGTGACATTCAAATTATTTGTATTTACTCAAAGAAATTTTGTCAGCTTTACTTGAATTTCTTTTGTTCATTCAACTAAATAGTTTTTTGTACAAATTACTCAATATTGTTGCGTGGAACCACTTGACACTTATTTTTTAAGTAAATCCAACAATTCATTTTTTTGAGTGAATCAGAGGTGTGTACGAATCCATTCAACTGCGCTCAAGGAGTCAAATTTTTTAAAATTTCAGTACTGACGTGGTACCAAAGTCGGTATTTTTGACAACTCTACTGCTTAAAGGATTAGTTCACTTTCAAATGAAAATTACCCCAAACTTTACTCACTCTCATGCCATCCTAGGTGTATAAGACTTTCTTCTTTCTGATGAACACAATCTGAGATATTTTAATAAATATCCTGATGCATCCGAGCTTTATAATGGCAGTGAACAGGGGTCACGAGTATGAAGCTGAAGAAAGTGCCTCATCCACATCCATCCATCATAAACATACTCCACACGGCTCCGGGGGGTAATAAAGCACTTCTGAAGCGAAGTGATGCGTTTGTGTGAAAAAAAAATAAAAATCCATATTTAACAAGTTATAGCTTCTGTCAGACTGCCTTCCGTAACCACCTTACGAAAAAACTGGCATCGCGTCAGTTAAGCTTTTTTTTTTTTAAGCTGGTAGAAGCTAGATATTTCACTTTGCTTCACTTCGCTTCAGAAGGCCTTTATTAACCCCCAGAGCCATGTTTATGATGGATGGAGGCACTTTCTTCAGCTTCATACTTGTGAACCCTGTTCACTGCCATTATAAAGCTTGGCTGAATCAGGATATTTATTAATATCTCCGATAGTGTTCATCAGAAAGAAGAAATTTATATACACTTAAGATGGCTTGAGGGTGAGTAAAGCTTGGGCTAATTTTCATTTGAAAGTGAACTAATCCTTTAATATTTTTGTGGAAACTGAATTGTGAAAACATTTTTTTTTTTTAGGGATGCACCAAAATTTCGGCTACCAAATATTTTCAACAGAATCAGCTATAATGGTTTTGAAGGGACAAAATCAGTGAGCAAAACATACGTTTAATTAGCACTTCTCCAATGGCATGTTGACTGCGTCTATTTCATGCACACAAAGTAAATAAGCTACAAACGTCAGCCTTGTGGACACTAGCTCTGGATTGACAATATTCATTTCTCGATTTTGTAGTGTGCCTGCCATTTGTTAATTTTAATATGAAGCGATTTTATTACGAAATTCAAACAATAATGTTGTTATTTTTCACTCTTTAATATGGTGTGACAGATCACTGTAGTCACCTCAGTGCAAGCGGCAGCACAGATCAAGCATAAGTGAACTGATCACCTAATCTCCTCTTTATTAGTTCCAGCATGAAATAAACATGGGTGAACACCAGAGGGTATGTTGAAAGATACATTACAATTTGTCTAAATGAATCTTGTCTCGTGTAATTTCTCAATCAGTGTTTCAACTGAGGAAAGACATCAATAAAAAAAAAGCTTGTAGGCTATACAATGTCATTTCACGTTACATTCACCTCAAGAAAGCTATTCAATGTCCAAATACTTGTTAGTTAGCTAGAAAAAATAACTCTATAGAAGAGCATTTTATTATGTACTGTATTACATACTCATATTTTTACTTAACCTGTTAGTGATTTCTTAATTATTTAATGCACGTTTGAATAAATCTGTCATGAAAACAAGTTATTACAGTTTATTGTCATTTAAATGTTTATATTTCACCAACAAACTAGAGTAGAAACAATTCTGTTATTAAAAATTAATATGAAAAAAATGCCTTCAATGCAATTAAAATATTTGTACAACTTGAGTGCTGATTATTAAATAAGTTTGATTAATTAATTGATTATTAATTTATTATTTATTTATTTTTTCAGTTTTCAGCCAAGTGCATCCTGAATTTTTGGTTTTGGCACAGAATTTTCATTTCAGTGCATTCCTAATTCTTTGACAAATTAAAAGTTCAACAGGCTTTTTTGAAAATATAAATATTTTTAAACATTTTAAATATATTTAATGTTACTTATTATCAAATTAATGCATCAATGGTGAATAAAAGTATTAATTATAAAAAGTTACTGAAACAGGGAACCATATTCCCTCACTAAGATTATCACAGAGACAGATGGTCATCCACCTCTAAACCAGTTAGCATTGTGGAAGCCACAACAAAATTGTTTGTTTGGGACAGAGACAACAGTCAAACAACCCAAACATGACCCATTGCTTTAAATAGAGCAAAAACCCATTCCAACTGGCTGCTCAAATCTATTATTCCCTTTGGGGGCTCAAAGGAATTCGGGGATACACTCATCTCCATATCCTGACTGTGTTCTCTGAAACAGCATTGGGATTCTGCCTTTCAACGCAGCGCAAATACAATTCATAAAGAATGTCAAAAGTGAAGAAAAGCATTATTCCACAGAATATGGCATGTACAACCCCATTCCCTTCTGTAAATATTACTGAAGTCTCAGGATGCAGAATTGCAGCAACACATTTTGTGGAGGGAATATTCAGTGCAAAAAGTTGACCAAAGCACTTTTTGTTCATTCATAAATTCAAGCCTGTGTCAAGCCAGTTTCAGAAAGCAATTTAAGACATGTGAGGACATAGAGTATCCCTCTTTGTGTAGTGCAGCAAGGGAGCTTATGTGACTCAGAGATAAGAAGATTTATAGTCTCTATTTACACAGCGCTTCCTCATAAATAGAACGCTTCCATTGATAGAGCGGCACTTGCAGTAGCCTAGATGAAGCTCTCCTGTTGGTTTCATCCACTATGAGTTCAGACAAGACCAACAGGCTACACGAAGATAATACAGTGAAAGAAGAACAAATGGAATTAGGACAAATATTAAACACAGCTTGAATAGTGCCATTTAAACTTTTTTAATTATTAAGCAATATAGGATCTGGGTAGTGAATGAATGCTATTGGCAGAGATTAAACCAGATATAATGGGTAAAGGTAAGCATGTTTGTCCACCCATGTTTTTGCAGAAATGGCCATGCAGGTTATGATGTCAGACTAGGGACTCCCAGATATTTGTGAAAACAAGAAGAATGAAAAGCTGTTGAATGTTGTTAAAAACTGATATTCACCCCTTAAATATCATTAGCAATACTTACATATGATATCTAGCTGTCAGCCTATGCAACAAAAAGTGTATTCCTGAAACTTGCTATTGCAAGATTATCTGTACGATTTACTAGGCTATATTACTTATTCCTCCAAGAAGCTGTAAATATCAAGTCTCAAGATCTTAAAACACCTCACTAACACGCGATACGTAGCATTTAAGTATGAAAATGCGCATTTTGTAGCCTACCTGAAACGTTTACTTACACCCCTTCATCGTCATTCTTGCGGTGAGGTCAGTTCCCGACAGCTGGCACGCGCTGTTTGGGCTCCCGTGAGTTCAATGATCATAGCAATCATCCATATAAAAAGTCCCTGAGCGACTCTGTATGTTCATGGAAATGTTTCTAACAGCTCCAGCGACTCGCCTCTTTCATGTGATCTACTCAGAGCTTGATTAAAGTCCATGACTGCTTTTTTCCACAGGACAGCCTGTCGATACTGACAGTGTTCGTGTCTCTGAGATTGTCAAATGAAAACAGGTCGGCTCGACGCTCGCAAACTTTGCACGCGCGTCTGGGATCCATTAACCAGCGCGTTGCATCTCAGCGGTTGTGAGGTTGTTTGGATCGTCCCGCCCCTTCTTCAAACTCCCAACAGAAGACGCTCACAGCTGAATCTCAGATATTGACACACGAAGGAATAGCACAGTGGCTGTGAACTAGTGAACTGCCTTCATAGAAAGCATACGAGATGCCGAGGATCCGATTAATTCGATTAATTATTTTTATTTTTTTTTATTAGAATAGCCTACTAATAGGCCTACTTCATTCTTATATATATATATATATATATATATATAAAATTATCATTGACCACAACAAAATTCATTATAAATAGGCCTAACGTACAACCAGCAGGTAGATTTAAAGCTGTGTTCTCGCGAGCATAAAGTTCAACACGGATATAATAGTCGAGATTCTCTTATCATGTTAAAAAGGATCAGTATTTTTTAGATTTACAGTTGCGTTTTACTTTTATTTTTGGAGTGTCCTTTGGAAATAACATGTAAGGCGTTCATTTCTCATGGCCTGTGCAATGTTGTATAGTTTAGCCTACTTATACGGAAAGTATTAAACAAAGGATTTTGTTTTGGTGCAGTTGTCATATCATAGCTCATATGGAAATAAACATTTCTGGTTTGGTGACAGATGTGACCTTGAGCAGCGTCAGTCATTCTGAAGGAGGTGAGCATTTACTTTGAGCCTGGAGTTATACTTCATGATTAAAGGATTATTTCACTTTCAAATAAAATTTTCCTGATCATTTACTCACCCCCCGTTATCCAAGATGTCCATGTCCTTCTTTCTTCAGTTGAAAAGAAATTAAAGTTTTTGATGAAAACGTTCCAGGATTATTCTCCTTATAGTGGACTTCAATGGCCTCCAAACGGTTGAAGGTCAAAATTACAGTTTCAGTTCAGCTTCAAAGGGCTTTAAACGATACAAGACGAGGAATAAGGGTCTTATCTAGAGAAACGATCGGTTATTTTCAAAAAAAATTTAAATGTATATGCTTTATATAAACAAATGATTGTCTTCCAAGTGCTTCCGCCAAAACTGCACCTGCACTGAAACTGTAATTTTGACCTTCAACCGTCTGGAGGCCATTGAAGTCCACTATAAAGGAGAATAATCCTGGAATGTTTTCATCAAAAACCTTAATTTCTTTTCGACTGAAGAAAGAAAGACATGAACATCTTGGATGACATGGGGGTGAGTAAATTAACAGGAAAATTTTATTTGAAAGTGAACTAATCCTTTAACTCACTAGTTTTATATGTTTTAATCATCCATTCAGACAGAAAAGCAGCCTCACTGTGCTGTCCTCTCTCTTGGCAGGATCATAATATTCCAACAAAACAAATGGGAAAAAACACTTAATCACTACATCATTTACTGCTGAAGGGAAAATGTGTCTCCTCTAGGTTATGAATAAATAAAACAAACAAATAAATAGCATAAATCATAACGGACTGCACCTGAGTGTGCACTGGCTGGGCGTCTCCTTCTAAAGCCTGTTTTCATTATGAAAGACATCCGGTGGCGGGCAGCGGTCTGGCACACATTCTTCACATAGCTCTGAGGGGTTTGTGGGGAAATGTCCCAAAAGACAGTAGCATCATTCACAGCACCCTAGCCTTCCACAATATTCACCGACTTGGAATGGACATGTCTATATTCTGCTGTTCTGACCATAGTAAATTAGGTATACTGATAGACAAAAAGTAAAATTAAGAAGAAGTGTGATTTATCTCTCAAATTCATATTCATACAAATGTCAAATATCTAGTTGCTGCCTGGCGCTTTTAGTTTGATTACATTATGTTCATCATCATGTTTCATGGTGTTCATTTCAATAGTGCAAGTAAAAGGATTTTTGTATGGAATAACTAGAAAGTTTTGTACTACTGCCCTCTAGTGGACAAAGCTACAACTGTACAGTCCCAACTGCACAGCCTTTTTTCACCACACATAAATGTCTCTACAGATAACACTGAATGTGTCCTGAGAAATCATATCTAGACTCGGCAATAAAAGAGTCAGGGGAGGAGTCTATCCTAATAAGTCAATCTGAAAACTAACCAATCAGGTACGCTCCAAAAATAAGTGTTAAATTGAAAAGGGTTTCATATAAAATTAAAACATGAAAGAGTTTGAAGAACAGAAACCCTGTGTTTTACTACCTTAAATAGGACATGTGTGACTTTCTAAATATATTAACTTACTTAAAATTCAATTTTGTAATTGTATAGAGGCACTGTCATGTGCATGCACATGGCCTTGTGTGTTCGCAGATCAACCTTGCCCAGTAAACCACCACTTTCCACAATAAAAGCCAAAATGGGCATGATTGAAAATCACGGAGCCAGACATGGTGGAATGTAATTTGTGGGGCTCAAAATGGTTAGTTCCACAAACCAGACAGTATTACCTGAATATCCGGATTGAACAGAGTTAATCCTCAACCCCATCTGTGACCAGGGAAATCTGGGGGTTCCATGAGACTTGGTGTTATTCTCATGGCACAGGGTTTATGCACAGTAGATGAATGATTTGATTTTGAACCCATGTCATAAAATTATTTTTCCAAAGAAGCAAGTGCAATTGGGAATTTGAGATAGATAGAATACTTTATTATTACATGTGAAGTTATGACTATATTCTGCCCATAACATTAGGCTGACTTGCTGAATAATTTATGATTTCTGAGCACTATTATCTTTCATCTCAAGACTGAACAATTCTATACAGTAAAAAAGTTTGTAATGTTAAAAATGAAAAAAATGCAGCAGTTAAAACCTGATAATTGGTTAACTGTAAATTACCTTACAATATACAGTGGAAATTGTAAATGGTTTAACATCACATTTATGGGTGTTTTATGGTTATGGCTATATATTTATGGTTTTTGGAAGTAAAACTACAAGTTACCATATAATTTATGGGGGAAAACAGTAAAAGGACATTTGCAGAAACCCCTACATGACACATCTCTTATGATTATATTTTCTTATTTTTGTTTTTGTGTTTATTTATGACATTTAGTTAATGTTTACTGCATTATTTTAGTATTGTGTGTTACTCTGATGGTGTTTTGTCTATGTTTGACCTGTGCACATCAATCTACAGCCATTGGTCATGTTTTATGTACAGACCACCTGAAATGATTTCTGATTCATCATGTGGCTTTCTATTGTGACATATAGTCACAATAAGACCTAGTCTGGCCAAGCAGCATTTTGTCAAGGATAATCCAGCATTTTTGGATAGTCACTCAGTCTTCCTTTTCGGGTTCAAATGAGACCAATCTACTTTTTTATGTAACTGACATAAAAAAAAAAAAGTTATGATTAGTGTCAAAGCAAAAAAAAAATTACATGACTAACTAGTCTAAGCAGTTTATGCAACAGGCCACAGCATTAATATGGGTGTTATTAGCACATTTTAAAGGTGCCATCGAACGTTTTTTTACAAGATGTAATATAAGTCTAAGGTGTCCCCTGAATGTGTCTGTGAAGTTGCAGCTCAAAATACCCCATAGATTTTTTTTCAATACATTTTTTTAACTGCCTATTTTGAGGCATAATTAGAAATGCGCCGATTCATGCTGCGGCCCCTTTAAATCGCGCGCTCTCCGCCCCCTCCCAAGCTCTCGACTCTATCACTGCATAAACAAAGTTCACACAGCTAATATAACCCTCAAAATGGATCTTTACAAAGTGTTCGTCATGCAGCATGTCTAATCGCGTAAGTACAGTATTTATTTGGATGTTTACATTTGATTCTGAATGAGTTTGAGGCTGTGCTCCGTGGCTAACGGCTAATGCTACACTGTTGGAGAGATTTATAAGGAATGAAGTTGTGTTTATACATTATACAGACTGCAAGTGTTTAAAAATGAAAATAGCGACGGCTCTCTTGTCTCCGTGAATACAGTAAGAAACGATGGTAACTTTAACCACATTTAACAGTACATTAGCAACATGCTAACGAAACATTTAGAAAGACAATTTACAAATATCACTAAAAATATCATGATATCATGGATCATGTCAGTTATTATTGCTCCATCTGCCATTTTTCGCTGTTGTTCTTGCTTGCTTACCTAGTCTGATGATTCAGCTGTGCACATCCAGACGTTAATACTGGCTGCCCTTGTGTAATGCCTTGAACATATTGGAGGCTAACATATTAATGATCCCGACTGTTACGGAACAGTTCGATGGCACCTTTAAGGTCAGATCAACCTCGGTAGTTCAAGTAGATTGGTATATTAATAGTTTACATTTTAAATGAATGAATGGCCATTTGATTCATCCAAATGTCTCACTAAATTCTTGAAAGTCCTTGGCATTTTAAACGATGCATATTTTATTTACACCCTCACAATCTTGGAAGTCCTCCGGTTATAATTAAGAAAACGAATGAGAACAAAACATTTGATCTGATGATTTCAATCAAGGAACATTCTTGTACTGTTTTAACTAAACCACAGTGCCTGATTTGAGGTTCTCATATCCATTACTGTGGGAAAATGGCACCAATCTCTTCACTTAAGACGAAAGAGCCAAAGCTTTCTTTCGCTGAAGAGAAAAGTGCAAACTCAGACATAGTTAATGCCAGGGAAAAGATGGCAGTCTTTCTCTCATTCATCCAAGGGGCAAGTTAACAACCACGAAGAGCTGGCTTGCCAATTCTGGACTATGAGATTCAATTTAAAGCAAACATAGACTAAAAGGCTTTGATCTTTATACTGACAGGAACTAGGCAGACTTAAGCTGAAATGTGTAATGTTTCACAGTGGTTTTGATAGGACAGATGGAGAGTCTAATACAGTTAATCACTTTGAAACTGTATATGTCTGTAAAAACAGTTGTGGAAGGAAAATGCACGGTTCATAATTCACTCTGTGCGGCCTTTTATTTCTTCACACCTCTGTTTTAGACTCCCAAATACTTGTGGTTTCTGGATTCCCAAAATCTCTGGAAAAATCCTTTCAATTAATTAAGGATTAAAATGGAAGTGGCAATCAGCTGATTCTAGCTCTCGAGTCAAACAGCCATTTTCTTTGTTGCAGTGAATCCAAGTAAAGTGTATATTCTTAACCTTGTTTTCTCCAATATTCTCTCATTGAGCACGTGGAGAACACTTTGCATGGGCCGGTTGGATCAGCGCCACTGATCTATTTTCCATGCTCCCCACAGACAGATGCTGGGCCAGGCTGTTAAAGGGGAGGGGGGGATATAGCAGGACCAAAATTACAAGAAGACACATTAAACCGACAAGGCTTTTTGTGGTGAGCTGCATTTGGGCCCAGAAATTTTGCATTGAAATCATTAACATGAAAAGCACTTGATGAAAAATAAAGTTTCCATCATGTGTCTCTTTTTTTTGTGTGTGTGTTTGAAGGCTTTGGCCTATTGCTGTTTGAACAGTGTCCAACCCTCATCTCTCCACTCACACCAGACCCTCTACTGCAGCAGTTCTTAGTGTTTGCACCCTTACAGATTCAGGCCTTACCTGAGAGAGGAAATAAGAGTAATGCAGTAATGAGCAAACATAACCCTGAGGCAGACTCATAAAACTCACTTAAACTGAAATTTAACCAAAGGTTTGTGTGAGTAAAGGAAGGAAACGGCTAATGGATGGCTAGACCTCTAGAAAATTAGTCTGTGGTGTCTTCAGTAAAGATTGGATAGCAGGCAGATTTGACAAACACGAATTCCCAAGTTGCTTGATGCAAGTTTGTGCTGGTCAAGTTAGTTTAGAAGTTAGTGGGAAGGCTACACCAGCAAAGGAATCATGTCCGCAAGAATAGTGTTAAGCTTTAAAAAATAAACCTTGACTGGAAGATAAGCAAAAAGTATTATATTTCAAATCTTCCTGGAGATATATTAGCATAACAAACATCTACAAATAAAACAACCAAAAGCATTTCTTTGTTTTCCAGGACTTAGAGAGGGTAAGAAGCTTATACCAACAGGAAACAGACTGATCTCTCATATCAGAAAAACAAGAAGAAATACAGCCGTTGTTTCTCTCCCAGAGACGTCTTGACATCAACATCTTTTCTTTAGCTTGAGAAAATAATACGTTTGTTCTTGGTCAAAACCACGTGCCACTCCCAGGAACCTCCTCCCTTTCTGTATCCC
This sequence comes from Megalobrama amblycephala, assembly GCF_018812025.1. Lineage (NCBI taxonomy): Eukaryota > Metazoa > Chordata > Actinopteri > Cypriniformes > Xenocyprididae > Megalobrama > Megalobrama amblycephala. The sequence continues at coordinate 21,292,108 of NC_063047.1, forward strand.
GCTGTTCATCCGTACAGGAATCAGTTGTCCCAAACCAGATTTTGTGTGAACACTGCAAAACTTCCTATCATTTATCAGTCACACAATACAACACCTAATTATAGAGCTTAAGTTACAGGGATTGAGTCAACCCTGACAGACCACAACATTCAAAGGAAGTAGTCTTCAACTTGGGTATATATATATATATATATATATATATATATATAGGACTGTATAGGATATGAGACAGTGACATCAACACTCTAGAAATACGAAGAATATGCTAATTGCACTGGATGCTTTTTTTTCCTGACATGAAAAACCAATTTTAGTTTCCAGTTAAAATCAATATGTCAGTTCTTTTGGTCTCATTTTTTTTTTAAATCCCTAAGATGTGGTCACAGAGCTTTAAGCTTTAAAGTGATAGTTCAAGCAAAATGTCAGGTTTACACACCCATTGCTCCAAACCTGTATGAAAAAATTCTTCTTCTTCTTTTGGTCCATACAATGGGAGTCAGTGGTCACCAAACATTCTAATTTCTAATTATATCTTCTTTTATGTTCTGCAGAAGAAAGTCATACAGGTTTGGAGTGACATGAGGGTGAATAAATAATGAGAGAATATTCATTTTTAGGTGAATGAACCCTTTAAAATGGTCATTTAGAAGTATTTTGAATGCACATTTACTTCTGTCTGATCAAAATTTAAATAGCCAAAGGCACAAAGCTGTACAAGATTTTATCATGGTTGGACAGAAAAAGTAACTTAGCTGCAAAGTTATTATATTCTCATTCTGGAGAAAAAGGTTTGCAAACTGAATTACAAATCTGGAAATAACAACATTAACCGCTAAAATAGTTCTTCTTAGGAGGACAATAGCGCTTTTGAAATGAAGAAAAATGGTGCAAAACATTCCAACGTGTTTTTAAAGTCTTTGGCAACATGGGACAAAAAAGTACTGGTATAATGTGACACATTTTCCAAGGTACTGTTCGCCAAGAAAGGAAAAGTCAAAAAAAAAAAAAAGAAAAAGCATGGCACTGCAACATGGTGAACTTCACAGCGCAGGTCCATCCTTTGTTTTGGTTAGAGACAGACATTTGGCGGTCTAAGTGAAAGCTGAGCATGTCAGCCGGTCCAGATGGAGGCCAAACACAGACAAACACGAAACTGTCCACACCACTGACACATGCAGCCGTCTGTCAGAGCTGTCAACATGAGGAAACAAACAAGGAAAAGACCCACTGGCCCTGATCCAAGTACCATGCTCTGGGGCAAAACTAGACAACCCCAGGACACATGCTGACACGCTGTACATAGACACAGGAACACTAACACACAGGAGACCCTGTTCTCTCTGACCAGCTGTGAATCACCCCGATACCTAAATAAGAAGCTGCCACCCAGTCAGACTAGAAGCTATTCAGAAAATGGTGTGATATACTATACAGTCATTAATGTGAAACCCCACTGGCTGAACTTTTAGAACGTACATAATATTTTCAAAAATTTCTACTCGTTTCACTCACTGTAACCTTTCTCGGCTGTTTTTACTTTATTTTACTTTACTTTTATTTTCTGCTTTTCCTTTTTCTATTTGCAGACCACTGACATCATTGCTGAATGTGTCTAGTTATTTGAATTTTTTTCAATGGCTTAAACCAAGGATTCCCAAACTTTTTGTCAGCCAAACCCCTTTGACCAACAATACTTTCCTACTATTTAAAACGTAATTTTTTTTTTTTTTTTTTCAACATTTTCATGTTCACAGTTCTCTGATGTTGGTTAATGGTCACATGACATGATGGTAAACAAATACATAATTCAGTTATTTGGTAAAAAAAACAACAAAAAAAAACATTTTAATTATTACTACATTCACTGTATGGGAAACCCTGATTTGATGCAGTGGCATGCACAGACTTCCGCGGAGAAGGGTCCCCCTCGGTAGAAATTGCATTCTGGGGGGCACCGCAATATGACCAAACAGGGCATGTTCACTTTCACGATTAAAGGGGCAGGACCTCAAGCCCCCCTGGCCCCTCCTCCTTGTGCATACCACTTTTTTTGGTCAGCTAGGGTGTTGCTTAGATATCAACAACTTTATGTCAACTCTTTAGCATAAAACTTCATTACGTTCTCCACAGATTTGAGTATGGCAATGTACAATGCTGTCACTTTCACACAAGTTCAGTCCCACACAGGCAATGTCATCTGTGGTTCATTTCAGTTATTATCACAGACCCATTTTCCCATTTGCTTTTACAGATTGAGGGGAAATCTTAAATTTATACGCCACATACACTATCAATGGATGTTAAGTTGTAAATAACCTGGTGTGCTCATTTAAAATGTCCGAACACGCTCAAATTACTTTGCATGATGACAGGATGAAAGAGGAATGCTTTCAGTGCACACTTTTTCAAATGATTGAAATACAGAGATTCAAAACCAAGAAAAACTCATTAAGTCATCAGCGTGGGCTTGAATATCAGAGAAATTCAGCTCTTTACTTGTTTTGTTAACCAAACTAATTCTTTAAGACAGACTGACATATAGCGCAAGCTATATGCTGACCAGAAACAAATTCTTACCTGGCTCCAGTGACGTCGACCCCAACCATCAGCTGTCCGTTTAGTGACAGCAGCTCATCTCTCAGCTTAATATCTCCACAACGGGCTGCTGGACTGTTCTTTTTCACTTCAGTCACCCAAATACACCCGACATCCAACACAGGGCCTTTATCGCCCTTCCTGCGCCTCCTCCTGACGCCTTTCTTCTTCCCCTCAGGGTCTCCAAAAATCGGAATATTTCCAAAGCTGAGCCCAAACTCTGGTCCATCTTCATCAGACTTGTTCAGGTAGACCGCCCTCACTTCAGCATCGATTTCCTCTCTAAATGGGCTATTACTGTACAGAGGACTCTCAACATCAGCAAAGTTTAGCTGGATGTATTCCACAAGCTTGCAGATGGCAGCCTGGCAAACTCCGCGTTCGCTCATCCGAGGCTCATCGCCCTCGTCTCGGTCCTTTTCTCGAGCCCTGAGCCAGTTCTCCAGCAGGGGGAGATGGCTCAGGGCATTTTCTTGGGTGATAGGCATCCTAGCTGCTGCTGCTGGGCCTGCCTGGGCTGCCCCTGCATGTTGAGTCAAGGCTCTCCAGTGGTGGCTGTAATCAGACGCATTAAAATGGCTTCACATTCCTCTCAAAATGACACAGTGACCTCATAGACTTCAGATCCAGATTGCTGGCGTCCACTCGTGATACTCTTAGACCACAGAGGTCCATGATGTCATCCGCAGAAACAAAAGGAAAGCACGGAGATTGAGGAAGACGGACACGTTTATGCTTCGAGGGGTAACAAGAGAACGTGTGCCATTAGCTGGTCGTCTTGGTGCGTGCCAAATCTGATTTCCAATACCATTAAAGTGGAAAATAGCAGATCGTTGGGAGTCGAAATCTGTCCTGACTCACAGGCGCCACAGACGTCCACCTAATCAGAAAGAAAATAAATAGAATTGCCATTACAAAGAAAGTCAGCAGGCATGAACTCATGTTAAAGCACTGCAGTCATGGCTCATTTGCTACTCAACCTCAGTACGCACAAGAACAGAAATCGGCGTAAGTATGACAACAAAGAAAGCTTCCTATATACCAGCCGTTTCATTTGACTGACAGAATTCATGAACTGGAAAAGGTTCCAATAATAGTCTTATGGGCTTTTACAGATGTGTCATTTGGCTGTTTACACAGACATTCAGTTGGGGTAGAATCAATGAGGTTGACATTATTCGATGCACAGTGAGCAGACAGAAAGGAAAAGCAAACTTCCTTTCAGTTCTTATTCACCTTAACCTCATGGAATGTAACCTGACAATAAATGTTGAAACTGCCAGCCAGATGTTGTGATGGTGTAGCTCAAACTCTTGGACTTGCAGACCACATTTCTGGCATATTTAAGTATATGCTGTAGATAAAGACCACAATCAAATTGCTACTATGGGGTTTTGCTCAAAATAACATGACTTTGGCCTCTGTGAGCATCACACACACTACTATGGCTCCCGTATGAGTTCAAAATCCTTCTGTGATATAAGATAATGGAGCATTTATGTGTAACAATATATCAACTTTGCATTAATGTCCATTACTGGGGGGAAAAATAGATTAAACTGTGAGAAGATTACTTAGCGCAGCTATATAAACAAGAGGGGGATGTATAACCAACTGTCAGCTTAAGTCACATAGATCAGACTAGAAAAGTAAAGTGACAGCTAATACCAGAGGACAGAACCCATTTCAAGAGTTTAACCTCAATAAGTCATATGCAATTTACAAATGGCAATTCTAAAACATTTCTATCAACAACTAGACATGCAATATGCAATCATGTCATTGATAACGCGAGTAATGAAAGAAAAATTACCGTATTGAATATGGAAACATGCTTACAGTGAAGCTTTGTCTTTCCACAGGAATGTGACACACTTATTTGTCTAAGAGATTATTATACACACTACAACAGTTCTCTACAATTTATTACATTACATTAAAATGAAACCCGAAAAGTTACCGCCCCTTATTAAACACATTTATCAACATCTTCCTCCTACCTTTTTGCATTTTTGAGATTTTTTTATCTTACTCCATTCAAGCACGTAGACGCCTCTCGCAGCGCTGCGCTGTCACAGTGACACAGAAGGTCTGCAGACCCCAGACTCACCCTCCGAAAAGACCCACATTTAATAGGATTAGTCTCACCCCTCCCCTGTGCCACTTAAACACACAATGACCTCCCATTTTCTCTTTGGTTGAGTGCTGAATGGCCAGTTCAAGTGTTTATATTTCTGCCATCATGTCATTCATGATTATTGATGTTTTTGTTCCTCACATAAGAACAATTCCTTTAACAAAGCAAATGCAGATATATAAATCAGTGGCACACATTAAATGAGATTTTAGTGGAAAAAGCTTTAAGGATTAGTTTAAGAAAAATGAAAATGCTTTATTATATGCTGTTAAAACTAATTTAAAATAACTATTTTTTATTTTAATATACTTTAAAATATAATTTATTCCAGTGACGTTAAAGCTGAATTTTCAGCAGCCATTAGTTGGTGCTCAAGAAACAAAACTTGTGTAAAACTCTGATACCTTTTTCAGGATTCTTTGATAGAGAGAAAGTTTAAAACAACAACATTTATGTGAAATACATATTTTTAAATATATATATTTAAATGTTTTTACTATCACTTTTAATACATTTAAGGCAATCTTGCTGAACACAGTATTAATTTCTTTAAAATAAAATCTTACTGAATGATAGAATATCTATCCTTATTTGTGTGTTCTTGTGTACATGGTTTATGAGGACATAAATGTGTATAATGACATGGTATTACAACGTAAACATGGTTTTGAGGACACTTCCTGTGTCCTCGTCAACCAAATTGCTTTAAAAACATACTAAATGGTGTTTTTTTTTTTTTTTTTATTAAAAAAATGCAGACATTTTCTGTGATGGGAAGGTTTAGGGGTAGGGGTAGTGTAGGGGGATAGAATATACAGTTTGTACAGTATAAAAACCATTACGTCTATGGAGAGTCCCTGTAAACCACATATACAAGTGTGTGTGTGTGTGTGTGTGTGTGTGTGTGTGTGTGTGTGTGTGTGTGTGTGTGTGTGTGTAACAATTATAATTGTTCCATTAAAATGAATGGTAATGGTCATCAGCAGCTATACTTTCTCCAGTCCAGCGAAAGTAAAGTGTTGGTAAACATTCTTAAACCAGTGGGTTCTGCCAACAACAACATCCCCATGATAAAGAAAGCTGTTGTTTCCCATTGAAATGACCCATATTGAAAGCCCAAGAAAACGGATAAAAGTGAAAGAAACATAATAGTAAATGCACTGCATTTAATAGTGTGATGTGGAAAATGTGTCACTAGTAAAAACCAAGAAAAAAACGTGATCAATGCTGGATGATTATGGCTGTGAAACCATGAACTCCACATGGTTGGAATAAAGAAGACTTTCATTTAAAAACAAACAAGACTTAAAGGGATAGTTCACCCAAAAATGAAAATTTGATGTTTATCTGCTTACCCCCAGGGCATCCAAGATGTAGGAGACTTTGTTTCTTCAGTAGAACACAAATGATGATTTTTAACTACAACCGCTGCCGTCTGTCAGTCAAATAATGCAAGTGGATGGGAACTTCTACTATAAGAGTAAATAAAACTTGCATAGACAAGTCCAAACTAAGCCCTGCGGCTCGTGACGACACATTGATGTCCTAAGACATGAAACGATCGGTTTGTGCGAGAAACCGAACAGTATTTATATCATTTTTTACCTTTAAAACACCACTATGTCGAACTGCATTCAGCACTCGGTTAGTGAGGTCTGATCGCGCTCTGACAGCGGCAGTGATGTCTCGCGCTTATACTTCAATGAGTGCAAATTTTCATTTTTGGGTGAACTATCCCTTTAAGAGCATTTCACACTTGAAAGAGTTAACCCTGGGTCATTCTAAACCCCGGGTAAACAGAATTCTGTGTTATCTTGCTTCATGTTTCATACTGCTCATAATTTACCCGGGGTTAACAATTAATCCTGGGTATACATAAAATGGCACTTCACATTGTATATTCCTAAACCCTGGGTTAACGTTCTTATTTGCATATTTGCGGTGTCAGTATCATTGATTGGATAAACACAGCACACGACCTGTTTACAAAGCTCCTAGCATTGAACATCCTCGTATTGCCGGCTGTACCATCAAGTTTATACTGAAAGGACATTTCGGACTATAAAAAGTACGTATAAATCGATCTCTTCTTCACTCAAATTGTTGAGTTTTCTGTCAGGATTTGACATTTACTGTTTACATACAATAGGTTGTCTGTTGCTAAGCGTCTTGCTGTAACATTATAACACTGCATCGTTTCACACTGTACAATTTTGGCACCGCAATTTGGGGTTAACGCCACAAAAGCAGTGCTAACCCCACTTCTAAATAACAAATGTGAAACGTTCCTTTACCCGGGGTTAAAAGCGGTGCTTAGAGCGACGATAACCCAGAGTAATGCACAGTGTGAAAAGCCCTTTAGTATCATGTAAATCTGTCAAGCATTGCTTTTAAAAAGAACAATGAAAAAGGATAAATGGCCATTATTAGCCATATAAGACATTTAATGTCTGTGCTCAGGTCTTTCAGATGAATTAAAAAGTAACTTCCTTAGTTTTGATAATACTAAAACAATACACTTCTCCAGCTTAGCCAAACAATGACATAATGGGAGCCGAACCGCCTGAGCTCAGTGCTCTGTAAATACATTCAAAATAAAAAGAAAGAAATTAGAGAACATATTTCAAAGAGAAACACCAATCCAGCACTGAACTCCAGAGTCCAACAGCATTTGTCACTCTGTAAGGGTGGTCTTTCATCTCCTCTTTGTTTTATCCATTAGGATCACATTACCAAGCTCTCTCGTCATTTAATAGAACCGTTTATCATGAACCTGGATGTTTTCATCCTGAAAGTTTCCTCCATTGCGCATACACACACTTGACATACAAATCAAGCAAGCTCACGCAGTGAAGTGATTCCTGAAAAGGAGGAATATTTTGAAAAATGAACGCTGTGGTCGGCGAACACTGACTGACAAATAATAAAGTTGGATGCCAACTGTGGAAACATGAATTGAGTTGAGTTTTCTAAAGAAGGGCCGTACTGCCACTAATCACAGAGGTCTTTCTGAGAGCAGCCATAAATGGGCTCCCTCCTGCATGAGGTTCTGCCCTCAGGCCCATGTCAGTGCTTTATCATCTATAGCAATCGATTATGGGGTGGACTTCATTTTTTTCTTTGATCTGACAAATGTGATCCTTTACGACTTAAGTAATGGATACCGTTATTGACGAAAATATTTGTGCTGCCAAAATAAATAGATTTTGCTAAACAACATGCATCTATTCATGGGACTAAGCTATTTGTAATGCCAAACAGTATGTTTTGTTAGTTAATGAGGCACTAGATGTACAGGATATAGTGTAGTTGTGCGCTTGTACCCTAGTTCACACACGCTACAGTCAGATCGCCAACAAAGACTGGTTAATAGAGCAACAAATCGCAGCTTCAAAGTGGCTACAAGAAACTGGGTCAGCAACCAGACCACATTTAAACCACTCGTTTTAATAGCCCTTATTTGAGAAGACATAGCACTCTGACTGAGAAACATGTTGAGTCCAGAGGAAATCCCCCCAATTGCTGTTTGTTATTAATGTGAATGCAGATGGACAACATTGTGGGCAATCTGCTCAGGGTATGGAGCTCTAATCCTGGACAGTGGGTTGTGGGGTTACCCCAGGACTGACCAAAATGTAGGGGGAGGGCTGCAGGTGGAAAGGAGGCAGAAACGACTCGAGCTTAAGCCATATCCACTGACAAAAAAAACTGGTGGCCAGTCTTTAAAACAATTTTCCCTCAGAAATTACTAGTAAGTTTCACAAACAATTGCAAAGAAGTGGCAAGTAATACATTGAATTAAACGTGAAATTTTAATGTAGAAAGACTAAAATATAGTATTTTCTTGTAAAACATACTCCAATAATTTTTGTTTTTTAGTGATTAAATATAATTATATTTAATATTTAAAATGTTACAAATGTTATTAAAATATAAATGTATACTTTAAATGACAATTTTTAGTTATTATATAAGTTATAATTTATATTTTTGAATACATTTATAATTATATATGATCAATATGAGCTACTGCTATTGCATTAATGGTTAAAACAATCTATATGGATTTATTAAAGATTTTACATTATGTATTTATTACATATTTTATTTAAAGCCTGATCCAGGTTTGTTGACAGCATTATGTTTCGTTTTTCCATGTTATACAGACACTTTTGACCATGGCTTTATAGAATGGCTTCATGAATCAATTAGTGAACATTTCATTATTTGTTTTCTTCAGCAGCCAGCTGCTTCACAACAGCTTTTCTCAATGACCATTCAGTTCCTCCAGGATCTGAAGTCATGTACTGAATAGTGGTCTACAAAGTACAGTGAGAAAGAGACAGAAGAGAGAATCAGAAGATAGGCCAGAAAAAGTTGCAGAGAAAGAGAAACACCAGTTTAGTGTGCAGACAGACTTTCAGTTTCTTCTAGTGTTGTCACGATACCAAAATTTTGACTTCGATACGATACCCAACTTAAATATCACGATACCGATACTTAAATGATACTACGGCAAAAACCTAAAACAGCAGGAAAAGTAAATAAATAACATATGACAGAACTTCTTCATTCACCAGTGTGCAGGCTGATAATTCTGGATTTGAGCTTCATTGCCATGAAGTTAGAGTTAGATTTAATATTTTTTTTTTTTTATTATTATTATTTTCATGCTCGATAAAATTGTAAATTATTTGCTGTTACGCTTTTTTTTTTTATACATTTAGGTGTTTTTGACAGTAAGATGATTGTAAAAATTATATTACTGTAAATAATTAGAGCAATGTTATTAAAGCATAAATTGGTTTAAAATAACTGTATATACCCTTCACATATTTATATATTTTTTAATTAATTTTATTTTTGCAACCAGATATCACTTATTAAACTAAGACTCAATAATACACCTCTTTACGGAGATCGGCTTGCACGAGTAAAATAAATAAAAAAACACTCATTTAGGCTAATGTTTGAGAGCATAAACATAATGCTGGTATCACACTAACCTGCCGCTCTTTAAATTCTTTGTACAAATCAGGATGTTTGACAGCAATATGCTTTTGACTCCCTTTGCTTGCGTTATTTTGTAACATCTTTTGCAGATGGGCTTTGTGGTGTCCGTGGGCTTGCTCTGGCTGTCGGCAATGTACGCAAAATAATGCCATATTTCGCTTCGTGCATCTGCTTTCTCAACAATTTGTGGACGGTCTGCAAGAGCACCTGTATTTGCAACCATACCTCTCGTTTCGTCACCATAAAAGCCGTTGCGCAGTTGAGAGGAATAAACACGCACTCAATGTGCTTTAGAAGCAGCGCGCTGCACGCACACTGCCCCCTGCTGTCGCACATTAGCAAATACAGCTGGCACTCAAAGTACCGGTACTAATAAAATGAAGAACCGGACCGTTTAAAGCAGGGTATCGCGATACCTTTCTAGTACCGGTATATCGTACAACACTAGTTTCTTCTATTGCATTTTTCAAATTGAATGTGGTAACGTTAGTTGCAGCAGATATCATCTGATTCGTTTATTCTCATTGAATCAATAATGGAAAGAATTTGTGGTACTCCATACAGATTATTGCCAAATTTTGACCAGAAAATTATAATTATATACCATTGGGCTCAAAGTAGTAGTAATGGATCCCCAAAATTGTAAGAATGAACACAAAACACACAGGAGTTATTTATGATTTAAACAAAAGACAGTTGTCAGCTGACAACAGTATGACATTCCTCAGCAACAACAGATGAAAGAATGAGATTAAAGTATGCAAGAAACAAAACGTGTTTTATCAGTCTCATTAAATTAGTTACAGTAGCACATTAAAATGCTGCACTTGGGTTCAGCTGCTTACATCGCCACACCGCAAACACTTATCAGTAAACAAGCCACACTTCTGTCACCTCTTAGCCTGACCTGGTCATACTCAATTCTAGTTCGAATATGAGTCTGATACTGCTCCATTGGGCTTTGATTATGGGGGCGTATTTCAACCGATCCAGGAAAGACCTCAATTGGATAGACCTACAACCAATCAGAGCTACAGCGTAAGTGACGTATGTTGAGCGACGCATAGTTGTCAACAGAACTCTTCTTAGCGACCATCGGGGCCAGCTGATAAATCAAACTTTTGCCGACTCCAGTAGGAAGGACGGCAAAGACATCTTTCCCATCGACAAATGCCTTGATCGCGGTCCTCTGTTCCTTTTTTAAAATTAATGCGCTGTCGATATCTTCTATAACGGACGCGATGGCGGAATCTACACATCTCAGTTCTTCAACAGCCATCATTGTTGTAAACTAATTGACCTTTCGCAAAGACCCGCCCCCCTTAGTTACTGTTGCTTTGTCCGACAAGCCGTGGCGCTGTCACGCCACACAGAGTGGAAAATACATCGCGGAGCAAAGAGGAAACTGACAACACATCGACAGACGAGACAGAGCAGGTTACTTATGATATTAAACAACGTCCCAGCTTTCAAACTGTGTAGTTATTAAAAAAATTCAAACAATAAAAACCGTTTTGTGGCTCTTTAATGGGTTGTGACCATGACCGTGACAGATTGCTGTAGCGCCTCAGCTCAAGAGGCTCGTGAACCGATCATCTCTTCCTACTAGTCCATTTATAGCATCAAATAAACATGAATGAACATGAGAATGAGTGTTGTTTCAAACGCGGAAAGACGTCAATATGCAGAATTTTTCAAGTTTAACTCCACCGAGGTTAATCTTCTAACTCCTGACTGCTTTGTCGGACAAAATGGCGGATGCGGCGTTCTGATTGGTTAGATCGCTTGTCAATCAAACTTCCCAAGCGCTCTTTGATGACGTGGCTGATTACGTTTCTGGTGATAATCTGTCAATCATCGCCCTGACAATGTGATTGGTCCGAACAGTTTCTGTTCGGGCATAATTACTCACCTACGGATCGAGTCCAGACCGAACTCCCCGACCTCAAAATGTTATGGGTGGGGCTAAGTTCGGCTGGCATCCAGGCTAGTCACCTCTCTCTGAGGTCTTTAGTAATGTTAGCCTTGTCTTCTGTAGTGCATTTGAGTTGTATTTAGTGACAACCTTATTTATTTTAATACCTTGTGTTAGGACCTATATATCACAAGGTCAGTTTTTAACCGCTTCACTTTCACCATCCCAACTGATGTTATCTAAATGACAACAGGGCAAACAGAATATTTGAACAGGACCAATGTCATTGTCTGAAGAGTGTTGTTGTGTGTTTATCAACCTTTATTTCCCTTTCCCTACTAGTCAACACATCCCTCCTTCCTGCTGGAGGCCATATGGCAACAGATTACTGAACCCCCATTCTAACTCATCCTAAACGCCTCAATTGGCTACAATCTGTTTAGATGAGAAAATGCACGTTATTCTTAATTTCACATACTACTGTTTAAAGTTTTGGGGTCCATAACATTTTATTGAAAGAAAGGAATACTTTTATTCAGCAACAATGCATGAAATTGGATAAAAAGTAACAGTAAAGACATCTATAATGTTACGGAAGATCTCTATTTTCATATAAATACAGTTCTTTTGAACTTTCTATTCATCAAAGATTACTAAAAAAAAACGCATCATGGTTTCCACAAAAATATTAAGCAGCACAACTGATTTCTGAAGGATCATGTGACACTGAAGACTGGAGTAATGATGCTGAAAATTCAGCTTGGCCAACACAGGCATACATTACATTTGAAAATATAATCAAATAGAAAATCAATTAAATGCAGCCTTGGTGAGCATGAGAGCTGTTCTTGTTTTAAAAAAGAAAACATTTAAAAATTACTAGGGCTGCAACGATTAATTGTTTCAAAATAAAAGTCTGTGTTTACGTAAAATATATGTGTGTGTTCTATGTATAATAATTATGTATATATAAATACACACACATACAGGTATAAAGTTTAGAAATATATGCATGTATTATAAATATATATATTTATATATATTTAATATTACATATAAACAAATATTTTATATATAAATATAATTTTTTTCTTAAATATATACATGAATGTGTGTGTATTTATATATACATAATTATTATACACAGAACACACACATATATATTACATAAACACAGACTTTTATTTTGCAAACGATTAATCGCTGCAGCCCTAAAAATTACCAACCCCAAACTTTTGAGCAGAAGTGTATAAAATCAAATTATATAGTAAACCTATTTCTCGATGTACAATGAACTTTTAGATAAAAAGTGAGTGAAAGGCCTATTCATTCTCAGTTAAGCAGAATATAATGTTTTTAATATCAAGAATTATAGTTTTTTGGGGCAAAAACTTTTCCTTCATTAAACTATATGAGTTTATCTGTCGATTAAAACAACCCAGGTGAAAAAAAGTACACTTCTATAATGTATAAATATATATTGTGCTCTACTTTCGTGCACTCATTTTGTACTTAATATACTAAAAATTCTTCTTTAGCACTTCTAGCACTATGGGTTCAAGTGTACTTTTTTTAATGCAGCGATAAATATATTAAAGGCACATTTTAGTTCATATTTCATGGTGTCTCAAAATAGCACAGTTGAGTACACTTAGATTTTCTTAAGATTATCTTAAGAAGTACTAAAGAAGAAGTTTTAGCATATTTAGTACAAAATTAGTACGTGAAAATAGAGCACTTTAAGTACATTATAGAAATGTACTTTTTTTTTTCACCTGGGAATAAGGAGTTCTAAGAGTACTGTTATCAGCAACCTTAATGACCACTGTAATAAAACGAATACCGCTGCACTTGAATAAAGTTATGCATGAGGAATGTCAGATATTATTCTCTGGTAATGTCCGTGTTCATTGGTTATACCCATGGTTTAACATGAGGCAGCAGCCTCTGGAGCCGCGCAGTCTGGAACCTTCCACACACCTGCCAGCTCATTCAGTCCTGTCAGCGGACACATGGAGAAGGCCTGCTACAAAACAAGGCATGTTCTTCACATCTCACGAGTCAACAAGCACTTTGTGGTTTACTTCCCAAAATAGCCCTTCAATCTCACTAACACAAACATCTTTGGATTTTTCCAGAAAGACTTGACAGGTGTTTTTAAAACGTGTCTTTGGCAGTTGTTCAGAAAGCTAGGGTTATAATAGCCTACAGAAAATCTGAGCTGCTCAAGGAAAGAGTTTGACTTTAAGATTATAATATCCTATTGAAAAGCTTCAGTAATTGCTTTTTTACGTAAACATACAGGAACATTTTATCTGCTTGCCAAAATACTATTTTTAGTTAGTACAAAAAAGCAAAACCTGTATAGCAAAACCAGAGCCATATTTGTAGTCTATCTGAGCAAATGGTTGTTGTGGCAATTAGAGCGGGTCCAAGAGCCGCGAAACGCAGGAGCTCCGGAAGGATAAAAGGAGTAGTGAAAACCAGGGCTTGACATTAACTTTTTTGCTCATCAGCCACTGTGGCTAGTGGTTTTCCAAAGTTACTAGCCACTGCATTTTCACTGGCCACGATTTTGACATCGATACCATAGGGGAAAACTGCCAAATAGATATTTTAATATTATCTCATAATTTGTCAGCAAGTATATATTAGGCTGCTGTCACTTTAAGACCTGAGGCACAGACCCATTATATTATAACTGACTGTGTTTATGGGAATACACGACAAGACCGTCATTTTGATATTCTTTTGTGTGTATTGTGTGTTTAAGCGCGATGAGCAGCGGAAAAGAACTCATTTTATTACCGAGATTCGGCTTTATGGGCAAACACTTTGGGTGAGAGTACAAAATGTGTGGGAATGAGTAAAATCATGCGTTATACATGCAATCCCATGCCGAAATTCAGACTGTAACACCAAGAATATTCATCCGGAGCAAATGAAACAAGTGAGCGAGGGGAGGCGGGTTTGTGCATCAACTCGCAGTCGGAGAGGTGAGAGAACGAGAAAGCGCAGCTGGTATCGTGTATCTGTTCTGCTGAAAATGAGTATTGGAAGCGTTTCAGAGATTTCAGTATCAGTTAAGTTTAATATTTGCCGATGCTCGCCTCCTTGTTCCCTTATCAACAAATCTTTGTTACTGTGGCGCTGAAACCCGGGAGGACGGAGGAACACACTGTTAAAGAGCACTCGCTGCTGTGGGAAATCTGTGGTGCCTTCGAGCGTCCATGGTGGCAGACTGCTCACCACTACCACAGTTGTCAAGGTTTATTAAGGTCACCTCTGGGGAATGATTCTCTAAGTAAAATTCAAACAAAGTTAAACAGTTTTTGGGATTCAAAGACTTGACTTAAATCAATAGCACAAACAAACCTGCCAATTAATGTATTCAAATGTTGTGAAACACAGTGCAAAAGAAGTGAAAGAACTGAAACCTGAGGGGGGCATTTTCCAGCTGAATGTGTGAGAAGGCCGTGGGGGGCTGGGCAGGGTGTCAGTGTAATATACGCAGATGTCAGAGGTGAGGCACTGTAGGAGTGAGACCCCCTCATTCAGATTCATTCATGCACTCTCCGTTCTCATTGAGGACAATGAATTGCACTTACAGGGTGCTCTCATATGTAAATGAAACCCTACACAGGGTACAATTCATCAAGTACCCATACTTGCCATAAAGACCAATATAGTGATGGCCATCCACAAATGAATGGTTGTTTTCAACACGATTTACAATGATGCCAATATGGACTAAAATAGGGCAGTAATGAATGGAAGGATTTTCAAAGGAAGCTTTAAATCTGATTATTTTTGGGCCCTTCGTTGGTAATACATTTGGTTTTAAGATTTTTTCATTTAGTTTAAGATTTTTTCTTAGTCTTCCATCAGTTTTAATTTTATTACTTACATATAATTGGTAGCATTTTAGGGATTTTTTGCACTTAAGATAAAACATCTTTAAAACGAAAAAGACAACTTGCACACTTGCCATTTCAAGAAAAGGTAACACTGGAAACCAGGGGAGTTTTTAGCGTTTCATCAGTAATGGGACACAAGCACTCCATGTTTCTTCATATTTAAGGTCTGTAATAAAGTAATCTCATTGTTAGACAAGGATTCATCAGTAATATTTTACTGAGGTACAGTGGTCACTACTGAAAATTCTCAAGTTAACCACAGCATAACACAGCATACAGCTATACATCTATTTATACTATAACCATGCTTTCCAGAGAGGTTAGGGAAGCCACTTGGAAAAGTAATAGTGCATGCTTACACAAGATGTGACATGATGCAAAACCCTTCTGATGTCAGCAGAAGTCAACAGGATAAACCCTTCAGGTCTGGCCAAGTGGGGGGAGGGGGGCTTGTTTCTTATTCAGAAGTGCACACTCTTTCTCAGAGTACACAAACATGAACAAGTACAGTAGTATGCTGTATATCTTTTAGTCAAAAATTAGTTTTTATTAAATGTTAATCCTGATATTAAACTTTGAACAATGTTCTGTGAACTAAAACAAATGGGACTACACTGCAAATCTTGAGTTTTCGAAGTTGTAAATAAAACAAGATTACTGAAGTATGTTTTATAAGAAAATACTAGTGCTGCCCCCTAATAGTCGACTAATTGTTAGTCGATGACAAGAGGCTCAGTCGACCAAAACTGGTATTAGTCGGTTAGTCGCAGAAAAAAAAAACTCCACAGGAAGTGCCGAAATCACACAGTCTGTAACGGACAGATCATTAACGGCAGGAAATCCAGACATTCGCCTGTCATTCATCATTATATCGACCTCAATTATGGCTTATCACTTGAAACATACAAGTAGTAGCTATTTTACACATCCGCTCGCTGTAACGTTAACCTAGATAAATGTGCGCTATTATTTAGCGCATATCCAAGTGTTTGTGTGGAGAGCGTGTTTACTGCATGACATGGAGGCGCCGGCGCGATCACTTGCATTTACCTTAAAATACTTTGTCATTTTCGCTCATACAGATAAGAGTAATCCAACATTCGAAACTGTAAATGGTTTCCTTTTATTTCTGTAAACTACGCTATCTGCCGTTTCGGTTTCAAGTGAACTTGAGTGCGTCACAAAAATGAACCAAAACTCAGCGTATACTTGCCTCACAGACATGAGAAATATATCTATGGAAAGCTTGAAAAGTCGACTTTTAAATGAACAAATTCAAATCCAAAACAATCTCTGCAATCTTCATCTCTGCAGCTGAAAACACACAAACACTAGTTTATTGATAAATTATTAAAATGTTCAGACAGTCTATTTGAAGTTTTTTCACGCCACATTCATAATCATTACATTTGCCGGTGTGCTGTGGCAAGCTTTATGCTCAATATTATTATTTATATGGTTTATAAATATAAACATGCAATTAGTCGACTAATCGCTTAAATGTAATACTACTAGTCGACTAGAAAAATCTTTAGTCGAGGGTAGCCCTAGAAAATACTACTTCAGTTTTTCTTCTTAAAAATGATTGACTGCAGAGGGACTTTATCAGAACATTCAAAATGAATTAACGACCATGTGTGCACAGAAGTGAATTTATTTTGAATGTTTTGTTAAAGTCCTCTACAGTCAATAATTTTATCCCTTAAAACTCATCTTTGATAAACAAAATGACATATTTTTTTTAAAAAATCCTGTGAAAATAACTTAATGCCTTAAAATAGCTTGAATGTAACTCTACATCCTTGCTTCATTTAGTATTCATGGAACCATGAATATGCAAATTAGCGCCTCACACCAGTTCAGACTACCTGATCCACTCGCTCAACTGTAGTAAACGCTACACAATGGCAAGTCGAAATATTGTTTTAAAGGTGCTAAAGAGGATCTTTTCGTCGACTGAGAAAACAAAGACTGTTACCGGGTTTTTGAAATGAGCGCATGCGTAAGAATTTCGAGGGAACACCTCCCAAAACTCGCGCACGAGTATTGGAACACGAGTGTTTACCACCGGCATTCGCTGTGTCGTGTTAGTGGATTCATTATGTCGGATTCACCGCAGGTAACTCATAATCTGCAGTTGTTACTCCTGTCTCCTGACAAAACATTGCATGCGGCGCCTGTAGAGTGTGCAAAGTTACTGGAGCGCGCAGCCGCGCACGTCTCTCACAAGGAACGTCATGGCAGTGATTGACAAGCCAGAGGGCCAATCCGCGCACGTCTCTCACAAGGAACATCACGGCAGTGATTGACAAGCCAGAGGGCCAATCGTTTACGCGATTGGCTGATGTTTTTAAGGCCCTACCTCGTGCACAGATGATGTATATTAATATTATTACTTTCAATGCACCTAATAAATAGTCTTTTATCAGTTAGTAAAGACAGTTTCAAGTAATATTGCAAAAATGTATAAAACAAAACATCCTCTTTAGCACCTTTAATTCAGCCATATATGTTTGAACAAGAAACTGATTAAGTGTATGTTACACAACAAAAATGTATTAAAAACTGAAAACTTTTCCTTTCCTAAAAAAGCTGTATTATGCATGCCAGGCCAGTAGCTGGCGATGTCACTTTGTAAAGAAACACTACACTCCTATATGACTGAACAAGTAATGCGCATGATGTCACCATTTTCACAAATTTGCATTTTTGTTGTTGTATCGTGAAGACGATAAGGGTATCCATTTTCAAAAACTAAAAGTTTGCATTTTCAGGCCCCCAAAATGCAGTTGTCGTGTGAATGGACTTTATACTTCATTGCACCATGCAATTTATAAAATAAGCTTTGTACTTTCTAGACCCTAGTCTTTTTTGGATTCAGTGTGCAGTCAGCTATTTTTTTCTGTTTTGCTCAAGTATTTTCTTGGTTCTACGCACCTGAAGGAAAAGGAACTTTTTGTCAGTTGAGAGCGCAACAGTTTCCTCTGATTTAAACTGGATATGGTAATCAGAATAACATGTTCAAACACATCCCAAGAAAAGTCCACTGTATTTTCGTATACACATATCTGACATTTTCAGAATTTATTGCACCCAAGCACCCTGACCCATGCACCACAAAAGAAAGATAAATATTTAAATTTCATACCAACAAGGATCCATTCAAATTTGACTCCTTTCATCTCTGAACTTTGACCATCGCTAACTACTCGCTAGCTTCATTAAACAGATAACCAAACTAGCAAAATATATGTAAAGCACCTAATATCAGTTATACAAAAACAAAGGTTTGGATGCTCTACATCACATCCAGAAGCTGCAATCTTTTCTCTTTGCCTAACGGTGCAGCATGAGATGTAGAGATGTAATCCCCCAGATGAGAATTTGATCTAGAGGGGGCGGGTTGGTTCAGTCCTGTGGTCTCCCCTCTGGATGAGCCATGCATTGGTGTTGGGCGGGGTGCCAGATGCTGTCCAGCTTAACCCAAAAACAACAACTGTACCACAACCCACTGACACTCCCCTGCTCTAAGTCTCACCATTCTCTCTAGATGCACCATTACGGTCTCTTATTTTAGACTATACACACTGCTGTTCATTTTTTCCAGGACACACTTTAGTTCACTTCAATGCTGTAACACTAAAGGTTGTTGCTGGTGGGTTCATGTTAGATTACGAATCATTAAGAAGAAAAAGACGGCATTAAAACTTGGTCTTTTCATGATCTGTATACCATGAAATGATCAAATTAAGGAACCAAGCAGGGGCACCCCATGTCAGAAACATTCTGATGCAGTGTGGACTTCAACTACATTTAGTGTGTACACAGTGCACAAAACAATTAGCCTCCTCTTATATGAATTTAAAACGATACAAATAAAAAGGATCACGTCATTGAGTTTTTATCCGATAACCTTTACAATGGACAATGAATAAATGGCTTCAAATTCACCATGTCATATTGCAGATACTGATAGTTTAGGCTTTTGGCTTGGAATTTTTTCGCTTTCCATATGACTCGTACAATGGATCAGAACATGACTGGGAACTTGGGAATATGACATGAAAATATTAATATGTGTTGACAATTAGTTAACAAGTCATTGCAAAGAAATTAATTTGGCCAGTGAGTGCAATGGCTCAATCTGGTTCAGAAGTTTAGTCATCATGATTCTTCTTCTTGTTTCTTACCTTTTATGGTACTTCTGAAAGTGCATATTGCATCTAATATAAACACAATGAGAGACAAGTCATTGTGTACATTAGATCATTGGATATTTATTCTTTTCGGGATTGGAACAATAGTACAATGGTAATGGGAGGTCTAAATGCTGACTGTCATATCTGACAACATTGTGTAATTCTCCCACCTCAGCAGAAACGGACAAACAAAGGATGAGACTAAAGACCCATTAAAACCTAAAAACATAACTGTATTAGCGTCCACAAAAACGCACAATATTATTCTGTTTATTATAAGCACATGCTGCAGTTATGTTAAGTTCTGACACTTCAAATGCTCGAGCTCTTTAAAGCTGGATGGATTCTCGCTGGATGGATTCTCACTGGCTGTCAATGATTTTATCATTTATCAGCTGGAAAAAAAAAAAATGGTTGTGAAAGTGATTCTAACAATATTGTTTCTCTGTGCCATAATCATTATAGTTGTGGTGTGGACTCTGCTATGCTTTTTTGTTTAATCACAGTATTATTAAATTAAACAATTAGTTAGTTCAACTGCATGATATGACTGGTCATGTGATGTCAACATGGTGGCACACATGGGGGGCGACCCACTCCATGTAGAATAAAACAAATTTTACATCATTTTAACCTTATTTT
The DNA here is from genome assembly GCF_018812025.1 of Megalobrama amblycephala. Lineage (NCBI taxonomy): Eukaryota > Metazoa > Chordata > Actinopteri > Cypriniformes > Xenocyprididae > Megalobrama > Megalobrama amblycephala. Next base: position 21,312,526 of record NC_063047.1, read on the forward strand.
TCAAGTGTAAAACAATTTATTTAGGTAAGATAAATACATGAATAAATAAAAATACAGTGCACAAATGAGCTAAAATACTTTTGTTGGCACATTCACATATGTAAAGTAAATTACTTGGTTAAAGAAAAAAAGTGATTCTTTCATCATAATAATAGAAACAGTAACATGCTCTTATTTGGTAGTAATAACCCAGTGTTAATATAAATCAGGATAGATATCCGTTAGTCAACATTTTTCTCCATTGATGTCTTGGCACAACCAGCCACAAGACAAAAATGCGACAGAAGTTCAGTGAAGGGAGACTCAGGGAGTTCAGAGAAGCTTATAAACTATATAAACTTAAACTTACCATCCGTGCAACTGCATTAAAAAGTGTAAACAGATTGTATCTCCATGACCAGAGGTAATGTTAATCCAAATCAATGAAATCCGCTACGATTCACAAGTCGAGTCCTCATGAAACGCCTGTGAAAAGTACCGCATGCATATTTAACAGCTGAGCTGTTTTCTTCTGTGTGTTTTTGTAAAAATCGCCTCCCTTTTGGTCAACTTTGACAACTCTTTCACAAAGGATGCAGCGGTAACAGTAAAGGCTCAGTTTTAACACATGCACGCGATTCGCCGTGAGGAGTGACGCAGGGAGTGGGCGGAGCAACATCGCTGCTGCTGCTGCTGCTGTTTAATTAGCTGCTGCTGGATCTGTCTATAAACACAGAGCAGTTGTTAAATACCTTGTGGTAAATATTTTAGAGCAATTTTAAGCTTCACGTGGAATTATAATTTTATATTCCCTCCAATTATCCATGTCAAACTGAGAGCCCAGTTTTTTAACATTACATTTCTGAATTGTGCTTTGTTAAAGGGTAAAGATGAAGACTTTCTGTGTTTTTGTTCGAACAGTTGACATTCTACTATAATGTTAATCTGTCATATTCTGGTTTTTATTATTAACAGCAAAGTTGGCAACATAGATTAGTTTTCTCTAACTGATTCTCTTCAATTCAAGTACTTATTTATTTACATGTAAGTTCATTTTTGAGCCATAACCTCTGGGAATCCCCAGCCGAGTTGTTTTGTCTGGGCATGGCAAATCAGATCATAAAAGTCTTTTTTGAAAGGCTTAAGACTCTCAACTCCTTTTCAGACCAGACTTGCCCTGCATGCTTTTAACTATCCCATTCAGTATCACATGCCTAGAAACTTAAATACACAAAATACCTTGTTAAAAGCAGCATTACTTTTGTGAGGAACTCTGTTGAATGTACGAAGTGATTTCTTTTTCAATGCTTAAAGGAATTTCACTGTTTGTTTCAAACAGGAACAAGAAAAAAATGTCTCAGAACAAAAACTTGCTGATATTTTCATTTGCTATCAAACACAATTGCATGTGAACTTTTTGTTTATGATCCAAATATTGATTAGAAATGTTATGATTAGCACAAAGTTGTTGAATTGTTATTTTTAATTTTGCTCGGTGACAAATGTGACAAAAGTTTTTCGCTGATTTTGAGTCCCTTCAAATGTGAAATGGCACTTAATACAACTGATAGAGAATCAAACCATAAAAAACATTTGTGCTCAAACCATGGCTTTTTCTACAGAACTAATATTAAGAAGGCTGTTCTGCAGATGAAGTATTGTGCTCTTTAACTGCAGGAGTCCATAGAAACAATGAACTCACATTCTTAGGCCCAGGTGGTTTTGATTTGGGAGGTGCGTATGTGCCTTTAGGTCATTTATTATTTCAAGGAAAGTGAAATTAACTATGAAGACAATGTTGCACTTTCAGACTGCTGGACACCCACACTGGTCCTGCCAAGTTGAGGAGACGTTTTGGTAAGTGTGGGACAAATTTCATCATAAAGGAAAATTATTGAAATGGAATTGACATTCATGCAATCAAAAAGTGAACATGCATACACAGTGCATTTACAGAGTACTCACCCCTTGATTTTATTTCTGCATTTTTTATACTTCCAAATTTTAGCAAGTTGAAATAAAAATAAATTCAACACAAAGATATCACCCCCAATGAGTTCATGCTGTGTACATATTCCTCTAGTAAGAACTACAGTATAAGTCTATTTAGTTATGTCTGCATGAGCTTTCCGCATTTTTATTCTTCGACTCAAATTCACCAAATTAGAAAGTGTTGGCTTGCAGCAATGTTCAGGTCATACCTAAAAATATTCAGTTGGATTAATGTCTCAGCTCAGTCAGAACCATTCCAGAATTATAAATGTATTTAAACCATTCCATCATACTTTTTCTGAGTGATTTTAATTATCGTCCTGCTGAAACATGAATCTTCAATCAAATCCAGAATATGTTGCTGCCACCATCAAGTCTGAAGGTGGGGATGTATGGTTTTACCAGGGTGTTTGTGTCTTTGGTTTGTGGTCAGTATGGTGCTTTGCTTTTAGACTCATCTTTAGTAAATTGATCAGACCACAGTTTTCTTACACTTTTTCATTTCGGGATTTTGTTACATGCTTTCTAGTAAACTCTACACATGATGTTTGCCGTTCTACACACTTTAAAGGATTAGTTCACCCAAAAATCATTAAGTACTCACCTTCATGTCGTTCCAAACCCGTAAGACCCTTGTTCATCTTCGGAACACAAATTAAGATATTTTTGATGAAATCCGAGGGTTTCTGAACCACACATAAGCAGCAATGTCATTGCACCTTTTGAGGTCCAGAAAGGTAGACATCGTTGAAACAGTCAACGTAACTACAGTGGTTCAACCTTAATGTTATGAAGTGATGAGAATACTTTTTGTGTGCAAAAACAAACAAAAACAAAAAAAGATTTTATTTAACAATTTGAACTGTTGTCATATGACATAGTGAATGCAGTGCAGGCTTCCATGATTACGTTCAAATTGTTAAATAAAGTTGTTATTTTTTGTTTTGTATTTGTGCACAAAAAGTATTCACGTCCCTTCATAACGTAAAGGTTGAACCACTGTAGTCACATGGACTATTTTAACAATGTCTTTAATACCTTTCTGGACTTCAAAAGGTGCAATGTCATTGCTGCCTACAGTGGGTACGGAAAGTATTCAGACCCCCTTAAATTTTTCACTCTTTGTTATATTGCAGCCATTTGCTAAAATCATTTAAGTTCATTTTTTTCCTCATTAATATACACACAGCACCCCATATTGACAGAAAAACACAGAATTGTTGACATTTTTGCAGATTTATTAAAAAAGAAAAACTGAAATATCACATGGTTCTAAGTATTCAGACCCTTTGCTGTGACACTCATATATTTAACTCAGGTGCTGTCCATTTCTTCTGATCATCCTTGAGATGGTTCTACACCTTCATTTGAGTCCAGCTGTGTTTGATTATACTGATTGGACTTTATTAGGAAAGCCACACACCTGTCTATATAAGACCTTACAGCTCACAGTGCATGTCAGAGCAAATGAGAATCATGAGGTCAAATGAACTGCCTGAAGAGCTCAGAGACAGAATTGTGGCAAGGCACAGATCTGGCCAAGGTTACAAAAACATTTCTGCTGCATTTAAGGTTCCTAAGAGCACAGTGGCCTCCATAATCCTTAAATGGAAGACGTTTGGGGTGACCAGAACCCTTCCTAGAACTGGCTGTCCGGCCAAACTGAGCTATCGGGGGAGAAGAGCCTTGGTGAGAGAGGTAAAGAAGAACCCAAAGATCATTGTGGCTGAGCTCCAGAGATGCAGTCGGGAGATGGGAGAAAGTTGTAGAAAGTCAACCATCACTGCAGCCCTCCACCAGTCGGGTCTTTATGGCAGAGTGGCCCGACGGAAGCCTCTCCTCTGTGCAGGACACATGAAAGCCCGCATGGAGTTTGCTAAAAAACACCTGAAGGACTCCAAGATGGTGAGAAATAAGATTCTCTGGTCTGATGAGACCAAGATAGAACTTTTTGGCCTTAATTCTAAGCGGTATGTGTGGAGAAAACCAGGCACTGCTCATCACCTGTCCAATACAGTCCCAACAGTGAAGCATGGTGGTGGCAGCATCATGCTGTGGGGGTGTTTTTCAGCTGCAGGGACAGGACGACTGGTTGCAATCGAGGGAAAGATGAATGCGGCCAAGTACAGGGATATCCTGGACGAAAACCTTCTCCAGAGTGCTCAGGACCTCAGACTGGGCCGAAGGTTTACCTTCCAACAGGACAATGACCCTAAGCACACAGCTAAAATAATGAAGGAGTGGCTTCACAACAACTCTGTGACTGTTCTTGAATGGCCCAGCCACAGCCCTGACTTAAACCCAATTGAGCATCTCTGGAGAGACCTAAAAATGGCTGTCCACCAACGTTTACCATCCAACCTGACAGAACTGGAGAGGATCTGCAAGGAGGAATGGCAGAGGATCCCCAAATCCAGGTGTGAAAAACTTGTTGCATCTTTCCCAAAAAGACTCTACTAAATACTGAGCAAAGGGTCTGAATACTTAGGGCCATTTGATATTTCAGTTTTTCTTTTTTAATAAATCGGCAAAAATGTCAACGATTCTGTGTTTTTCTGTCAATATGGGGTGCTGTGAGTACATTAATGAGGAAAAAAATGAACTTAAACTTAATTTTAGCAAATAGCTGCAATATAACAAAGAGTGAAAAATTTAAGGGGGTCTGAATACTTTCCGTACCCACTGTATATATGGATCAGATATCCTCGGATTACATCAAAAATATCTTAATTTGTGGTCTTACGGGTTTGGGACAACATGAGGTTGAGTAATTAATGACAGAAATTTCATTTTTGAGTGAATTAACCCTTTAACAAATAACCCCAACCTTTGAAGTGTTTTTTTGGTGGTTTTGAAATTTATGTATGCATTTATTTACTGCATGAATGATTGTAAATAGATCAAATAAATGAGTGTTCAGCGTCTTGGCAGTTTTAAATTAAATTTCTAGAGGATTATAAAGTATATTCTGATCTGTTGAAACTGACGATGATTAGTCAGTGATATTAATTGTGCAATCATGCAGTTGAAGGTCTTCATAAGAGCTTTGCCAAAACAGATAATGATTTATAAATATTTATTATATTGGTATGTTACAGCAAAGAGATTACTCTGTATCTAATCCTTTCACAACATTGCCTAGATTCTTATCTCTCTGGGACTCGCACTTAATTCAGCATCGGTTTAAGCAATTCTTGCAAGTCTATAAATCAGACATTTTCATGAAGTTATGAATCAATATTCTGAGAAAGTTACAAAGTATGACAAAATCATGTCAGCTAACAGGGTGAACTGTGTTTTAAATCAGCGGAGACTGATTTTTTATTCACTGGATTAGTCAACATAATCACACGCTTCCAAGCTGCAACATTTCCAAGTGAGTTTGTGCATGTCAAATGCTTTCCCTTTAAGGAAAAGACAGAATTTTACATAACTATGAGTCATCATTGACAATGCCAGAGAAACATGTTTCAACCATATTGAAGGATGAAGGTGTTATGCTCGCTTCTGACCTTTTGGCTGAGTGTTTTCTTTCAGCGTTAAGAGATGAGCTCAGCTGAAATGTTAATGCTGTGAGGCTATTGCGCAGGCAGACATGATACAACCTTCCACCACAGCTGGCCAGATGGCCAAAGATCTGCAGAAACCAGACAGCACACCAGGCCAGGCACAAGAATAGACCAGACTCAACACTATATATTGTTTGTAAACAAACATCCACTGCTATGGGAAAAATACCACTCGGAGACTTCTTGAAAAATGATCAAATGAGAAGTGTGTGTAAATACAAGAACCCTGACGTAAGAGAAACCCTGCTCACAAACTAATGTGGAATAAATCTGTTTACTCTCAACAGGGTAAACAAACTCATTCTCAATGAGCGTTTCAGCTTTAGTTTTTTTATTTTCTAGTATTATAGCAATGATTAATTCATGCAAATAGGTGTGCTATGGAATAAAATAAATAAAAAAAGCAAGCCAACATACCTTGACTTTAATAGCTGAAATGCTCATTAGTGGTGGTTTAAATGGAAAAGTATTAGTCTGGGATTTCAGTGTTACTCAGTGGTATAACTGATGAGTTTCAAATGCTTAACTTTAAGAGTAAATACCTCTGTCCTTCAGAGAAATGTCCAACTGCAGTCTGACATGCTGGATGAAGCTGAGCTGCAATCGCTTTGTCTACACTACCGTTCAAAAGTTTGTGGTCAGTTAGAATTATTTAAGAAATTAATACTTTTATTCAGCAAAGGGTGCAATAACTTTCTATTCATCAAAGAATCCTGGAAAAATGTATCATGGTTTAATCATAGTTTTCAACATTGATAATAATGAGAAATGTTTCTTGAGCACCAGCATATTAGAATGATTTCTTAAGGATCATGTGACACTGATGAGACTCTGGATTAATGGCTGCTAAAAAAAATGAGTTTTTGCCATTACAGGAATAAATTAAATTTTAAAATATGTTAACATAGAAAAGAGTTAGGGCCCAAGTACTGACAGTGTGAAGACCCTATCGGAATTGCTGCGTTTCTTATTATTCTTCTCCGAAATTAATCGCATATTTGAGGGCCTAAACGTGCTCGAAAACTCATGAAACTTTGCACGCGCCAGAAGTGGTGAAAATTTACATCTGATATTGGTTTCATAATTAGGTGTGGCCTTGGTGAGAATATGCGACTTTTCAAAAAACATTTAAAAAAATAATATTAACGACCCCAAGCTTTTCAATGACAGAAAAAACTAAAGATTGAAAAGATTTATGTGAAAGACATACTGTACAAATTTTACATTTCTGAATTTGCCAAATAAAACAAAAACACCATGCAACTAACACTTTCTTCTTCACAAAATAAGTAACAGATGATGTTTGAGGCACTTTCAAGACCATAGTTTATTTCATTGTAATAAGAAAGTATATACATTGGGGTCCCTTAATAGTGAGTCCTAAAGCTACACACATGATATTAATTTTCTTTCGCTCCGAGACACGTGAAAATCCCTTAGGTTGACTCTTCCAAACAACTGGTGGATTTCCCAGACCATCGCTACATACAATTAACTATTGTGAAGCAAGCTTTTAGCATCATTGTGAAAAAACCAAAAAAAACCAAACAAGAAGCAAAACAAAAGCATGTTGATTTAAATTATTGCTATAAAACTGAATAAAAATCAGCATAATGAAAAAACAAAAAAAACCAAACAAACATTAGAATATGTTGATTGAATGAAGGCTTTCTGAACAAATATTCATATTGTAAAAACAAAATTAAGACATGCTTGTGCCAGCTTTTACATGCCAGGCAAAATGAACAGGTTTGATACAGAGTTTGCTCATGTGGTAAGCAGCATGATTACATAAACTATATACAGATTAAACTAGATTGTGACAGAATGCAATGTCAATCCATACTACCGCCAATCAGCTAATGATAATAAAATACTATCAAAAATATACTGACTCGAGAAAATGGAGGAATCTGCTCTTACATATAAAAGTCACATTTTAAAGTCACTATATATATATATATATATATATATATATATATATATATATATATATATATATATATATATATATATATATATATATATATAATGTTATTTAATCTTATGTTTGTTTAGAAGTGTGAGTACATGAATTGAAAATCTTTTGACATTCAAAACAGTTTCCATAAAACATCTCGTAAAACCACGCTAACCTCTATATAAATCAATGGAAAAATATTTAAAGAAAATGAAGCTCAATGCCATACAGATGTGTTTATTTTCTGGGAGGACACAGATTCCTTAAAATTAAACTCTTGATGTCCTCAAATTTAGTTAATGGTAGGCATATTAAAAGGGTATGAAGACTACAGAGCAACTGAGTAACAAACGCTTTCTGAATCTAGCTCCATTAATGCCATTTAACAAAGAGCTACAGTACATCCTGCACCTTGAGAGCTATGCATCCTGTAACCAATCTCAGGCACATAAAAGTACATTTTAAATCCATCTTTAACTAACATAAGAGAAAGCTAATGAGGAATCACAACAATAAATGTGTGAAGAGGTAGAGTTTGAAGCATTTATGGGGTGTTTATGGACCAAACGGAAGGAATCGCAATGGTACGGCTGTTATAAAAAAAAACTGCTGATAGTCCATTCAGTAAATACAATACAGATCCTCTAACAGCCTGAACTTTGTGTCTCCTTTCCAAATTTGTATTTACTAGCCATTAAAACACTTTTCTTTTTTTGTTTCGTTTCAGCAGTGTGAACGTTAAGTTGTTAACGCTAAGTTGCTAACGCTAGCACACTTGCCACAAACCACTAATCTGTTATCACAACAGGATTTAATCCTTGATAACATTTTTGGTTTCTTTTTAGGCCCCATTATTAGTATGAAAACAAATTGAATTAAAAAATATGATACACTGAAGTGTACTTTATTTTCTTGAGCATCTGTTGAGTCATATATGCAGATACTGCTTTGGCGTACACCGCTTCGGTCACAAAAAAATCAATTCCAATTAAACGTACGAAACTGATGACAAAACACTGTAAAATCTGTTAGGTACCCAAACACGGATGTCCAGGCAAGGAAAAAAAAAGAAAAGAAAAACAGGGTTTTTTGTGCAGCAATGCAAAATGTAAATCTTCCAACAGTCTACGGTGAGAAAGTACCCAATTGCATTCAAATAAACAAACGATTAAAATACACCGGTCCCCTTTTCAAACAAAATTGAGAAACCCAATGATAGATCTTGCAGAGAGAGTAGGGAGGAAGGGCAATATCTACAAGAAAACCAAGACTCCATTTTGATACACCAGGTCAAAACTTCTCAAACCTGATTTTACCAGTCCAACCGTTTTATTTTTTCCGTCGCACGTCCATCAGAACTGAACCTGCTTCATTTGGTGAAGGCAGCCACCACAGCCCACAGCAGCTCATTGGCGTTGCTCTTCATGCTCTCGCCCTCAGGCTCCAGGTCCAGCAGCTGCCGTACTCTCTTCATGGCCAGATCGTACTGGTCATCCAGCAGCGGGGCAAAGGCGTTATCTAGTACATCAGAGGAATGGGCGAGGAATATAAGGGCCAGAATACGCTTGTCCATTCGGTGAGGATCGTTCACCCACTTGTCCAGCACGGCCTCCTGCACCTTCTTAATAAGGCGCTGCTTAATATTATTATTGGTAAGGGGGTGCGTAGTCATGTCGAACAAAAGAAAGTTTTGCTTCTCTGTGGTAAGGACGCCCTTCTCCACGAGGTTCTTGGCCAGGCGCTCTCGGACGTTACGCAGCTGATAGTGAAGCTTCAGCGGGTTCCATGTCTCGCCTGCAAAAGACAAGCACTTTCAGTACCAGACATCTACTAACATTCACTTTATTTGACAAGGACAGAGTAAACAAATCTATCGGATTCAATATGACTACTGAAATACCTAATTTTTCTAATTATAACCAATTCGTGACCGTAGCATTATAGTAAAGGTTTTCTTTCCCAAATATGTGATCTATGATGATCTTTTTTTTTTTAAATGGCTATGGCTATAACTTACGATACCAAAAAGTATCAAGAAAATAATAAAAACTGACAGAAAAAGCACCGTAGCAGCCGTTAAAAAGTCTGGCAAAAGAGGTACAGCTCCCATAAGGGCTGTACATTTGTGACATTTCACTGTGAAGGACAGAGATGGAACCTTGTGCAGTTGTTGCCAAAATGTATTACATTTATTTCAGGAATTAGGAATTTTATAGTAATGTATTAAATCAGAAATGTAAATAAGAAAGATTTTATGTCTACTTAGAGATATGAGTGCTTTCTTTGAACAGGCCTCACTGTTCTTGAAAATACCATTTTCTATTCTGATTAATGGCACAGCTATCGGACATAAATCTCTAATTAACTTATAATTATTATTATTACAATAATAATAAATTAAAGGTTGCACCCCAATTCTAATTCTAGACAATATAACTAACATTATTATGCCTAATTAAATAAAAAAATAAACACTAAGAAAAAAAATGTATTTAAATGAAAGTGTATTTAGGCATAACATTATAATGTACAGAAAGGACATTCATTTTGAGAATGATTACATTTAACAGTGTCATTAAATTATTAGTGCTTTCAATGGTTAACTTTAATTGAGCATTGGATGACAGCAAAGGTAATCTAAAATGTAAAAAACGGGGATACATGAGCATGCACAATTAAATATCCAATGTCGACCAATACCTATATAAAACTACCTAAAAGAAAGAAAAAAATGAATTACTCCCATGTTGTGCATACCTATGCTAGATTTCAGGTAAAACCATTTTCAATAGTATAGTCCCATTTACTGATAGCTTCTATAGGACCATTGCATTATTAATAGTTTTAATATGTTTTTGTCTAGATTTGTGACAAAGTTTTCAGTCTTTTACAAGTTGCTGACAGGAATTTTGAACGCCGAAGTCATGCTACAGCCCCTTGAGCGAGCGCCACCAGCTCAGTTGATCAGCTCCTGTGCTGAAGCAGAGAAGAACAGACGTCACAGGATCAAAGCAGGCTGCGCTACAGCATTTGCTAGTCATCAGCCTACAGTAATTTATGGCTCTGATCTAATTCTGAGCACATTTTTATACACTTTCTAAACGAGGATGGCAGCTCCTTCTCTCAGACGCTTTGATCTCACTCTTTGACTCTTTGGCTGTCCATACTGAGACATTTCCAACTGAGCTCATAGCCACAGTAGGTCAACAGAAAATCTCCAGAAATCTCTCTCGATCTTTGGACCAAAACAAGTCTGGATCCAGATTTTTTTTATGCACTCCAGGCACAGTATAATTAGCAGGTAGCAAATGTTAAAATGGTTAAATTGAATGCAGTTTCTTCATATAATCTATTTACACTATTGTTCAAAACTTTGAGGTCAGTAAGATTTTTTTTTTTTTCATCATTCTCTTATTCTTAAAGGGTTAGTTTACCAAAAAAATGAAATTTCTGTCATTAAGTAATCACCCTCATGTCGTTCCACACCTGTAAGACCTTTGTTTATCTTTGGAAAATGAATTAAGAAATTTTTTATGAAATCCAAGGGTATCTGATCCACACACAGGCAGCAACGTCACTGCACCTTTTGAGGTCCAGAAAGGTAGTAAAGACATCATTTAAAATAGTCAACGTGACTACAGTGGTTCAACCTTAACGGCCAGCTCCTGCGTCAGCATCACATGCATGCATCGTTGTGCTCACGTGTGCAGCTTCGGACAATACTGAGCTGGAGTTCTGATTAGGGCTGCACGATTAATCGTACAATTTGAAAAAAACCCATTGAAATCGTGCTTAAACGATTTGTCTTAGTGCGATTATGAAATCGCATAGCTGCAATTATTTTTTTATGCGTGGCTTGTCAATGAATTATGGCTCCAAATGCTAATCCACGCTTATAATGTGCATTTGAAAAAACAACACGCGTCAAACATCTTTCCAGACATGTGAAGCATTTATTAACATCTTGTCCAACAAAAGAAAACATTTAATAATATGTTTTACTCCAAACTCACTTCATAACAACAGTTGAGCATCCTTCTGTCAGATGAAGTGGCTTCTTACACAGAATATGGCAGTCGTGTGTTTATCAATCATGTTTAAATCAATCAAAACGTTTCAATCTTCTGTTTATTCAGCTACAGCGATTGTATAGGATTTCCTGGAATGACGTGTGTTCTACTTCGGCAGCAAGGCATTTTTGCAGTTTCTGCCCGAGAGCGCCCTCTGGCTTTAAGATGGAGAAGCATTTACTACTGATCACAGAGCCGTACAGCTCTGACAAGCTACGCATGAAATAATCGCGTGCAATAAATTTGCGATACATCATGCAGCCCTAGTTCGGATGCAAACACGGAAGCCTGCACTGCGTTCACTATGCCAACTGCATATGACAACAGTTCAAATTGATAAATTAAGACGTTATTTTTGTTTTTGTGCACAAAAAGTATTCTCGTCGCTTCATAACATTAAGGTTGAACCAGTGTAGTCACATGGACTATTTTAACAATGTCTTTACTACCTTTCTGGACCTCAAAAGGTGCAGTGACGTTGCTGCCTATGTGTGGTTCAGATACCCTCGGATTCATCAAAAATATCTTAACTTGTGTTGAAGGTCTTACAGGTTTGGGACGACATGAGGGTGAGTAATCAATGACAGAAATTTCACTTTTGAGTGAACTAACCCTTTAATCTTACTTTTAAGTTTTTAAAGTTTACGAATTTAAATAGTGAACTATTAAATATTTATGCTGTTCTCTAAAGCCAATCTATTGTATTACTGGGGTAATCAGAAAAAAAATTCAAGATTCAGGATCTCAAATGATCTGTGGTTACTCACCACTGAGCAACTCTATCCAGCTCTGCACGGTTTCGGGCGGCTGAGTGTCTTTTATGTGTTTCAGAGCCTCGTCCAACAGCACGTCCCCCGTTGGAGCATCAGACTTACATATAACCTAAGAAAAAAAAGGAGAAGAGAAATGTCACTGAACACATTAATACATTCAACTGCACAAAAGCACCACTGATCAAGGCACAGAACTCATGAGGGTAAAATCTTGTGGAGATGAACTACTTCAACTGAAGACCAAAGAGTTTTACTTTACGTATTAAATCTAATGCATTTTCCAGGGATACATCTGAGCCTGGTTTAATAATAAAAAGTTCTCACTTCCAACAGCCAACACCAACTGCAAAAAGTGGCCTCCTGACATACAATTAATATCAAAGTGCTCCCTCTTGTGGTAGAAAGTGTCCTACACAATTGTAAATGTAGTGACACCAGAGTGCTGAATATTACAAGCACATAAAGAATATATCCTCTGAATTTGTTCAGTCCAGCTGTGTATGTAGAAACCTGTGCAACTGACCCTGTACCATCAGCATAGCCTAATACATCTGAAATGTTGATGCAAAGATAATTTTTAAAAAAACATGCCTCTGTATTTTCTGTATTTTGGTCTATACAGTGAAAATCAATGGGATCCAATGTTATCCAACATTCAAAACACCTTCTTGTTAAAAGTCATACAAGTTTGGAACAACATGAGGGTGAGTAAATGATGACAGAATTTTTATTTTTGGGTGACCTATCCCTTTAAATGCACATAGAACATGAACACATCTGAAGAAAGCATCCAAAACAGGAAGCCCCTCCCTATCGTGTGATCATTTCCAGAGTGCTAAACAGTTTCTTACCTTCCGGGCGAGCAGGCTTTTCCTCCTCATGCCACAGGCCTCCAGCTGCAGTCTTCCTCGTAAGGCCAGCTCAATGAGCATGCAGCCCCGCAGGCCTGATGAAATGCAGTCATTCCAGAAGGAGGTGTAGCCCTTGCACAAAAACAAACCGAAGAAAGTCAGTATACATGCCCCATCGAGGTTCAGAGCTTCAGTGCAAATACAACTTCCATCCAAATGGTTTGTGAACAAAGAAACATTTTCTAAACAGTTTACAGATGACTCAAAATGATAAATACTGCTAATATGGACAGCAGTTGTTTTTTTGTAAAGACACGTCGTCACACAAGGATCTAATTTATGTCAGCAAAAATAAGACAAAAATCCAAGGAACATCTTTATTGTAATTTGAGAAAAAGAACTGTAATGCGAATGTGAATTTAACAAAGAATAATTAAGTGCTGTATGCATTGCCCATAAACATGTTATATCACACAAAAAATATGGGAAAGGTTGATAAAGTTATATATTAATAATCAAAGTTTGAAAGTTCAACTTTCTGTGTGGCCAACGAAATTCAAATTCCAATGCCTTAACTGAATTTATGAAAAAATGGGGAATTTTTCCCAACACTGTGGGACAGTTATGATTTTAGTTTTCATTTTTGCAGCTCCATCTGCTGCAGTGTCATGTTTAGCAGTGGATGAAGTGAGCGATGGATCACTCCAGCACTAACAAGGCCTGCTTTGTGAAGGTCCAGCCTCCCTGTCCCAGAGGCCACTACTGGGAAACAACAGGCCTCTTTTAAGGTACTGGCAACACAGACAACATTTTGCACATGAAGTGGAGCACATGCAAAAGCCCAGAGTGATGCACAATGTGTAAATAATCAAATAAATCATTTTAAATCATAGTTTAAAACTGAAATTCACATCTAATTTTTTGTGTCAATTTATTCAATGTCCACAGATAATTTGCTTCAAACTAAAAATGTCATCACTACACACCCACATGGCTTGAATCTCATGTCCTTTTTCTAGTGGAAAATAATAAGAATCATCAAATGTCAAAGCTGCATTTTCATACAACAATAGTGCGTGAGGATCAAGTTCAGCTGCAATTGTGCTTGGTTTATTAAAAAATAGATCATATTAAGAACTACTTTAAAGATCTACTCTACCCTTCAAAAGTTAATTTTTTTAATAATCTTAAAGAAATTAATACATTTATTCAGCAAGGAGGATGCATTAAATACATGAAAAGTGATAATAAAGAATTGCATTTACACTGTCTTTTCTTCCCAATGTATATCTGAGGAGTGAAACTATAGTACGAAGAAAAAAAAAAAAAAAAAAAAGTAGCACAGGGCTTGATTTTGTCCATTGGAAATTGGATTGTTGTCTTTTGCTTTTGCTGTGACAGGATAATAAGATATTAAAATGACTGCATATGATAACATTACTACTTTAAAAGATAGCATTCAAGCTCACAAATGATCAGTCATGGTTTTCTTGTTGACACTTCTTGTGCAAGTCCTCTGTCCTGTGAGTACACTAGATAACACTAGATGTGCTCTACAACAACATAAAACCAGAGTAGGAGTCATGATAATGGCTCGGTAGGCAAAGGCAGCTGTATTTCCACAACTGTTTGAGGAGATGAACCACATGCAAAATAAAGGCCTTCATTTACTCCCGAGCCACGTCACAGTAGACCAGTGCTAATTTTAATGTTATCTTATGATATTTCCTCACTTTTATGTTGGTTTCAATGTGGTAAGACATGCATTCAGGTTTAAAAATAAAAAATAAAAAAAAATGTCCAGGTCACATTTCACCCCAGACTCAAAAGAAAGACAAACAATGGTCACACTTAATATTAATGTGTCTTTTACACAAAAGGTACTGCGTAAAATTAATTAACAATATGGAAATACTAAAGGTTTAAGGTTAGGGTTTGATTTCGTTTTAACTGCTCTTTACTACTACTATAGTAAATACAAGTAATGAGTAACAAGGACACATTAAAGGTAGGATAGGCAATTTCAGAGAGGCTAGCAATAGCTAGTTTTAAAAGCATGAGATCCCACCCTCCCTACAGAGTGCTCTCCAAAGCCACGCCTCCTCCAAAACACATGAACGCACACAACAGAGTCTGCAAAGCATCATTGAGGGATGCCATTAAATTACATTGTGTTTCAAAGCACATAACATTACAATAATAATGAACGTAAACAACTTCGAGCTCTGATTTGTACCACCGGACTGCTGCAGATTCAGAGTCCAAGGACGTAATCAGCTCCGAGTAGAACGTCACGGGTTGCCATCTTTTAATTAGTGATGCACCGATCAGGATTCGCTTATGCAACAGCAGCATTTTCTTTGGGTACTGCTGTACACTAAGTAGCGCTGCGCTTATAAACACTTATACGGCGGTAAGAGGAATATTAAATGCCATTGAAACTTTTCTGTTCCTTTAAGATATACATTCATTCCACCCCCATTTCAAATTTATATTTTTCTTCCTATATTTTGAGCATTGCAAACACTGAAGGCTGATTTATACTTCTGCGTCGGACCTACGCCGGGGCCTCTGCGCCGTAGGCTATGCATCCGTTTTCATTTATACTTCTGCGTTGACGTGCATGCAGACCACTAGTAGGCAGTGTCCGCGGTAATGTTGAGTATCAAGGCAAAAGCCGAAGAAGAAGCAGCTTGTCATGTACGTTGTAATAGAAGCTTACAAATAGAAACGGCAGAGAAGCGGCAAATAGGTAACGACTTTTATTGCAGTTTGACTGCATGTGTCCCCTGGATTTCATTGTAAAATAGTGTATTTCATTCCTATGGAAGTTGAAAACGCTCGCTCTTCTATTGCTCCACACCAGTTTTTTGACCTGAGGGAGGGGCTCTAGCAGACCAATCACAGCGCTTGTGGTTCGCTTAGAATTGACGCGTTGTTACATTTTTGAAGAGGTGCACGTCAGGCTACGGCATACACTCGACGCAGAAGAATAAATCAGCCTTGAGCCTGTTGTGCCCGGTACAATATTTGCTCTGCTACCATCTGTGTTCTCTTTGCAATTGTTTCAGCGTGTCCTGTCTCTGGCCTGTGTTAACCTCCAGCTTACAGACTTCATAATAATTCACATGACATTTTGGGAAAAGATTGCAATGCAGTTTGTGTGCAAGTCCAGAACAGAGAACGGCTAAAATAATAAAAACCAGACAGTTTCCTATTGTTTGTTTGGAGTAAAAACCGGCCTGTTCCGAATTATGGTCGGTCGACCGGTGCATCTCTACTCTTAATTACAACAGCTTAAGCCTGTTGTTCAGTCGGACTGAATGCAATGATTGGACAAACATTTTTTGGTCCTGAGACTTCCACAGAAGATATATGTAAATTTTTTTAATATTTAGAAAACTTATTGATTGCTATCAGTTTCAACCAATATAACAAAGTTTTTATGAAAAACATTGTGTGGCGAGCAGGGCGGGCGAGAGCCGCGAGGGAACGGCGCGAGGCCGGTGACGCGAGAGTTAACAAGCTCCACCTGTGAGGCGCACCGGCCTCGAGTCTCTCACGGAGGAGCTCAGGGAGCATAAAAGGAGGAGCGACACCAGTGAAGGACAAGAGAGGACCAGGCCTGGACTTTATTTTATGTTTTATTATGTTTGTGTTTACTTTTGTTTTGTATCTGTTTATTTTGAATTAAAGTTTTGTTTGAACGTTCGCCGGTTCCCGCCTCCTTCTTCCCACATCTACGAACTAAACTACATTGGTGCCGAAACCCGGGAGGAAGGAGGGACATGCTGTCGGAGAGCCCTCGCTGCTGAGGGGGATCACGGTGCTGTGGAGTTCAGGCAGCACGGGAGTGAAGACCGCGAGAGGCTGCCCAAGGCGGTGGTGCTGGAGCCTAGTGACAAGTGGGACTGAGACCCAGATGCCGTGCTCCTGGGACAAGGTGGGATGGCTGCCGTCCAGGAGGGAGCGGAGGAGTTGCCGTCGTCCACCGTGGGCCGGAGTCTGCTACCATCCACCATGAAGGGGAGGAGCAGGGCACGGCGGACTCGCTGCCGGCTGCCCTCAGCCAGAGGAGCCATCGCCGGCCGCCAGGAGGCGGTCGAGGATCGGGCCGTCCACCGTGCGTCCAGTGCCATCGCATGGCACCGCGAGGAAGAGCCTGGCTGGCTGAGGACCGAGCGGCAGTGTGTCCGGGAACACTTTTTTTTCCTCTTTTTCCTCTCTCCACCTTTATTATGTTTGTGTGGCCGGCAGACGTCCGCGAGGGTCTGCCGGCATTACTTTCGTTTTGTATCTGTTTATTTTGAATTTAAGTTTTGTTTGAACGTTCGCCGGTTCCCGCCTCCTTCTTCCCACATCTACGAACTACGTTACACATTGCCTACCTTCTTCATTATGATGTTATTTTCATGTCAAACACATTTTCCCCCTAAATTCACATTACTAAAATGCATTAGTGTAATGTAATAATAGTAATGTGACATTTCTTTCATGACAATTAAGCATGATACAAAAATCTCAAAGGTCCAAAAACAGATTTAATTTCTTTTCTCTCTTTTAATTTTGGGGTGAAATATGACCCAGACATGTTTCTGACAGGTTCTGTGAGATTCTCCTAAAATCAAGCAACAGAACCAAAAGCCAGAATATCTGGACTTTAAAGTGTTTTTGACAAAGTTTGAACTTACACATTTGGTGCCAACCATAAGCATGAGCAAACTGTAGACCTGGAACATGTTATGTTAATCCATTTATCCTTTCTGCTACTTTCCATACAGATAAGCAAATCTTATTGAAGCCTCGACATGATATGACTGAAAATGGCAGTAATGTAAAACCCATGAAAGCTTTGTGAACAAGCGACATGAATGCACCCTCCGGATTAAAGATCTTCTGTATTGTTCTTGCGCAAAACAGTACACTATTGTTAAAAATACAAGGAAGACTTTTGTGAAACTGACATACTGAACAAAATGTACAGCAGAATGACACTTACGGGATCAATATAAGATGCTGAACTGACCATAAACATCTAAACATGACAACAGGGAAAGAAACTTAATCCATCTAAAAGTCAATACGTTAGAAATCTCTGCTGTGGAAAAATATGACACAATGATTCCAGGTTTGAGAGGCCAAGAGAAAAAATGTTTCAATTTGATTGCAGTGTTCTACAAATTTATTGACATATGGTGTCGCTCGCAACCCGTCATGAAAGTAACCATTGATCAATCAAACACTTAAACTCCAAAACCTTATATTAGACATGCGAAACACAACCAGAAACCCGCTGTTTGAGGTTTGTGGACAAAGCAACAGGATCCAAGACATACTGCCTGAGTAAAAGACTGGCCATTTTTCTGAAAGCTACAATTAATCTTGAATAGTACCCAAAAGCAATTGTTGTTGAGAGCATAAATGAAATCAGGCAGTAATTTGACATGAATGAGCTGTAAAGAGAGGCGTCTTCAGTAACAATGCCCTGTCAAATGCCTGCTCACCCACGATCTATCTACAAAGGCCAGACAATGAGGCAGGTACAATTCACTACCTTCTATAAACCTTAATTAAGGTTTGGTCAATACATCAAACTGCCTAATTTTAGGTGCTTTGCCTCTTTCCCTTTATTGAGGACAGTCATATAAATTTTAAACTAAATTTTAATTATGACCGTCCCTCTTAAAGTGGAGTGCTCTACTATTATGGCATCTAGAAGTGTAACAACCAATAAAACACATTTAGAAAGTTCTACATTGTTTTGGGAAGATACTAATCAGTTTCCTTCACTTTTCAAACAGATCCTCCATGTTGGTGACCTCCCTCCCAGTGGATGGTTATGGAATACTAGCTTACTGAATACTGTACAGTACAGACTGTATACTTGCCTACTACTAAAAGCAAATGAAACAGAAGGCATTGGATGTTTAACTCGGCAAGTGATGTCAAGTTATTAAATTAAAATAACTTTTTTTTGAGTAAATATGTCTTCACATTTGGCAGTCCAATCCTATGATTTAATGGAGCTTACAACAATGGTTTTTGGATGTTTTCCTTATTGAAACAAGTTGATTTAGGTCAATTCATTAGTAGAGGTTTCAATATGCGTTTCAGATCAGCATCAGAAGGCAAACTATAAAAATATATATACTTTGGATGTGTTCCAAAACATTTCTTGTTGTGAGATGTTTCAAGTGTATAGATTTACATGCTTTGTAAGAATGCGTACATGTGAGTGACTAGTGACAAGGACAAGGATCTCAGGGGGTGATTAAGGCATTTTAACTCTATTCATTAATCTTGCAAGATATACAAGTGCTTCAAATTTCAGTTTCTTAGAGAAGCACTGTATCTGAAATGGTCATATTGAGCTTAATGTGGATATGGCATGATAATGTCATAGCATCTTAATGTTACACTGGTTTCCATATGCTATTGTAATAAAAAATGATTATAATTGTAGTATTAGACAGTTAAATGCATTACTCTGTTATTTAAACTACGTTCTTCACGCAATGTCGATTTGTTACTACAGTCTGAAGGGTCAGAAAGAGAACTTGTAACTGCAGTGCAAGACAAGCTAAATGCTACATTGCATCACAGCAATAATGTTGTTTGCTTTTGACTCAAAACGTCACCCATTTAAAATAAAGAAATAAAGAAAAAGGATTCCATCTGCATCTTTCTTTAAAGAGCTCAATTATCAACTATGAAGCACGCGATCGTGGTAAGCGATGATGAGAGATAACAACATCGACAAAAGACAACTAGTTACTAAAAAAAAAAAAAAATCACAATAACAACCTCTCGGTCTTTCAAGCCCAGCAGCAGTACTTCCTCCATCAGGGTCAGTCTGGTTTCTTTGGCATCGCCGCTGTCGTCGTCGTCCTGCTCGTCTCCACGGCGGGGCTCGTAGTCCTCGTCGCCGGATCCGCGCTCTCTGTCTGCGGCTGCAGCGCTGCGCGAAGCCTCGGTGCGCCTTTGCACCAGGCCGGAGCTCCGCTGGGTCAAAGTACTCATCTCTCAAACACACTAAAACAAAACCTCCTTCCCAGACTCCTGTCTGAGAACAGACTGGATTATTCAGTCCAATGCATAAATGATTTCCGGGGTGAATAAGGGGAATAAAGGTGTAATTCGGGATTTGTTTGGGAGAGAGGGGCCCCTCGCGATCCCTACCGCGGTCGGACCGTCGCTGATTCCGTCAGGTTTAATATGGCGACCAGCCGTGACGAGTACAGCAGTGGATGTGGCATCTCAACACTCTGAGGTGCATCGAGACAGCATTTTCAGTCAGGTAGCACCAGTTATTATCGTTTACTAAAACATGTTAAAATCATTTTCGTTACTGGTGGATCCAAAATGGTCAATATTCATATTCATGCATTTTTATTCATATTTTATGTTAATCATTTATGGCTTATGATTTATCAATATTACTTCTGATTTCATATATTCATTAACTCCTACTCTATATATTAATTCTCATCATATTTTCAAGTATTTACTTTTTATTGTGCCCTTATGGTTATTCTTATATTATATTTAAGAGTATGCTTGTTATATTCAGTTGTTCTTTAAAGTATTCCAGTGTGACAGGTCACATTGACACGTTTGTGGTTAGATATTGGACGTCTGCAAAGTACTGCAGAAGTGATGTTTTCGGAATTAGTTGCTCATTTGAACTTAAATGTGATAAAGAGGATCTTTTCGTCGACTGAGAAACCAAAGACTGTTACTGAGTTTTTGGAATGAGCGCATGCGTAAGAACAACCCCCCCTCCTTTCGAGGGAACGCCTCCCAAAACTCGTGCACAAGTATTGGAACACGAGTGTTTACCACCGGCATTCGCTGTGTTGTGTTAGTGGATTCATTATGTCGGACTCACCGCAGGTAACTCATAATCTGCAGTTGTTACTCCTGTCTCCGGACAAAAACATTGCATGTGGCGCCTGTGGAGTGTGGAAAGTTACTGGAGCGCGCAGCCGCGCACGTCTCTCACAAGGAACGTCACGGCAATGATTGACAAGCCAGAGGGCCAATCCGCGCACGTCTCTCACAAGGAACGTCACGGCAATGATTGACAAGCCAGAGGGCCAATCGTTTACGCGATGATTGCGTAAACGATTGGCTGATGTTTTTAAGGCCCTACCTCGTGCACAGATGATGTATATTAATATTATTACTTTCAGTGCACCTAATAAATAGTCTTTTATCAGTTAGTAAAGACAGTTTCAAGTAATATTGCAAAAATGTATAAAACAAAACATCCTCTTTAGCACCTTTAATATGTCTGTTGTTATTTCTGCTGACACGTGATAATGTAAGATTTGCAAAATTCCCTTAAGGGGGTCAAAACAACCCCTATATCTATTTTTGACACTTGACCAGTCTATGGCATAATGGATAAATACATTTGACCTTTTCTTCTTAGACCAAAACATAAGTTTGAGTGGGATGTAAATTTCCCTATTCTTATGGTATAAAATGGACTGAGTCGTTGATAGTTCAGCTTTTTCCTTTGCTCTTCTGCTTCTTCTCTCCTATCTGCAAATGTCTTAATTATTGTTCTTTCTTTCTGTATATTCTGATCTTCATCTATTAGATACAATACTCTTGATTTTACAATACTCTAAATTTTATTATTAACTATTAATTACTTAATGAATTTGTTTGTCTCTATAATTTTTAATTAATAAATTTGTTATACCTTATTCAAATTTAATTTCTGACATAATCATTGCTGGACTGCCTGGATCTCATTTTCTCAAGTTTTTGCATCAGTTACTTAAAATAAAAACGTTAATTGAAATAAAGATTATTATTGGTACCAAGGCAACATTTCTCATTATCATTTATTTTAACTTGTACTAAAATAACTAAAATAAAATAAAAATTAAGACTATATAGATTTTTTTTAAAAGACAAAAACACTTCAAAATAACTAAAACTTTAAAATTTAAGAAAATGGTAAAATATAAAAATATGAATATTAAAGGTGCCCTAGAATTAAAAATTTAATTTACCTCGGCATAGATGAATAACAAGAGTTCAGTACATTGAAATGACATACAGTGAGTCTCAAACTCCATTGTTTCCTCCTTCTTATATAAATCTCATTTGTTTAAACAACCTCCGAGGAACAGGCGAATCTCAACATAACACCAACTGTTACGTAACAGTGTACGCCCCCAATATTTGCATATGCCAGCCCATGTTCAAGGCATTAGACAAGGGCAACCAGTATTAATGTCTGGATGTGCACAGCTGAATCATCAGACTAGGTAAGCAAGCAAGGACAATAGCGAAAAATGGCAGATGGAGCAATAATAACTGACACGATCCATGATTACATGATATTTTTTGTGATGTTTGTAAATTGTCTTTCTAAATGTTTTGTTAACATGTTGCTAATGTACTGTTAAATGTGGTTAAAGTTACCATCGTTTCTTACTGTATTCACGGAGACAAGACTGTCATTATTTTAATTTTTTAAACATGTGCAGTCTGTATAATTCATAAACACAACTTAATAAATACAATACTTAGGCGATTAGACACGTTGCATGACGAACACTTTGTAAAGATCCATTTTGAGGGTTATATTAGCTGTGTGAACTTTGTTTATGGTGTTTAAGGCAAGCGCGAGCTCTTGGGGCGTGGAGCACGAGATTTAAAGGGGCCACGTACCCTGAATAGGCGCATTTATAATGATAGGCAGTTAAAAAAATTAATAAAAAAAAACTATGGGGTATTTTGAGCTGAAACTTCACAGACACATTCAGGGGACACTTAAGACTTATATTACATCTTTTGAAAACATGTTCTTCGGCACCTTTAAGGGGAGACACTACAGGCAAAAACACTGTTTTTTCAGGCACCTGTCAATTTTGAGCTTTGAGGCTTTTCATAAAGTGTTATTTCAGACTGGTGGAAAGAAAACATCCAATTTACACTTTTAAGTGTATATTTTATAGCACTTTATCTTCTTGCGTCTGTATATTTCAATTACAGTAAATATATTTAAAGGCAGTTTTCTCAAAATGAGTTTTTTCTCCTGCTCTGAGTCAGAAATCTCCACTTCAGCAGAACTTACATACACCAAACTTTACAGTTTTATTCCTGTCTATTTTCTGAAGGTTTTTACAGAGGGATTTGTTGATATATAATTTGCCTGATTTTATACAGCATTTTATTCCTAAAAAAATTGTAAAAAAATATTTTTTTCTGGCTGTTGATAGTATTTTCTAGTATTTATAGAATGAAAAAAAGAGATATCCAAAATTCCCTCTGTAAAAACCTTTGTATTTAATATGTCCAAAAAATTAAATGAGAACTTTGAACTTGACCTCATCCAATATTCAGATTTTTGTTCTAGAAATGTATGCAAATTAGTACATATTTAATTAGATAATGCCTCATTTGCATATTTAAACATACCATTTTTGAAAACTTGCAATACAAAAAATGTTTGTAATTTTTAATGTAATCAATCAGCTGGGGAAGTATGGTGATATCTATTAGTTATTTTTTTTTACCCTATTCACCTGGGGTGTCTCGCCTATAAAAACTAATAGTATCTCAAAGACGCTAAAAAAAACAATGGATACCACACTAGTTTTGAGACTTAAGCTGGTTCCATTAATAATATATTTAAATATTTTGTATTTATTTAAATAAAATCTTTATTTTTTAGGTGACTTTCCAAATTGTACTGTACGTTTCTTTCCAGCCTATTTTGTTTTTCTACATTCTTATAAATGTGCACTTTAAAGAGAATCAAGAGACCACAGAATAACAATCATAAAAAAAGATTGTTGAAAAATGTATTGGAAAAAAATAATAATAGTGCATTAAATTTGCATTAAAAGTTACTTTTCACCAGTATCACTGATCTTTTCAATCACACGTCTTTTATTTCAATCATATTTTGTGGACAAAAAGAGCAAGTTACATATTTCCCACGTGCACATATAAAAGTATTTAATGCTACTTTTACATGAAAATTATAATTTTGAAGTAAACTGTCCAAAATAAAGCAATCTGACATATTTCATATTTCACAGCCAAACTCTGATAATGTGAACTCTAAATTTGATTACAGAAAAATACAAAACAATTATACAGTAATAAGTTTCTTATCCAGCTCACCTTCACTTGTCATACACAAGAGCAGTGTTGAACTGAAGTGAACAGAATCAGACTGACAGCGGACTGACTGTTCAAGTAACAGTGACTGACTGGCAAGGAGCAGTAGTGCAAAACAAGGGTGAAAGGGTTGTTAACAAAAACCAAATGGTCAGGAAACTGCTTTCTCCTTTCACCTTTGCTAACAAATAACAACTCAGTGCAACGCTTACATAAGTTTCATTACAATAAAAATATTATGGGTGGAGGAGAAAAAGGCAACAGACATCGAACAATACAATTTTTGACTGAAGTGCCTGTTGATTTGTGGCAGTAGTTCTGCAGGCATCAGTGAAAGGAAAATAAGAAAAATGTGCACAAATGCAGATACAGTATGAAATTAGCTTATGCCTTAATAGTTATATTTGCAAAGGCTTGCAGTCTACTATGAGAATTTACTTGAAAATCACTGTGTAAGTGCTGATTGAAACTTTCAAACCCTGTGGTGATGTCTATGTTTGATTGATGCATTTGTCATCATAAAAACAATAGTTTCCCCCATTATTCTGTTCTTAGAGTTACAAATTAATTGTGATGATATTAATATTCAGCTTTGTGTCCTTTAAAAAAAAAGAAGTCTCATAATGTACTACCAATTACAGCATCAAAGGTTCATTGGTCATTGGACGGATAAGTGTCACACAGTGATAGACAGCTGATCTCATGTATTGTTCTCAACTTCCTGTTTTCTTACATTTTCTTACAAAACAAAATATAAGCTCCAATTTACACATTAAACATTTATATACCCCAAAGGTTGACATGGCTTCTGAAAAAGAAAAAGGAAAAAAAAAAAAAAAAACGAAGAAAGAAATCACATTGGACCATAGTAAGTATAGTCTAATCTTCAATAGATTTTAAATGCAGCAGTAACAATAATATACATGTAGACGGCTCCACACTATTTTCATTACTTAACCTTTTTTAGACAAATCTCACTGCTATAAATAGCTTAAAACATGCTAGGGTGAACACTGCCCACATTTAAGCACTGCAGCGGGATGTACGGACTGACCGCTGAGAGCACGGATGTATCAGAAGTTATAATATGTGAGCGGTCAGAGAAGTGTGGAAGTCAAATGTATTTTTAACTCATAAAATTGCTTTTATTCATTCACCCATTACGGAAGAGGATTAGGGCCAAGCAATAATAAAAAAATAAAACCATCTAAAGTTGTTAAATTTCAAGAAAAAAGTCGAAATAAAATGTTGAGAATAAACTCATTAAATTACGAGAAAAAAACTTGTTGAATTTCAAGAAAAAAGTCGAGATAAAATGTTGAGAATAAACTCATAATTTAATGAATTTATTCTCAACATTTTATCTCGACTTTTTTCTCGAAATTTAACGACATTTTTCTCATAATTTAACAAGTTTGATCTCGTAATTTAACAACTTTTTTTCTCGTAATTTAATGACTTTATTCTCAACATTTTATCTTGACTTTTTTCTCGAAATTTAATGACATTTTTCTCATAATTTAACAAGTTTGTTCTCGTAATTTAACAACTTTTTTTCTCGTAATTTAATGACTTTTTTCTCGTAATTTAATGAGTTTATTCTCAACATTTTATCTCGACTTTTTTCCCGAAATTTAACAACATTTTTCTCATAATTTAACGAATTTGTTCTCGTAATTTAATGACTTTTTTCTCGTAATTTAATGAGTTTATTCTCAACATTTTATCTCGACTTTTTTCTCAAAATTTAACAACATTTTTCTCATAATTTAACAAATTTGTTCTCGTAATTTAATGACTTTTTTCTCATAATTTAATGAATTTATCCTCAACATTTTATCTCGACTTTTTTTCTGGAAATTTAACAAGTTTTTTTCTTGTAATTTAACGAGTTTATTCTCAACATTTTATCTTGACTTTTTGCCCGAAATTTAACGAGTTTTTTCTCGAAATTTAACAAATTTAATCTCGAGATGGTTTTATTCTAATCCTCTTCCGTAAACCATAGATCACTGGAATGGAATACTGCATGGATTGTTACTTGGTAAAGATTTTATGTAACACTGCACACTGTGGAAAGGCTGGAAGTTCAGGGCTGTATCCTTTTCCTGTTTTGTGATGAGCAAGAGGAAAATGCAGCAAAAAAAAAAAAAAAACTAAAAACTAAAATAAAAGAGCTTACATCCTGTTTGAAGGCTCATATTGTGTTTTCAATATAATAGGGCACATTTGGATAGACAAAAGCCCATTTTACTTTCCAAAAGGACCCGCTTTAGCACCAAAGGCACTTTAAGCACCATCATCAGGATTTTAATCTGGATCTGACGAGGCCAATATAATCCTATATTTACCGAAAAATATTATAATTTAATAATATACGGACAAATATTCAACATATGGGTGAAGACAGATTTCCTGTTAAATCAAACTCACAACCTAACTGGCCTCGTCCTCCTGACTAGCTAGGTTGTCAGTTACCATGAGGCTTTGCATTAGACCTGTAGGAATGATGGGCTTGAAAGATCGGTTGCGGCTGTAAGCAAAGGGGAATGAGGATGACAATCGTCCTGAGGTGCCGAAGGAGAACAGCCGGTTTTGAAGGTGTGGACGGTGATCAAATTTCGCAGCTTGCGATGCGTCTCTCTGTTCCAGCACACGCTTCAGATCCTGCACCTGATTTAGAAGTTCCATAAGCTTGGTCATGACGGCCATGGAGCCTCCGCCCAGGATGTGCACCTCAGGTATCCAGCGCAGGTAGCGCTGCATCCAGACGCGGACAGCCGGTCCATCCAGACAGGGGAGCAGGAGG
This sequence comes from Megalobrama amblycephala, assembly GCF_018812025.1. Lineage (NCBI taxonomy): Eukaryota > Metazoa > Chordata > Actinopteri > Cypriniformes > Xenocyprididae > Megalobrama > Megalobrama amblycephala. The sequence continues at coordinate 21,339,677 of NC_063047.1, forward strand.
CCGTGATAGTCCAGAGGACGCTGTTGCCAGGACTCGTAGAACTCACGGGTGGCGGCCACAGGGGAGTCAGGAGAGCCCATCCAGCGACTGATACGCTTCACTCGTAGCATCTTTTTAAGGCTGTCTGTCTCATCCTTAAAGAAACCTTTCTTGGTTGGGGTTTTGAAGGCTGTGCTGGGTAAGGATAACTGTCTTTGGTGCTATACATTTTAAAATAAAAAACAATTTAAATATTAGTATGCAAACAATTTATGCACAGAACAAACTCAACTATTATATTATTCAATAAGAACAAAAATCAGGCAAACAAAATAAGCCAAAGACACAAAAAAGCGATATTTTTATGTGTTCAAATGCTTGTTTTTTTTTAATAAATCATTTATAATAAACACTGCAACAATCCATAAACAACAAGAATCGACAATTTTGATTGGTGACATGGTGACTTTAATAACTATTAATTCATATCAAATTAATAATTCCATGGCTTAGATGTATTATTATTAATTATAAAGGCTAATTTAGTGGCATCATTTGACTTGCTTATCTATTGTTTTTTTGTTTTTTTTATATTTAAAGATATTTCAGTATTTAAATATAGTTTTTACATTTTTTAAATATTTTACATTTTAAAATACAAGTCTGTACATAATTCAGATTATACAGTGTAATTGATATGGAAGTAAATTAATGCCAAATGTTTTTGAAATAAAAAGCTTGTTGAATTGCACTAATTGAAAAAAAAAAAAAAGCATTACATTAAAGGATTAGTCCACTTTTAAATAAACTTTTCCTGATAATTTACTCACCCTCATGTCATCCAAGATGTTCATGTCTTTCTTTCGTCAGTCGAAAAGAAATCAATATTTTTGATAAAAACATTCCAGGATTTTTCTCCTTATAGTGGACTTCAGTGGCCTCCAGATGGTTGAAGGTCAAAATGACAGTTTCAGTGCAGCTTCAAAGGGCTTTAAACGATACCAGACGAGGAATAAAAATACAAAAAATACAACTTTGAAGAACTGTATATGCTTTATATAAACAAACGTTCACCTTCTAAGTGCCTCTGCCAAAACCGCATTTTCGTATTCTCCAAAAAGTTTACGCTGTATGTCCTACGCCTTCCCTATTCTACTTATGGAAAAAATGGAACTGGCGCTGCGTTCATTCCGTAAGTAGAATAGGGAAGGCGTAGGACATACAGCGTAAGCTTTTTGAAGAATACAAAAGTGTGGTCTTGGCAGAGGCACTTAGAAGGCGAACGTTTGTTCATATAAAGCATATACAGTTGTATTTTTTTCGAAAATGACCGATCGTTTCACTAGATAAGACCTTTATTCCTTGTCTGGTATCGTTTAAAGCCCTTTGAAGCTGCACTGAAACTGTAATTTTGACCTTCAACCATCTGGAGGTCATTGAAGTCCACTATAAGGAGAAAAATCCTGGAATGTTTGCATCAAAAACCTTCATTTCTTTTCGACTGAAGAAAGAAAGAAATGAACATCTTGGATGACATGGGGGTGAGTAAATTATCAGGAAAATTTTATTTGAAAGTGAACTAATCCTTTAACTGTGCTTGCATTTTGATACATTGTATTTTTAAGGCTTGTATTTTTATGGGCTGAAATTCAACATGGTTGTATATTTAAGCTGTGAATATTTCAATTCAAAATATTTCACATACATATTTTCATTATTAAAAATTCAATAATTTATATTCACCTTTCAGATTTCACTTCCAAAATATTTATTGTGTTTAAAAATACAACCTATAAAATTCGACTAGCAATTTTCGGTCCATTTTATTTTGCTTTACAAATCCACTTCCACAAATTCAGTGGTTCAAATTCGACAGAAAATTCAACATTTCACATCCAGGAACTGCAGGAAAAGCATTAGAGTGTCGATGCATGATCTCCATCTGCTGTTTTTTTTTTTTTTGTTTTGTTTTTTGTTTTTCTCCATTTTAACACCTATTTGCCACTTGTTTGCCACCTGATGTCACCTGTTGGAGTTTGGGTTCCTTGCCGCTGTCGCCTTTGGCTTGCTTAGTTGGGGACACTTGACATTTGACTTGACATTTGATATTCAACAGTATTCTTGACATTTATTCAACATTGCTTTGATCTGCCTGCATTGACACTATTCTTGAAGAGCTGCTGTGCAGCAAAAATTATGTACCAGTTATCAATGTAAAGCTGCTTTGATACAATCTGCATTGTAAAAAGCGCTATATAAATAAAGGTGACTTGACTTGACTTGTTAGTCAGCTTCACCAGCAGGTGCCGCTAACGCGTGTTGAAGAAGAGCAAAGCATCCTCTATGAAAGCAACAGTTAGAAACAGGTCATTCATTCATTAAAACGGATTTGCAGAAATGGAGCAAGCGGTAAGAGAATGTGTGATGATTATCAAGGCCAGAATATATGCAGAAAAGCTGATAAGGACACAAAAGCTGCATTTATGTTTAATTCAGTGTCTTTACGGTTACCTTCCCTGTGTAGGCTATACATGTAAGCATGTAAATGAGATTATAACGTTATTCCCCGATGCTGATGTACAGATCAAACGTTAAATCTGAGGTAGACATATTTTTCTCTCTGTTGTTAAGTTTCCTTAACTTTATATTGCGGCGCTGTGTTATAATACTAGGGATTCCCTCATATGTCATAGGATTCCCCTGCCATCAGGACATATAAAACTCTTAACACAGCTTAATGGACTAGTACAGTGATAGTACAGTGACCTTATTGGTGATGTAGGTTATACTATATAGACTCCAGGCAAGCAGACACTGGCATAAAGTTGGTTTGATGTTGAACGTTTGATATTTGCAAATTTAGGGACCGTCTCTAAAGTTACGACATTGGTATTTACGTTTCTACCTTCAATAGCATTTAAAGACAATGACTTACAGTGACAAAACTAACTGTAAAGTGTTCATCTAGGTCTCAGGTATGATGCACATCTTTTAGATTTTTGATGTTTATTAAAATAAACTGTAACACTGTACAATAAGGTTCATTAGTTAACATTAGTTAACTATTAGTTATCATGAACTAATAATGAACTGCACTTCTACAGCATTTATTAATCTTTGTTAATGTTAATTTCAACATTTACTAATACATTATTAAAATCAAAAGTTGTATTTGTTGAACTTCTGTATTTTTATTAACAATAACAAAGAAAAAAAAAAAAAAAGAGAAAAAGTATATATGTACGTACTTTGAGTGGGGTGTATTTGAATATGTGTTCACGTGTTTGTGTGTGTGAGAGAGAGTAGGGCGCATCACTGTCTGACCTGAGACCTAGATGAACACTTCACAGTTGGTTTTGTGACTGTAAGCCATTCTCTTTAAACGCTATTGAAGGAAGAAACGTAAATACCAATGTCGTAACTTTAGAGATGGTCCCTAAATTTGCAAATATCAAAGGTTCAACGTCAAACCAACTTTATGCCAGTAACGTTATCTGCTTACCTGGAATCTACATAGAATAAGGCCGTGTGTCCACCAGAGCGTTTTTTCCAGCTCCGAGCGTACTTTTTCAACTGTTTTCAATGGGAGCGCCGCATTTTTTAAACGCCAGGAGCGTAACGAGGCGCTGAGCGTCTTTTTCACGCTCAAGCGCTGAGAGCTCGGCGTTTTTTACTGGTCGCCTCGAGTTGAAGAATGTTCAACTTTGAGTAAAACGCTGCGCTCATCACTGTCACTTTTTAGCCAGCCGTCCAATCAGAGTGGAGAAGGGGCGGGACAAATACAACTCCGACCAACTGATATTCCGTATCATAGCAACAAAGCATCTCAACGGAAAAAAAACGCTACGATGCAGAAGCGCTCTCAAGCGCTCACAGACGGGCGTTTTAAGCAGAGCGCCTAGCGTTTTCAGCTGGCTAAAAACGCTCTGGTGGACACACGGCCTAACTTACATCACCAATAGGGTCACTGTACTAGTCCATTAAGCTGTGTTAAGAGTTTTATATGTCCTGATGGCAGGGGAATCCTATGACATATGAGGGAATCCCTAGTATTATAACACAGCGCCACAATATAAAGTTAAGGAAACTTAACAACAAAGAGAAAAATATGTCTACCTCAGATTTAACGTTTGATCTGTACATCAGCATCGGGGAATAACGTTATAATCTCATTCACTGAGAGAAAGCTGCTTACATGTATAGCCTACACAGGGAAAGTAACCTTAAAGAAACTGAATTAAATATAAATGCAGCTTTTGTGTCTTTATCAGCTTTTCTGCATATATTCTGGCCTTGATAATCATCACACATTCACTTACCACGCTTGCTAAGTGACCTGTTTCTAACTGTTGCTTTCATAGAGGTTGCTTTGCTCTTCGTCAACACGCGGCACCTTCTGCAGTGTCGACTAACAGCAGATGGAGATCATGCATCGACACTCTACTGCTTTTCCTGCAGTTCCCGGCTGTGAAATGTTGAATTTTCTACTGAATTTGAACCACTAAATTTGTGGAAGTGAATTTGTAAAGCGAAATAAAATGGACTGAAAATTGCTAGTCGAATTTTACAGGTTGTATTTTTAAACAGAATGAATATTTTGGAAGAGAAATATGAAAGGTGAATACAAATGATTGAATTTTTAATAATGAAAATATGTATGTGAAATATTTTGAACTGAAATATTCACAGCTTAAATACACAGCCATGTTGAATTTCAGCCCATAAAAATGCAAGCCTTAAAAATACAATGTCAAAATGCAAGCACAGTTAATGTAATGCAAATTTTTTCCAATTAGTGCAATTCAATAAGCTTTTTATTTCAAAAACATTTGACATTAATTAACTTCCATATATTCAGATGCCACTAAGTGAGATTCTGTTGATTTATCTATCATTATGCAATAATTCAAGTTATTGTAAAAATGTATTAACAAATATAGAATATTTAAATATTTAATAATAATTTCAAAACATCTATCATTATGATTCACATGACATCAGATGATTTTTTTAGTGCTATAAAACCAAAATGTGCAACCGTTTCTATTTATTTCTTTTAATAATATATTGAATGATGCATCATTATCCTGTACATGCTAAACTCATTTCTAAATGTTACAATTTAGCAGTAAATGAACACTGTTTCTAACTTACTGTTTCCACCCTACAGTAATAAAAATCCACACACTCCTTTTTTTTTAATCTCCATTAAACCAAAGCAGTCTTATTAGACATGCTGTTTTCATTCTCTGAGCAGTGTGACATCACACTGTTCAGGCCCCGCCCACGGCCGTGGAATGACAGTCCTGCATTACAACAGTTTCCGTCCTCAGCGAGTTGTACACTGTCCGCCATTTTCTCCATGCTTGAGCAAAAGTAGCATCAACAATGTCTCGTAAGCAATCCTGGTGTTCTGTTTTTGGATGCAAGACTGAACATAAGATTCTTCATTTTCTCCCAACATCTGAGCAACTGAAGACGCAGTGGATTAGTTTTATTTTTGAAGATAATATACCCCAAAATCGGCCTATATTCGTTTATGTCTGCGCAAATAATTTCACTCGAGGGGCAATACAAGACAGGATTTGCTAAAAAGTTGGTACTCATGGATGGATCTGTACCAACTGTTCGTGATCCTCCAGAAGCAGTGTTGCACTGTTTATTTTTTAATTTTTGAGCAAATCGCCATTTCAGTCAGTGTGCCTGTTAGCCAGTCTGTCGTCTATTTTAAACCTTGTTTATATACTTTATAACCACACGTTTGTAAAGAGCAGTGTAAAAGGTGACTGTCTTGAAAAACTGTGTACGTTTTCTGTAAAGACAAGACATTAAAAACGCTATGATTATTTGCAAAGGCCAGCAAATTTATCCACCAACCATTCAGAAATGTCCAGTTGCATTCTAAAAGTTGTAACTTCTTCCTGAATATCTCCATCTGTGTCCGACTCCGGTTTGAACAATGTAAGGCTGAACACCGTTACTAACAATCGTCGTTTTGGCTGCTTGAGATTCTCCAGCTTTGTTGTTGTTGAGCAAACAAAGCGTGAGCTGTTAAAGCTCCGCCCTCTTCTGAAAAGGTGTTGTTTTGCTCACACCCAAATAGGGGCAAATTTGACAAGCTATAATAAATGATCTGAGGGGTATTTTGAACCGAAACTTCACAGACATTCTGTGTACACCAGAGATTTATATTACATCTTGTGAAAAGGGGTATAATAGGTGCCACTTCAAAGAAGGTTGTTTGAGATGCATTCCAAAAGAAACTGGACAAGTGTAAATGCATCTGGTTGCTGAAACCACATATGTTAATTTTACTCCTTCCAGAACAGTAAAAAATAAACGTGTGAGAGCGCATTATAGGCTATATAAAATGTTATAGCTATATGGCAGCACTACTGCAACGTGCGCTGCAGATGAGTATCTCTTCAGCAAGCCAAAGAGCAAACTGCTGCAAATGAAATTGAAAGTAACACACAATCATCTTCGTTAATATAGTGAGACTAATCTTACCATTGCTGATGGTGCTCTCTCTCCTATTGTGGTTTTTGATCTTGAAATGAGCTGATGATAAATAAAATGCAGCTGATATCTGTTGCTTTTGTTGATGTGAACTCCGTTAAATTTGCATATAGTGCGGGAATTGAAGATCGGATTTAGATTTTTTTTTGCGGAGACACATTTATGTGTCCAAGTTATGTGGAACCATTTTAACAAATCAGATGGCTATCCAATCAGTAAAAACACATGAAATGATCAGTTATAAACAGGCCCTAAGATGGGTAATAGATAGTAAAGCATTTTATACTCTCACCTTGGGCTTGTGAGTTTTGCGTGCAGTCTTCTCATGTTTCACCTTCTCTGAATACAGTGGGTTAAAGAAGAAATTCTGGGCCTTGCTGTCAAACTGCACAGACCAGTCCCACACTGTAGGGCAGCTCAATGGGCCACTTTGTGCAAGTGGTGACTCGGCCTGCCAAGACAATCAAGCACAGGCAGTCAGCAGGAGGCGTGCCGACTGTGTCAGGGAGGCAATGGCCACTAACTCATGAGTACATGTAGACTAATGACATTACAGAGGGCTGACTGTTTTCTTTTTAGCCACTGTACTTCCAAGCAGAATGGTGAATGCAATACTCAAAATGGAAAATAGTGTAGCAAACTGACTCTAAGCTGCAATCACAACATCAAAATAACATCAATCTCAACAAAATAGTTATTAAAAAACATAAAATACATAAGTTCTACCTTCATAACACTTTCTCTGTGATGGGCAGAGTTGAACAGAAAGGTGCTGAAGATTGGCACGTGAACACTGTCGGACAGCACAGTCAGGTAAGTCTCGGAGAACTGGAAAGCCGGGCTGTGCTGCTGAACAAGCTGCCACACGCATTCCAAGAACAGGAGGAAGACCGGAGAATGGCACTAGGCATTGAGAAACAGGAATCAAATTAAAAAGACAATGAGGATGAGAACAAATCAGCAATCATTCATAATTAAATGAACAATTGATGATTGCAAATTAAATTCTAGTAGGGAGATCTCATTCTGAAGGGATTTATTTAGCAATTCATATTTTTCATGTGATGTCACATCCTTATCCACCTTATTTTGCAGCGCAGAAGTGAACATTTTTTTTTTTTATGTGCGAGAATTCCAATTCATTAGTGACCATAGGCCTTGTATTTATTTACTACAAGAATAACAAAGTGCTGTAAACTGTAAAACTATCGGCGCTATAAACCGATGTGCTTATGATTATTATAATGAAATTAAAGGCACAATATGTCATTTTTGCCGCTAGAGGCCACTTATTCAAAACAAAGGCGTAGCTTGACGACACTGTGAATGTATGTAGAATTATGGGTGTTGTTGTCTTCACCTCCACAGCTGATGGAAAGGAATCCGATGGACTCGGGCAGAAATCATGTTTATGGATGAGCTAATGTATTCAAGTTTTACAAACGTTACGGTGGTATGAAGCAGGACGGCTTGTGAGCCGTGGGAGTGGGACAAGGCCACTGGAGCGAATGCTAAATATATTATGGACACCTGCGATGCACACCGGTCTCGAGTTCAGTGGAGCTTTTATTATGATTTTGCTGCAGTCGGCCGCTTCTGCTCTTTTCGTTGCATATGTGGGGTAACGCAATGCTGTTTTACATGGTTAAAACAATCATACTAAATACATTTGAGTGTCTTTAAAGTTAAGTTATAACAGTAAGGCATGTACACACTGGCGTTTTTCGAGACGTTTTTTGCGTTCATACCCAAGCGATTTTCATTGGCGATGCGCAGAGTGAACGTGCAAATTCACTCCCTGACAGTATGTGGCGCTTGTGCTTAACGGTAGTGCAAATAAACATATTTATGATATTAATAAAAAGTTAATATCATTATATATATATATATATATATATATATATATATATATATATATATATATATATATATATATATATGGTAGTCAGAAACGGTAGTGCAAGTAAGTCACAATGACAGTAGTGCAAGTGAACGGTAGTGCAAATAAACATTTATGAAATAGACATTCTCAACTATATTTCTTGAATGTAAAAAAAACAAACAGTAAAAATACAGAAATACACATCTATTGGTGTGGCCAAGAACTGGCAAAGAACCCATAGCGTGTATCTCAATCAGCGCCCTAGTTTCTAGCCGTTACTCTGTGCATTCGCTTGGTGGTTGCTATGAGAGACTTTGCCGTAATCTAGATCGATATTAATAAAACTGGAAATCGAAGGTAGCACGGATATAACGTCATTGACAGGCGACGCAATGACATGCTCAGTGTCCTGTTTAAAATTGCTAATTTCTCTGGATTTAAACATTGTTGGAAACATTTGGGTTAATGTAAGTACAGAAGTCAACAATATATATAACAATGTTCTAGTGGTTTTTGGATATTTTAATCTAAAAATCTTACATATTGTGCCTTTAAAATAATATGATAACAATTAAAAGTTTGCATATAAAGCTGTATAACAGGCTGTTTTTGTACAGCTAAAATAACAAAGCAAATGACACCAGAAGCCAGAAACAATCAAATTACAAATGCCCGTGCCTGCTTTTATGTGAAAAATAAGCTGAATAGGAATGGCCACCTTGAGGGCAAAACAGGGCTTTCCTCCATTGCATCATCAATAAGGTACATACTGAATTTGGTCTTTTTATATCACTGTTTTAGTACATTAAGGTACTATAAGTGTTTTTCACATTAAGCTCTTAGAATGTCCAGCAATTTTTAGTGATTGAAATACTGTGGCGGGTGCTTTATATGGATCGTAAAACTTGCATTTTGTTCACATATCTTGTTTTTCTTCTTTTGATAGGTGATCTAAAAATGTGTGGCTTGAAACAGATGGGAAATTTACAGGCCTGTGCTGCAGCTGTATAGATCTTTTGCTCTCCAGGTCTCTGAGTCTGCACCAGTAACATGACTGGTTGACTGACTGTATATTATCCTGTTTATCACATGAATACTTAGTAAACAAGAAAATAAATGGGCATTGACTTTATATGAGAAGAAAAAGTCTGCAGATTGGAACAAAAAAACATGATACTAGTGCAGGAGATTGGTTGAAGTGACAAATGTATAATTCATTCATTCTGCAGCAAAAAAAAACCTCAGAGGTTATGAATAATGAAAATATGAAAATATAAAACAGTAACTTTCCACTAAGCCTATGAAGAAACAACAGGCAAGAATGAGCATGCAATAATTACCTCCTTGTCTTTCTGATGGAGGTGATTACATCGATCCAGGAAGGCATGGCAACCAGCCACCCACTCCTTCTGCACCAGACTCTGGAAACCCATAAGTGTTCTGTAATAAGGGTCCAGCATTATCTGAGCCAGACTGGAGATCACACAGCACAGATCTGTTCCCTCTTCCTCTGCAATCAATCAATAACAACATAAAACATCAGGGGATACAATCTCAAAGTTAAAGATAGATCGAGGTTTAAAGATAGATCTCAGATTGATCGAGGTTTAAAAGTACTTTATTTTTAAAGGTGAGGCACTCTCAGACACTTCAACCACCTCTGAACAAACAGGTGGTCCCATCCCTGACATGCCAGATTGTTCAAACAATCAAAACAATGTTTTAAAAATCACAATATAAGACAATATAGTTGAAACACACTTGACTTACCTGTTATAAGGACGTTTGTGTTGTCTTTATCAATACATTCAACCACCTCTACTGCTTTTTGGAGACATTGTCTGTTGAGGACATTAAATACACTTTGTTAATAGTTTCATAGTCTAATACTAGTAAATCACACAATTTAAGATTTTTTTTATGTAACCTGACCTAATAATGTCTAGCCATCCTGAGCTTTCAAGGGAAGAGAACCATTTCATATCCGACATCCAAAAATCGGTTGAATTATCTAAGAGACAGTGAGTTACACAAAATGACTGCAAACAAAATACCCATCCTTTCATTTAATATTTGAGGATTTGAGGAATATTTTTCACCTTTTCTTGTGAAACAGAGTTCAGTATATTCTGTGACTCACCGATAAGAAAGAATTGTTTGAACTTGTTATATGACTGCTGGATGTCAAGGATTGTAGGAAGGGATTCTGAGAGGTCCTCTGTTTTTACAGAGTAAAGGTAATTATGTGCGACTGCATTTATCATTCTGCAACAGAAGAAAAAAAAAACAGAGTTTGTCAATGTGAGGGTGCCACTGACAGTCAAAATAAGACAATACTACATTTTTATTTTTTGTTTGCTGTCATGGACACCATGTTACATGACCATTTTATTTGCTGTGGACACCATTTTACATGACCAAAAAAAAAAAAAAAAAGGTTATATTGGTTCATGCTGATGAGCACTACTAGATAAGCCATGTTGTTCTTTGATAAAGAACAGTGCCCTTGAATGTCAGCACCTAAACGCACAGAAACTCAGGGCACAAAAAACCATGAGGATATCACAGCAGTTTGGCTGATTTCAGAGGATAAATAAGAGTCAAAAACTGTAATCCATTACGTGTCCAAGTGTTTTTGGAAATCCCCATCTTCTTGTGTCATAAGCGGGAAAGACGCTTTGAAGAGAGCACAACCACTGTGATGAGACCAACACCAGATCTAAAGAGGAAAATAACAGGCATCCGACTTCAGTTACATTCAACTATACAAAATTATGTTTATATCCTGTTAAGTTAAAATCCTTAACTCACTGGTAATCCCTTCCCTTGATAGCTGAATAAATCCTCTAGTGCTGTTGGGATGATGAAGTACTTCGGTAACCTAAAGACAACGTCAGTGCAGTGTTTTTTGTGGATACATTTATTTCACATTAACATTTTCAATGCATGACATGCGTGATCACTGAAAACTATTTTGCTAATTCTTTTATAATTAAAATAGATGCATGCATTTTTTTACCCTATATTAATTGAGAGAATACATTTGTTCTTTTGAAAATGCACATATATTCACTGCAGGACTATTTAACTGCAAAAAAACTGATTAAAATAAGTTACATAATCTAAAAGTATTTACAGCAGTTTTGAACTACCCAAATATAAGCAGTGTCGGATTGATCTTACAAAAATCTAGGGCAGTAGTACATAAAGACTATAATAGATGAGAGATTATCTCGTTACCTTGTAATAAAAACAGTAGTAACACGTTATCAGCAGACACTTTACAGCCAACAACAACAGCATGAAGTACCTTTGAGAGAGTTCAAAGTTCTCATTTTCTGTGACCAATCTACATTTCGCTTTGGTCCGTTTCATTTCCTGTGTCCAGTCCTCTGGTGAGTCAAACATTATTGTCTCCTGTTTCCTCTGCATTTCTGCAAATAAAGTCTGCACTTTACAATAAAGTCTCATTTGTTAACATTAATGTATTAACTAACATGAACTAACAATGAGCAATACATTAATTACTGTATTTATTAATCTTTGTTAATGTTAGTTAATAAAAATACAGTCGTTCATTGTTTGTTCATGTTAGTTCACAGTGCATTAACTAATGTTAACAAATACAATATTTGATTTTAATAATGTATTAGTAAATGTTGAAATTAACATTGACTAAGATTAATAAATGCTGTAGAAGAAGTAACTTTGCTTGCTAGCTACCTAGCTGACAAAAGAGTTTTGTGGAAATGAAGACTTAGGATAATCTAATAAGCTTGAGTTAGAAATTAATAATGCCATTGTTTTCCATCAAATTACTGCAAATTAAATATCAGGTCATTTTTTTGTAATTTAATTTTAAAAAAAATTCCTGGTACATATAAATCCTTGTTGAGCACTCTAAAACCACTTTTTTACTGTAATTTTTGTCATTAAACAGATGAATATTATGTTGTACTGTTATTTCATTATATTAAGATAATATATTTGAAGCTGCAGTCCATAAGTTTTGCCTTTTGTCGCCATCTCTGTTTGAAACCTGCAATTGCAGTTATTTGTGGACTTAGCATCTTTATGTGGGTTGTGCATCGGCACGGCTCCTCAGCGCGGATGAATCTAATGTTTGCTGTCAGTCACACAACGAAGTGTAGGTTACTGTACTTATGAATCACAGATTCTACGTCTTGGATGTATGAACAAAATAAGAATTTTAAATGGAAAATGTCCTCTGAACATGTAAGTAATAAATCTGCCACTTTTGTTCTGACCAACTGAGAAAAAAGCATTACAATCAATTGCGCTGCCAATGGTGATTAAATCTAATGATCGCTTATAGGGCTGGGCGATATATCGCATGCAATTGTCACGCGCATTTCGTCAGTAAAGCCGGTTCCCTGATTACCGCTAAATCGCCATCACCTGCTTTCAAATGGAGCGCCATTTAATAGACAGAGCCGTAGATCACTGACAAGCCACGCAATATCGCGTTCATATCGCAGATGAATCGCCTTCGATAATGAACGCGATATTGCGTCGCTTTTCAGTGAACTACGGCTCTGTCTATTAAATGCCGCTTCATCTGAAAGCAGGTGATGGCGATTTAGTGGAAATCAGGGAACCGGCTTTACTGACGAAATGCGCGTGACAATCGCATGCGATATATCGCCCAGCCCTAATCGCTTAGCACATATCATATCAAACCATGCAAATTATTATTATTGTTATACTTTGTTGTCAAATTGTTAATGTTAACAACATCAGCATTGCGTGGCTACGTGTTTTTAGTGTGTATTAGCGTTACCTGTAGATTTCGATTTCTTTACAGTCTAATCTCTAAAGTTAATTTGTCATACCATACAATCCGCCATCAAAATAATAAGTTTAATTATTGCAGCTGCTGTGAGAAAAGGCTATAAATTATCTACCTGCAGCATCCTCACATGCCATATAGCCTACTAGCTGGGACTCGTTCTTTATGAAAACAGACATAACGTCATGACGCAAAGATGAACGGCTGCACACTCGAATTTCCCATGGAAACCCAACAGTACCACTCGGATAAGAACACATTATTACAAGCTTACTGTTGTGAATCAGGCTAAGGTAAGGAGATAGTTTAGAACACTGGCTGGTTATGTACTTGCTCAAAAATTGATTTTGGATAATTTTTAACCCAAAAAAAAGTTACGGACTGCAGCTTTAAGTAATAAAACGGCTGTTGAAGAGAATAACAACAGGATGAGGCTGCAGCAACTGTAAAAAGTTACTTTAAAAAAATGTTAAACATATTTCTAAAACAGAATCCAGAAAGATAATCTGGAACATATAAAGTCTATAAAGAGAGTCTGGCTGTTGTTCTTGCAACCATCTGTTGAATTCCAGTTGCATAGACTATGATCAGTATTTAGCAGCTGGTGCTCGACGTCCAGTGCTGCATGTACGTCTGCATTTCAGGCGTGTGCAAAGTTCATGTTCTGCATAAGTGTGACTTCATGAACTTCTCATGGTGATGTTTTCCCTCATGTTGCATTAGTGGTTACATGTGCTTAATGGATTATCAGATTATTGATACTCGGACAACCGCTGTATTTAACCAACAAGTGAAACTATGGAATGTAACAAAAGTAACACAAGGAAAGCCTCTAACATGAGCTAAAATCTGTACCTGGGCTTGGTGTCCCAGCATAGGAAAAAGCAAAGACGCACTTCAGAGATTTCTCCTCCAAACAATGGTGAGCAATACCCTGAAAGATCTGACAAAACAAACAAACAAATGCACAAGGAGATGTGAAACTCTTTTTAAATTCACATATATTTCAGTCCTCATGTTAAACAAATTACCTTTTTGGTGTCTTCCTCCTTTGTGAATGTAAGACAGAACTGAAAGACACGTAGATCTTTACAGTGAATGATCATTTTGGATGGGTATTTGCTCTTCACGAAGCTTCCTGTTATCAGTTTCCTTTTTTCATCGTAAACTTTAAAAGAAATGAAATGTTTCTCAGAGCTCAATTCAAACCAAAAACAGATCTATAATCATTAATGATAAAAAGTAAAAACGATTATTACCACCATAGATGTGATCCACACACATTAATGGAATGTCATTTTCTCCATAGAGTTTGTTCTTAAAGGTCTTGGACTGAAACAAACGTAAGTGACACAATAGCCTCTTATTGTACTTTCACAAAGCAGACAATAGTACCAAAGTAAACAAGGCTTGTAAAAGACAGTGATTAACAAATGCTCAGTCAGCTGTGAAAGGTGCATTTTTATATAGCACACAGTAACTAACAGGAAAGGCTGACGCTGTTGCCTTGTTCAGTGTGCTGTATCAAACGTTCACACAATATTTTATTTGTGAAATCAAGAGTGAAACACGCTTTGCTTCTTGTTTAGCCACCTCCAAATATACGTCTGAAAATTAGCCGATGAAACCTCTTGATACCAGCCAACACTAACATCTGACCAGCAGCATTGTTTTGCAGCTTTTTAAGATTACTGATTCGATTATTTACGCATTCATACACCAGTCTTAGTCAACATGTAAAAAAGCAAAAAAACTAACCGAAAACAAAAAATACCTGGCACTTTATGAATACCTGACCATTTGAGCCTGCTGTAAGTCACTGGTTTCCCACCAGAATTTCACTGCCAGTGAGTCAGACACTCAAGTTCCTGAAATGGCAGCTAAAGCGAGAGTACTCACAGCACAGTTCCTCATGCAAGGTCACCCAGTTTGGCAAACAATGTTTCACAAAGTTAGATTTCACACTTTTTCTATTTGCTCATGTAGCAGGCGCTTTTATTCAAACCTGACTTACAAATGAGGAAAAAGTATGTATCGTACAGGAGCACACAATATTAGCAGATCTGCAGAGCTTAATTTATTTAGGCTATAAAGCTTTTTGGAAGTAACAAAGTCTTACTGTACACTGTCATTTACCCAATCTCTCTGAAACTGTTTTGGAATAGTATTACAGCTACCAATTTAATGCATTCATTTAGCACAATTATAAATAAAAACAATAAAGACTTATAAAAATATTAAGACATTTAGTCATGCCCTCTGCAACTACAGGCAATGCACCTCGCCAAGCCTCGCCTGCATAGATTTTAAATAAAACATTTTAATTGATCTAATAAATAGCATATTTATCATTAAGATTACCATTAAATAAGCATCTAGATCACATATTATCTCCTCTTCAAACCTCACTGTTTACAAGAACGCTGCAGTCTACACACAGGAAGTACATAATGTCTTTAAAAAAGCACTGTGGTTCTTTGGTCGGTAAGCCTGAATTAGAAATTATACATTGTTCCTTAGGTGATAGCATTCTGCTATTCACTCAGTAGATGTGACCATTTTGTTTTCTGAATACAGTGTTGCCATGTTGATTATTTTCTTATACTGTGAACAGGAAAACTCTCACGGCAATTTGTTACTATTTTACGTTGTGGTGAGTTTGCATTCGTACATTTTCATATGAGTTGTTTAGACCCCACAGAGGATTTAAGGCCTTCATGCTTTTTTTTTATCTTACTTTTTCATACAAATCAAATTGTATATGAAAATTACCATGTTTAAAATAGTTCCACTTTCTCATGAAACAGGGTCAGAACAGTAGGGTTTGAATGATTTTACAGTCCTGTCACGTGTCCTTACCGTCTCTTCCTGTTTCGGCTCATCACTAAGGAATGTAACACGAAAATTGGTGCAGAACAACGTGCCAAAGATGCCACGCTGGGAGAGGTCATCTTGAGTGTATTTGAGAATGGGGTTGGCACTACAGAACACCACTTCACCTAAGAAGCAAAAGATTAGCAAAGTCATGTCAGATAAGCCTTGTTCAGACAGTCAGCCCAAATCTGATTTTTCATATCCAGTGATGAGGTGTGGAATAAAGACGTTCATTCCAGCCTCCGTTTCTGTTGCTGCTTCATTAGTAGTCCAGCGATACAGCTTTACATTGTAGTACTTTACATTTACAATTTACATGTTGTTTTTGACATAGTCCTTCCAATGCAACACCATTGCCATGGAAACCAACACAGATATTCCACGAATAGAAAAAGAGCCACAGGACACACAAATCAGATCTGAACAGTTGCAATACACAGTGTGGACAGTCAATCATTTAGATCTGATTCTAATCGTATACACAAAAAATCGGATTTGGACAGCCAGTGTGTACAAACAAGACTTTAACACAATATCACAATGTCAGACATTAACACAATGCCAATAACAGAGGCTGATGGTATAAGTTTGTTTTGTGGTGTGCAGAGCTTTGAAGAAATGCTGTCAGTGTTTTAGTATATTACCAATTTTTCTGTATCTGCAAAACATTAAATGAGCTCTCTAGAAGTTACAGTCTGAATTAAAGAGCAATTATAAGTCTGAATTGAAATTTACACCCAACCTGTGTACCACTAACACAAAAAGCATTTTAGATTAACTGACAATAATAACAAGAAAAACCTGAGATAGCAGAACATTGTGTGAGGGATTTCATATTTACCTGGTAGCAAATCAGGATGTTTCTCTTTCTTTGGCAGGTCTTTCTCCAATTTTATTTCCTAGAGAAGACAGAAGCAATAAAATTGTAATATAAACTGTACACTTGATTGATTATCTAATAAAATATCTTACTAAATGGCATTTTCACAAGTACTATATTGCAAAATAATGCCAAATACATTTCACACAGTGCCAGATGCTAAGTAAGTGAATATTTGAAATCTAGATGCCTCCACAGGACATCTGCTCTGTAATGAAAAATCAAACTGCTGCATAGCATAGGTATAAGAATACAAGTAGTATGAGAAACCTACACTGTCATGATATCTTACATTAAAGGGATAGTTCACCAAAAAATGAGCATTCTGTCATCATTTACTCTCCCTCACATTGTTTCAAACCCGTAAGGCCTCTTTTATTATATTTATAACACAAAAGAAGATATTTTAAAGAATGCTGATAACCAGTTTTGGTGAGCATTGACTTGGGGGGGACACTGTGACATTTCTCAAAATATCTTCATTTATATTCCACAGAAGAAAGAAATCATACCGGTTTGGAATGACATGAGGGTGAGTAAATGATGCATTTTCATTTTTGGGTAAACCATCCCTTTAACACTATGACTTTAATGTAATATATGAGTAATGTAACCTAATATAATGAGAACGGGGTCAAAATTGAACAACATCAGCACTGTTTTAGCAACATCAGCACACTATAATAATTTTGTCTCTGGTACCATGAATTTTAGCAGCAGCCCTGTGATATATCTGCAACTTTAAAATTTAAATTAGGTAAATTACTTTGTTATTGGCTAGAACATATAAAAGTGGCAGTTGAAAACTGCAAAATCAATAAATTAATGCCAATGTGTGAAAATTATACAAGTTCAGTCAAAACAAACAGGATAGGCTAAATAAAGAAAAGGAAGCCATCAAACATCCTGGCTATCATGAGGCCAGCTGAAAAAAATCTGGTTAAAACTTCACAAACAGCCCCAAGCATCTTGGACACTCCTTTCCCTAATGACTTCCTCAGGGTAAAAAAAATTATCTTAAAATTTGCTTTTGAAACCTGAGATGTTAAATACACATGTTCTTGACATTTATGTAAATGTTATGGCTCACAGTAGGCCTTCATTAATATCCAGCCAACAAAAACGGGGAGAACGCTGTGAGATCTGACCATGCCCCAGTTTCTGATCTTCAGAAAGAGAATTAGTTGAACTCTTCAGTCTTTACATAAGACCAGGGGCTGTATGTATAAAGCTGCTCAGAGCAAAATTTTAAGAGTGTCAAAATTTTAAGAATGACGTAATTTTAGTCTTATTCCTAGACTTAAGAATAAGTGTGCTTCATAAAGGTTCTATATGTTAAGACTAGGTCTCAGCTCCTAAATTATTTAAGAGTGCTGGAGCGGTATCTTAACCTTGTTAGAAGTAACAAGATGCCAGCAGAGATGAGGAGACCACACGCTTTCCAAAAAAGATATAATGTATTGGAGTTATATGATGGCAGGGAGTTGATAAAACAATACAAGCTTGATCGTCAACAGTGTTGGGGGTAACGCATTACAAGTAATTTGAGTTACGTAATTAGATTACTTATTTCAAGTAACTAGTAATGCATTACTTATAAATTTACAACAAAATATCTCAGTTACTATTTCAAATGAGTAAATTTAATGAGCATGTTACTTTGTTTTCCCATTTATTGACTGACGGCTCTCCTGTCCCCATGTTAAGAGAAATAAAGTGCAGAGGTGTTGTGTGCGCTGTGTAAACATGACGGTTATTGTAGTTCTAGACTAAATGTGAGCACTGACTCATCTCACTTGAACAAAAACAGAGTATTCCTCAAAATGAATAAAAACAGTGAAATGCAATCTTGGGATATTGCACAAACCTGCAATAATTAAATATATTAAATTAAACAATTATACTTTAGATATTCAATCTCACATTATTAACCAATGTCTTTGCTGCTGACCTTCTATGATCCAATTCAACCATACTAATAAGCAAAAATGACTTTTAAATAAACATCACATGTGTGATCAGTCTGAAGCTTATTCGTTTCACTTTTGGTGCGAAAGGGCCTTTACATTTTGCCAAAAATACAAAAAACTTTTTTATTGTTATTAAAAACAAACAAACAAGCCCAGCCCAGGTGAGATTAAATAACACAAAAGTAATATATCGCATTACTTATTGTAAAAGGTAACTAAGTAACGAAATCAGTTACTTTTTTAGGGAGTAAATTGTAATGCATTACTTTTAAAAGTAACTTTCCCAACACTGATCTTCAATGTATTATTTTTGTAACTGACCTAGTAAGAAATTTAATAACTTCTCCCTTTCTACAAATCAATGCTATAACTGGAAATAAAAGTAATAATGACATTTTGTAATGCAACAGTGCACCAGCGATGACTTGGGCTTATCAGTCCACAGTAAGCACCATCTTAAATAGGACTATTGTAGCACTAACCACACCAAACATACAGTAGTGGCCAAAAGTAATGTATTTATTGACCCTAGTTAGATTAGATTAGATATATATATATTAATTTTTTACTTATTTTATTTTTTCCCCCCAACAAAACACTTGGTTAAGGTATTTATCTGACAAAATTGTTTGGCAAACAAGGTAAACTACAGCTACAGGGTTTATTTTACTATGCAAAAAATACAATTAAATTTAACAGTGGCTGAAACTGTCATTCTACCTTAAGTGACAACATTTACATTTTCCAGATGCTTTTTATCCAAAGTGACCTGCACTGCATTCAAGGTACAAATTCAATCAGTTCAGGTATTCCCTAGGATATGAACCCATGACCTTGGTGTTGCAAGCACCGCACTGTACAGTTTGAGTTACACAAAATGAACAATCTTTTCATACTCCAAAGAACAGGTTTTATTTTTTGGGTGAATTATTCTAGTCTTCACCTTTAATACTTAATTATTTTATAATCTCTCTAATTAAATGGATGCAAATAAGTGGTTTACCTTTCTATCGTTTGTATATTGGTGCAACAATTCTTACCATCATGCTTTCATTAATGTAAAACAAGAATATGAACTCTATTGTCCATAAAGACACAACCCATGACATGTATTATTCTAACAGGACGCCCTGCTCGTTCTCACCCGTAAATCAACACTGCAGCTTTCTGAACACAACCAAGAATGGACTTCAAACACATCACATGCCAGAGGCAGGTGAAGACACTCGTGATTCGTGTCAATAAACAAAAATCATTCAATAACCAGGATTACAACCTCCAAGCAGACTTAACTGTAATGTTGAGGACTTTTTTTTAATTTTTTTTTTATAAAGTCCACAGAACTGATTTTTAGTCGTCAGTGCGAAGGCAGTCAACTTAAAGATGTTAACTAAATGAAAATTCTTCTTTTTTTTTTATGCATTTTGCCATGTGAACGAAACGCACACAAAACTCAGATTTCCCTGTTAGACTCTAAACTTGGAACAAGTCAACAGTGTCAACTTCAGCATGGCACACTAACCTCGCCCAGTGCACGACTGTCCGCTGTTTCAACTCGGTTTAGTCAAAACCAGTCTCCGGGTTGTTTTAAAAACAGCGTATGTGTAATACTGCTTGAAAGCTCTCGCTTACCTCGGGTGTAACATAAGACACAAATGACGGTTTTGAAGACTTCGCTCCTCCGCTCCCCAAACTCAACATTTTGCCTGTCCCAGTATGCCGCTTCCCGAGAAGTCAGGTGGAAATCCGGGAGAGTGCGAACACAACTTTCCTCTCTCCCTCTCCTTTCTCAAGCGCATTTCCTTTGGATGGAAGAAAAACCAGCTCTGACAGCAAACCGCGCCCATTCGGCGTCATTGGCTCTTTATGGACAAACGGTCCATTTTCTACTCTGGTCAATAGAAAGACGCTTACTGCTCATTGGTTGATGCGGCTGTCAATCATATGCGCTTCCTCATTGCTGAACTAATAAGCAGTCGTATTCAAAATAGCCTACGCCCTGAAGTGAGAGGGTTTGTGTTTATACTTCTAATCTACATCAAGTGTTTTTTTTTTTTTTTTTTGCTTTTTTTTACATCTGCTGATTTTCCTCTGTGCACTGAGAAATAAAGTGCGAATGACTAAAGTAGTTCTTCATTAGCATAATCAACTGCAAGGCAAAAACATATTTAACAGAAAGTACAACAATTGTTTCGGAAACGTCTTTATTATAAGCATTGTAATGCAGTAGTACCTTGACAGTGAATGGCAAGCATCAAAGGGTAAGTCTACATCAATCTGCAGTTACAACACAGATATTTCACTTTTGTTCCTCCCATCATCAATAGTTATTTCAACAAACTTGAACCAGAAACCAAAATTAAGGGCAAGCAACTACGCATCTACAAACCAGTAAAACAAAATCCATAAAAACAAAGAACATTTAAAAAAAAAAAAAAAAAAAAAAAAAATCCTGTGCTTTAAAAATCATACAGGCATTTGTTTTTGAAGATCTATTGCAAGATTAGATACAGGCTTATTAAATGATCATATATTAGAGATCATACAGTTATATGATCACATTTAAAGATACATTTAGGGTTTACAATATTATGAACACAAAACACAGGCAGACCTGGGTCAATTACAATGTCTACAGGAAAAAGAAAAAATGTCTGACCATAAAATACTCCAAATGATCACAGTACTTCCTTGTGTGAACAACTAATCTGAAACGGGCTGGTAACTCAAGATTCCTTATTAAACTCACCAATTGGTAGACAATTGGTAGATACTTCTGGTATTTGGCCCAGGTCTTATTTCAACGGTTGGCGTCTTTAGAAATGTGATTGAGCTACACCACAGAGGCACAGCTATCAGCACACTTACAGCCTAACATTGGGACAATTGCAGCTTTACATCACTTGCATTAAGCATATAGAAGGAATGAGGTCCTAGAGAGGTTTTAAGGGTATTAGTTAGCCAATGGCATAAATTTACAAATGGTTAAAAGCCAACCCAGCCTTCAGAATGCACTAGCAATGGAAAAATACATGCTTGTATAAATCCACGTCCAGACAATATCACCACATTCATCACAACAGGACTAACCCATCGCACGAATCAATCATCTTATCTTTGATCTTGCGTTTTTAAGAGGAATGTCTCTAAACAAAATAAATTACAAAAACACCTAAGCAATTTATTGCAAAGCCAAGGAAGCCATTGTCAAAGTTACTTTACATGTGTAACTGGAAGGATAAGATAGACTTTAAAGAATGAATCTGTTCCACACTGACAAATACACAGCTCAGACTTCTAGAAACACCTAGCCTGAAACTCGTAAGAGATCCGAAGATGGTGAAAGATTAAATCCAATGTGCTAAATGGAATTTAGGCTTAACTTCTCTAGATTGTGCGCATCTCAAATCTTTATGCCAAGACACCAGACTAAACAACTGAGATGGACTAGAGTCTACGTGTCAAGGATATAAAGCCTGGCATTTCCCCAAGTGGCCATAATTAGGTCTTTACCAGTTCTTAAAAATATTTCTAATGAGTAGTAATCGGCATGCACAGAGATCGACAGAAATAACATTTTGTATTCCAGGAATGAACAGAATTTGAAACGGGTGCAGGGAGAACAGGGCTAGTTGTACTGTAGTGCAGTTCAGAACCCCTCGTAGTCCTTCTTGTCCTTCTTTCCTTCTGCTTCGAATCCATCAGTGCCATCACTGTTATCGCGACGCCTCTTGCGGTTATTTCGTACGTTGAAGCGAGAGTTCATCTGGGGCAGGGGGTCCATTCCCAGAACCTTGTGAATCTGACGGAATGCCAGAAGCCTCAAAGCAAACTGTGGAGAAAGTGGCTGGTCAATACACAAACCCAAACTATTCAGTGTACATTTTCTAACTACTATTGCAAGTAGTTACTGTGTGCTTCACCTGAGCGCTTGACGTTATATCCTCTCTCTGCTGCTCTTCCATGCTAGCCAGTGTATCTGTTGGATTCTTCTCACAGGGGTCTATCAATCCTGGAGCACCTGCATTACAAAGGAAAAGCATATAAGACACTGAGCACCAGATTCTTAAGTTGAATTTTTATGCAACAATGTGACTAAATTGTCGGCAAATTAAAATAACTTAGAAAGTAATACATTCCATTAAGAACATTTACTGAATGCATAAATTTGATAATTTTCTGATGCTCAACATCAACAGCTAAAGTCAGAGCGCCCTCTTACCAGACAGCAGAATGCCTGAGGAAATACATTCAAAGACTCGTCGCAGAGCATCTCCAGGGGTCATTGGTCCAGAAGCACTGCTGATGGCCTTCTCCACCAGCAACTCCATAGCCTTGGAAAAGTAAACAGTAACTTAATAGAAATTACAAAATAAAACACTTAAAATGGCATTAAGCAGCAGTTTACTCATAAAATGAAGACTGGAGGATGATAAAATTAAGTAGGACTGAAAAGCAGCATAGTGCTTTTAAAACCTATAAGCAACAGTCTTAAATGTGTAGCTTTGTTACTTGTAATTTAAATTAGCTTCTCTAAGGACAATCACAATATAAAGGAGGAAATGAATATGGGAGAAACAATCCCCTAAAATATTAAAAATTCAACATGGTGGTTGTAGGAAAGGCCTCTTACTACATTTGTAAGATTTTGTTACTAAAAAGCAAGCTTGGAAAGCTATCCTGAGTAATGTAGACCAGAACTGTACTTGCATCTCCTCAAGTCAGCAGATCTAAGCATGGTGTAGTTTTTCCAGTCATCAGCAAAGCATATCAAAATGCTAAGTTGCTTGTAAGGCACATTATGCCGAGTTCAGACTGCATGATTTTCAAAGTAGTCGGTTCACTGTTCTTTTCACACTGCATGACTATCTTGGCCAGCATTCAGTCGCTGCTGTGTTCACACTGCACGATGGATCGGCGACAGAAGGTTTCACACCGCATGACAATAGAAAGAATCGCCGACAACTCTGTCTGGCATGCAAACTACGTTTCTCAACCAAACACACGTGAGATGTGACATGGAAACAACTCCCTAGCTCCCTAGCTCCCTAGGTCGTGAATCAGTATATAATGAAATTGAATGTGGCCGATATCCTGATCAGTGCCCTGACTACTGAACTAGGGAGCTGATTGAGACACACGGTGGGATTATTATTAAAAACGGTAGCCCGCAAGAAGCTTGAAATACGAATTGCCTGTGCGCTGATTTGCAGCAAAAACAACAAAGAAGGAAATGTTTGGGGAGACGAAGAACAAGGATTGAATACATAAATACATAACTTTTCAATGTGCTGCTGTTGCGGATGGTCAAGCAAATGTTTGTGCTTTGGTTCTGTTTGATAGAATTGTAATGTTTATGTGAATGAAGCCATGCTTGCTGGTGTTGTGGTCTATAACTCCTCCCCGAACCCCCCGCTGCTCTGTCTTTTGCGCTCTCATTGGCTGTCGGTCATCGCCGATGTAGGTTTTCAGTCAGAACACTTTTCACACAGTAGGATTTTGAATCGCCGACAGGTCCAGATATTTAGCATGCCAAATCTCTCACGGGTGTCGGCGACTCGTCGGCGATTCTCTCAGATCGCGTCTTTGCTCATTCACACTGCATGATTATCACTCGCGTGAACGAGCACCGATTTGCCTGTGATTTCAAGCATTTGTTGGCGATTTCTCAAAACCAAAATCGGGGCTAAAATCGTGCAGTCTGAACTCGGCTTTAGTTGGCATTAACACAATTTTAAAAACTGCTACCATCAAGTAAAAGGATGAGTTCAATTCTGAATTAATTTCCTAAAAATTTACTCACCCTCATGTCATCCAAGATGTTTGTCTCTTTCTTTCTTCAGTCAAAAAGAAATTAAGGTTGAGGAAAACATTCCAGGATTTTTCTCTATAGGTGGACTTCACTGGGGTAAAACGGGTCCAAATTACAGTTTCTGCGCAGCTTTAAATGGCTCTACACGATCCCAGACAAGGAATAAGGGTCTTATCTAGTGAAACGATCGGTCATTTTCCAAAAAACAAGTGAACAAATAAAGTAATTTATATACTTCAACCACAAATGCTGGTCTTGCACTGTTCTACGATTACATAATCATGTTGAAAGGTCATGCGTGATGTAGGTGGAAGTACCACGGTAGGGCGAAAAACTCATCCAACTTCAAAAATCGTCCGACATTGTTTTACCTTTTTTTTTGTAAAAAGCGTTTGACTTCTTTGCACGTTCACCATGTAGAGACAGGATCGGTACGTCCACCTACGTCATGCGTGACCTTTCCAAAGTGATTATGTAATGTGTGGTGTATCGCAGAGCAGTGCAAGATGAGTATTTGTGGTTAAAAAGTATATAAATTGTTATTTTTTATTTTTGAAAATGACTGATCATTTTGCTAGATAAGACCCTTATTTCTCGTCTGGGATCATGTAGAGCGCTTTGAAGCTGCACTGAAACTGCAATTTGTACCTTCAACCCATTGTACACCACTGAAGTCCACTATATGGAGAAAAATCCTGGAATGTTTTCCCTCAAAAACCTTAATTTCTTTTCGACTGAAGAAAGACATACAAACATCTTGAATGACATTGGGGTGAGCAAATTATGAGAAAATTTTAATTCTGACGTTAATTAATCCTTTAAAGTGTGGTCACGTTTATTGTTTGGCGAATTAAAATCCAAGTATGAATCCACACAATCAGTAATTTTTGCATTAGGGTGAAAACAATACCCCCTGCAGATTTCTTAACTGGTTCAAGTCGGTCACATGGATTTGCAGAGCTGTTTGTTTGAAAGGGACTTGTTCACTACACTATCGACAATAGACAAAAGGACCTTTTATTGCCTGCAAAATATTCCACATAAGTTTCACTAATGTGACCACACTTTTAAGCATCTACTCCCCAACACTGCGTAACCATGTATGAACAGAAAAACATGCAAGTGTTTAATGACCATGTATTTCTGGCTTTACTCACCCAGCTAGGAAAGGCAGACCAGGTGGGTACTCGCTGACACAGGTCACGAAGTATTCGAATGACAATCACACATGACTGGAGCCCATTAGCCCTAGCCTTCAGTGCAGTGAAGTCAAGATTAGTTAATGCACAAGAGCAAAGACATACAACATGGCAGAGTTCAGAGAGAGGTGCAACACTACTGTTCACAATGGAAGCTTTTAACTGGTATAAAAACCGCTGAACCAAATGACTTTATTTTATTTATTTTTTTTTTTTATAAAGCTGCCATTTCCAGCAGTATTTTACCTCACCATTAGTACAAGAGTTCAAAGTTTGCAAGATTCACTTGGAATGACTCCCTTGTAATCTTGTAAACCTTGACCTCAACTATCAAATACTTCACAAACATATACTTTCATTTTACAAAAGATCAGTTTGCAGGAGTAGTTGCATAGGAACTGAAGCAGTCAAGGAAATCTGCTTTACTTTGCCTGTGTATTTGCAGAGATTGCAACAACACAGTAAACTAATCAGATATTCCTTTCCTCTCAATCCCTATTCCCAAGAAAAAAAGAAAAAAAAAGAAAAAAAGAAAAAAAATCATTAACAAAAATAAAGAAAAACACAAAAAAAACAAAAACGCTCAACATGAAAGCTCTTATCGATGACACTTTATGCAAAGGTATTCTGC
This sequence comes from Megalobrama amblycephala, assembly GCF_018812025.1. Taxonomy (NCBI): domain Eukaryota; kingdom Metazoa; phylum Chordata; class Actinopteri; order Cypriniformes; family Xenocyprididae; genus Megalobrama; species Megalobrama amblycephala. Next base: position 21,366,233 of record NC_063047.1, read on the forward strand.
AGCCTTATGGAATCATTTTACATGCTAAGTATTTAATACAAGACTTGCGAATAAATGACATGTATGCAAGGATGCTTAATTTTTTAGGATCAAATCAGCTCATATATACAAAAACAGAATGGAAACAATATAGTACCATAATTACCAAATTTTATACTGCATCCTTGTATCACTTTTTCCTCCCAAAAAATCAACTTTGAGGTTTAAAATTTAAAAATAAAAAGACTAAACAACTTAAATGAACATAAAAAGGAATACATCTCATAAGGCTACAAGAAGAAAGTAAAATGATGTTCCGAACCTGGAACCACTTAGCGTGGCGTAGGGCAGCCAGAGCGTCAAGGCATTTTTGCCTGTCCAAGACGTCCGCTGGGTCTTTCACCATACTCGAGGTTACATCTAAAAATGGATCGAATTGTCAAATGGTGGTGAGGAATGGGTGTTTGACCAGGTCAGAGAGACTGCCAAGAACACATTGCCACACATACCAGTCTGTTCCTGATCACCAATCTCTTTCAGAGTGTACAAAAAAATAAATAAAACCTGTATATGCATTTCACCCCATATGCAGAATCTTTCAGATCTTTTCAACAACATTATGGATCAGCTACACTTGCCATTGGGTGCACTTCTATTTAGTCTGTGATATGGTGCTGAAAGAAACTGGATAGGGACAGATGAGTCCTGAATTAAAAGGTCTTTGCTAGGGATACAAGAGAAAAATCACTAGAGAATGTAGCATAGTGATGTAGGATTTCATAATTAGAGTTGGAAGTGTTTTTTTTTTTTTTTTTTTTTGGTACTCTGCATATAGTAAACATGACACTTATTAACTAGCTATAAAATTCTCTTGATAAAGACCATTTCAGTTATGGCCAGTCATATTAATGCTCTGCAATCCACCATTTGAAATTGCTGGGAATGACAATGCATTAGTTTCAAATGCTAAAATATAGTGGACTAGCCTAGCAGAAGACGTCATACTGTCACGATCCGTAATTGCTGCTATTGGCAGATTCACAAAAGGTACAACAGCCATCTTATGTAATTTTACATCATATCACATAGGTTTACAAACATTAATTTGGAAAACTCTTCAAATTGTGCCATTTTGCCAATTACATACCATCCTTATAATTCCTTATAGTAGAAAAAAAATCTTTAGGATGTATTAATCATCTAATAAAATCCGAAAACTATCCAAAATCCAAAACTTGGTTGCTCTGGTTTACTAGTATCAAATGTGTTGCAATTTTAAACCACAAGTCTAATTTGACTGCATTCAGGAAGTGCACCATTCCAGCATCTCTTGCTTAACCAGCTGACTTAACAGTTGAGGCTAAAGTTATTCTCTTTTGCTCTGGGCAACAACAAATTGTGGATTCCAGTGTCTACATAAGTAAAGTTGGAGGTATTTAATGTTATGAAAAATACTTTTGAGAATTCCTTTGATAAGCCCAACTGATCCAGAAACATTGGAAAGATAATGATGGGCTGCAAATGGTACCCGATGTGTAAATCGTGATGATGTAAAACAGGGGTATCAAAGGGAGATGTGTAATTGTAGTGACCCACTAAAGTAACATGGCAATGGTAGGTGTGGCAAAGTGTTTGAAGGTATTCAGGAGGGGGACCTTGGTCAAAAATCCTTCCGGAGCTGGTAGACGTAGCCTCAGATGGGAGACAATTTGCTGAAAATGCAAGGAGGCTTTGGGCTGGACTTAAAGCTTTGTATACATGAAGGCAGCATTGCGTGCTGGCAAGAAAATATGAAGCTCCCAGCAAGAGGATTAGGACATCACTGCATGCATACCTGTCATGATTGGCTTTGGAGAACCCCCATATCTCAATGTATACCGAAGGCCGTAAAACCCCAGGTCCAACCAAAGATTCCTCTATCAAAGCTTTCTTCCCAAAAGCTGACTGATACTCCCCTAAGGAGCCAAACAGGAATGGTGGCATGGCCGCAAAGCCCAAATTTAAAACTTCACCATTTCAGTGACTTCTTACCAACTAATACTCTTCGTTGTAAAGATATAAAAGATAAACCGGTTATTGGTGCAGTTACTCTAGTACTTGGGGAAAATGTCATTTCATGGCTTTTCCATCTGAAGGAAGAATTAACGTAACACTGTTTGAATGCCAAATTTTGCCATTTATCGAGCTCTATATTCAATTGCTTCTCTCAGGGGAGCACTTTCATTTTGGAACAGGGGACCTCAGAATGGTGAACATTTTCACCACCAGACAAAAAAAAGATTTGTTTCCTGTGGGGACATGGTAGGCATTCCAACTACTCCTAAGGTCTAAGACCCATTCAAGCATTTCTCTTCAGGAACTAAATCAGGAATTAAGTTTTGTTTGCACAGAATACTACCTCTGAACAAACTATGACCCCGTGTGAAAGAAAATATGTTTTTGCATAGGACACAATCCCCTTGAACACAGGAAACAAAAATGAATCTTACCCGGGACTAACTAGACTTACACAATGCAAACACTTATCATGCTTGTTTTGGGGAGAGCTTCAAGAGCACTGGAAAAGTGTTACAGAGAGAGGACCCGGAGCACCACTGCCGGCATCGGAGATGGTTGGGTAAAACCTGGCAGTGTTGAACTCGGCTCTAAAGCAACTTAAAGCCACTTGAACTGGCTTCAATCCTGTTACAGTACGAACACATTACAGACTTCAAAATGAAATAATTGAAGTATAAATAAAGAGAGAAAGAGGCACTTTACCTCAATGGTGTAACATTTAAAGGAAAACTGTGTATGTCATTTCTTATGTACGGCCAAGCTCAAGCACATACCAGGTTTAATTTGTCCTACTATCAGTTCTATATCTTTTCAAGTGAAATGAAATATCAAATGAAATGCTCCCAAGTCTAAAAAGGTGCAAACATAATTGTTCCAGTATTAACATCTAGTTCCATCTCCACACTGCCAACAGATGGGCTCTTTAGGTTGTCAAAATCAGCATAAAAATATTAATCTGATAGGTAGTCGGTTAATGTGAGCAACGTCTTTTCCAACCTCCATCCCGGCTGTTCTCCTCTCGGATGACAGGCGAGGTAAGGGTGATGGTCACCTGCATCTTGGGCTCAGTGCAGGAGGTAAGAATAATGGCAGCCTCTTGAATGGAGCCTTTTACCTCGTATTTCTCTGGCGTTACCATCTGAAAAACACATGGGTTAGCAGATAACACAACCATCTATTTGAGACTGGGCAAACCTTGACCCATAGTAACAGATGGGTGCAGACACTCCACATCCTTAAGCATTTGAAATAAATATTACTAGTTTAAAAAAAAAAAAAAAAAAAAAAAAAAAAAAAATTTAAAATCGGTGGGAAAAAAAAAAAATTATATTTTTTCAGTTTACACTGCACTGAGCCAGTACCGTGAGCTGTTTGGGGAGATGTTCCACAATGCGTGTGAGCAGATTCTTGGTAGGCTTCTCAGAACAAAGGAGGACAAGGTTGACATGTGTGTCTCCTCGCAGAAGCAGGCCCTTGGCAAGAACACCAACTCGCATCACTCCTTTCAGCACCCTACAAGGCACAAGAGGTCATGTACAGCTTTGGCCTTTTTTTCCCCTCTCTGCTTTGAGAAACATTACAGTGCTCTTCTCTCACCTGTCTTTGGGAGGCTCTTTCTTTTCTTTGTCCTCTTCTTTGCCCTTTGCACTTGTATCTTGGTCAGTAATGATGTCAGAGACCAGCTTAAGTGCTCGCTCAGTGATTGACACAATCTTCTGGATGGCCTGGAGCTCATCCTCAGATGGGTAAATGGCTGCATGCTTGGTCATCACATAACGATCATCTGAGGAATCAGGGCGACGTGGAGGCTGGAACAAAAACTAGATGTTATAAACAAGAGTTGTGATGACATGCAAGAACATCCTACTTTAAGATGGGAAAGGGCCATTTGAACAGTATGGAGAAAATAAAAAAAATAAAAAAAAATAAACAAACAACCAGCCTGTTGCAATCTCACTTAAAAAATAAGCAACAAAATAGAATCTCACTTATAAGTTCAGTCGCTTAAAAGCCTTTACTAACACTAAAGAAATTTGTAGAAATCCTTCAGTCAATTCTTTCAGCCAACTACACTTCTACGGTCATAGAAATCCAAACATTCAACTATCATTCATCAAATTCAAACATGGCTTATCAATTGAAACATGCTAGTAGTAGCCTAACAATGTTAGCTGCTTTACATGGCCGCTTGCTCTAATGTAAGCCTAGATAAAAGTGCGCTATTATTAGGCGCATATCCAGTGCGGAGTGTGCAAGCTAAATAAGTACCATGCTTGCTGCATAACATGTTTAACTTAACATGCATTTCTCTCTGTAGGCGCATCCACTTTACTGCAGAGGGCGTCATAAAATTTATCCTTGCAGCAGAGCAGACAATGACTAAGAAAAGTCACAAGCCACATATTTTGGCAATCCAGCACATTTTATCTCCATAGTAGTTTAAGACTTACTACTGGTCCTTGTGGTTGAGGAATGGGCATCCCAGGCCTCACTCCAAGAAGACCAGGAGGTCCAGGTGGACCCTGTGGATAACCTCCATCAGGCATTCTGCGCCTTTCATCCCAATGGTGCTCTTCCTCCATACGCCGCCAATACATGTCCTCTTCATAGCGCCTAAAACAATCATATTTAGGACCCCTTACTCAAAATGCTCAAATGTAGTTACTGACATTGGAGTAGGGGTAAATAAAGAAAATCATCACACCTCATCTCCATCCTCCAGCGCTCCTCTTCTTCACGTCTTCTCCAATACTCTTCCTTTTGCATCTGCTTCCTCATCTTTTCCTCTTGGATCTTCCTGGCTCGGATGCTAGGTTTCACTTCCACCTGGAGATCTGGGTTCACCTTTTTCTACAGTGGTGAAAAATACAAAATCAGCTACACTGACATATCTTAACCATTTTGATTTGTCTGCATTAATCATGAAAGAATCACTGCAAACTAATTCCACTAATCACCCACTAACCTTATACTGCAGTCGATGTCTCCTTCCTTTCAAATGCATTTCCTTTGCATTTGGGTCATTAAAACTGCATTCACACAGTTTGCAGTGGAACCGGATAACCTTTCCTTCATCATTCCTAACCTAAAAAAAAAAAAAAATATATATATATATATATATATATATATATATTAAAAAAAATAAATAAAATTTTATGCACTTGGCTACATAAATTAATTTCCATACAGGAACATTTCCTTATAATTTTCTTCTGATACCTCTTCAACATAGTCATGTCCGACAGGCTGAACATCACTCTGCAGTGCTGCAAGTGCTGACTGAGGTGACAGAGGGTCAGGGATTTCATTCTTTCCATCCAGTGGTGGTGCAGAAACAGTGGACTGTGCTGTTTTAGCTGCCTCAATCTTGGATTCATCATTTTTAACAGCAGTGGTTTGTAACTTGTTTCCACCTATTTTGGCCATGCAAAGCAAATAATATATGATTTCAATAAATCTCACACACACAATATAAAGCATTCCATACCGTCGGTCAAAGAAATAATATTAGTTCAAGACATACCAACAAAGTTGATCTTGGGTGTGTTGACCTTCTTGATAGAGCTACTGCTGACAGAGACACTGTTGGGCACTGAACTCTTGCCCTGTGCAGCTGAAGCCATGTTGTTGACCATGCTGCCAGATTTTAAGTAAGAGGCAGAAACAGAGGAAGCAGAGAGGTTGGACGATGTGCTTGTGGAGCTGTTGATGTTGGAGCTGGAAGTCTTATTGGGAGCTGCTGTACTGGAGGTGGAGGACTGGGAAACAACACTGGGCTCGGTGGATGGTATTGGCTTTCCTAGTTTAGTATGCAATTTCACAACCTATAGAAAGAATGCAATTAGATATTTGGAAGATTTAATAAACATCCCACCTACTTTTTAAAGAATCTTGTGCTATTAAAGATTGACTTATTACAACTTTACATTACATAATCTAGTATGCTTGTACCAGTGCACCATTATTCCCCTTCAAACAACTGTGCATAGCATATTGTAACAGACTCCCTAGGAGGCCCTCTCTACAATAAAGAGCCAGAATCAAAAAGAGTGATGCCAAAAACAGGCTGAAAAACATAATGTGCCAAGATCAGAAAGTGAGTCATGTACCTTCTGGTGTTTGGCTCCTCTGATGTGTGCAGCGTAGGCATCAGCCCCAGTGCAAGAGACATCACAGAGCTCACAGCGTAGCTGATTCTGTGTGCCGCGGGCGGAGCTCCCGCCTCCACTGCTGCTACTGCTGCTCTGTGATACTTTTAGTGCGGCTTCTTTCTTTTTGTGCTTCTGACCCTCCAGATGCTCCTTATAGGTCTGAAAAGTAGGAGATAAAACATAGGTGCCACAGTTCATGCAAGCTCATCTGACCTTTTGTTATGAACATCAGGAAAACACTTTATATAGTGTCTGGGCAACCAGCAGGGCTCTATGATTTCCGCAATGTGGAAAAACAAGGATGAAATCACAAAATCCAGTCCTAAAAATGAAGTTTACAGTATAATGTAGAACGTTACGGAATGTGACAAATTTTGGAAAAATAAATCAAAAGTAGCACTGTGCACTTAAAATGCGATCACTACTAGTGTCTGTGAATATTAAAGCGCAAAAAGACTGATATTTAAATATGAAGTATGCATGTTCTGCACATCTCGGCGTGAATGAGTGGCACGCTTTCATGTGCGCGCATGTTTCAGAGCTGCTCTGAAAGTTCACTTTACAAGCACTGCACAATTTCATTTGATAAAAACTATCATATACATTACTCTTCTGAAAAGTCTTCACGACAACCCGTCAAAATAAAAGTTCAGTTTAAATAGTGACAAATATATTGATATTGTACAGTAGAAAGTAATTATAAAAATAAAACTATTAACGTTAAGGAATCATACATTTTTCCCGTTTCCATGTTAACATTAAAAGGTTAGTCCACCCAAAAATGAAAATAAATGTCACTTATTACTCACCCTCATGTCGTTTTACATGCGTAAGACCTCGTTTCATCTTCAGAACACAAATTAAGATATTGTTGATGAAATCCGATGGCTCAGTGAGACCTCTTTTGAGAGCAAAAAGCCACTGAAACTCAAGATCCACATAAGGTACTAAAAACATTTGAAACAGAACCGCTGAACTCGCATGAACTATCTTAATATTATAAAGAGACAAGAATACATTGTATGCCAAAAAAAACCCAAAACTTTTCAACAATATCTAGTAATGGGCCAATTTCAAAACACTGCTTCATGAAGCTTCAGAGCTTTATGAATCTTTTGTTTCAAATTAGTGATTTAGATCTATCAAACAGCTAAACTGCTGAAATCACTTGACTATGGCACTCTGATCCACTGATTTGATTCGTAAAGCTCTGAAGCATTATTTTGAAATCAGCCCATCACTAAATATTGTTGAAAAGTCGTCATTTTGTTTTTTTGGCGCACAAAGAGTATTCTTCTCGCTTTATAATATTAAGATAGAACCACTGAATTCACATGTACCGTTTATGTTTTTAGTACTTTTATGGACCTTGAGAGTTTCAATGGCTTTGCTCTCAACAGAGGCCTCACTGAGCCATCAGATTTCATCAATACCTTAATTTGTGTTCCAAAGATGAATGAAGGTCTTATGGGTGTAGAACGAAATGAGGGTGAGTAATAAATGACATTTACATTTTTGGGTGAACTAACCCTTTAAACAACTGCTGTGTGTGCTAAAATTTAGGACAGAAGAAAACTGATTTCATAAGATACTTGCGCATGATACACAAGCTCAAACAGCAATAGATTAATTTATTAATTATAGACTACCTGTGGTCCAGCACAACTGATCTTGCAGACGTCACAATAGTGTATCTGTGGTGGTTTAGGGGGCTGTTTAGGCTTGAGCGTTTTGTTCTGGAAGGGAGCTTTCTTTGTAAAAGTGCTGCCGGTCCATGCGGCAGTGGCTGCTGCAGCGACGGCCGCCTGTTTCTGCTGCTGTTGCTGCTGTTGATAGTAGGAGGAGGCAGCCGAATACACTGCAGCTTCATAGCCAGAGTATGACGTTCCTGAATATACAAAGAGGATCAGTTATTGGCCACAGTACAACTGGAGATTGACAAGATTGCGCTGTAATTTTGAAATTTAAATCTATAAACCTAGATCCGGTGGCTCAACTGGTAGCGCATGACACTAGCAATACAAAGTTCATGGGTTTGATACAGTATTAAAACATATGGACAGGGTGTGGGGAGGGAAGCTTTGACATTGAAAGCTACTCAAAATTATGCTGGAATCAAAGCTAAAATTCAGGAGGATTATAACTGGAGAGCATGAAAAATAATTCTGCTCTCAAATTTGTGTACTAGAAAGACATTTTACTTAATTTGGGTCAATTTCGATCAAGCATTCAGCTAAACCACTCAACCTTTAAACGAGAGCTTAGTGTCCCCAGGGATCAGTGTAAATTTCATGATGTCAGATCAACAATGTCCATGGCTTCTGGGAATTCAACTGAGAAAGTCCAAAAAGATTTTGGAATAGTAGCGTGATGTTCTTACCAGAGTATGTGACTGCATTGGTGCTGTAGGTGGGACTCTGAGAGTATGATGGGACTACAGAGGCAGCCGCAGCTGCAACTGGCTGTACAGCAGAGGACACTGGGTAAATGGAGAAGGTTGAGGTGGCAGGGCTGGGAGTGGCTGGCTTTATGGTTGTAACCTGACGCGTTTGCTGGGTCTGGGTGTATGGAGTGGCACCTTGGCTGTATCCAGTTTTAGGCGCTAGAGGGAGGAGTAAAAGTTGTACAGGATATCTTACAATACAGATCATTTAAAGGGTGACCCGATGATGACTACTGATTTCATTCTGTGCCATCAGATAGCATAGGAAAAACACTTCTCTCCATTTAAATGCCAAGAGGTGTCCAGCGTACCTGTCTGATAGTAGGATTCCGCCACAGTCTGTTGTGGCTGGGCTGCTGCAGCGGCCACAGCTGGTGTAGCCACCGGTTGCTGGTAGTATTGTTTACTGTCATATGCTACAGCCGGAGCTGTGGACCGCACATATGAATACGAGTCCTGCAACAGTAAAGGGAAATGGAAAAATGATTAAAAAAAAAAAAAAAAAAAAAAAAAAAAAACACCTTTAAAATAACTTTCCTATTTTAATATATTTTATAATCCATTTTATTCCTGTGAAGACAAATCTGAATTTTCCGCAGCCGTTACTCCTCAGCGGATTACTTCAGTGTCAACAGTTTTTGTGGAAGCCGATACTTTTTCTGGATTCTTTGATGAACACAATGTTCAAAAGAACAATTTTTTTTAAAAGAGATTTATTTTTTACTCTCAATTTTGATCAATTTTATGCATCATTTCTGAATAAAACTATTAAAGGGGTGATATAATGCCACTTTTACAAGATGTACAAATTCTGATGTCCCCAGAGTGTGCATGTGAAGTTTTAGCTCAAAATACCCCACAAATATTTTATAGCATGTTAAATGTCACTTTTTGAGGGCTCCTTTTTTTGTGTGTCCCTTTAAATGCAAAAGAGCTGCTGCTCCCAAGAAGAGGGCGGTGTTTCAAGAACTTGTGTTAGCAGCTCCGATTACACAGACTCAATGAAAATGTCAAACTGTTCAGTCTTTTATGTTCAAACCAGAGTTGGAAATGATGGAGACACTCAAGAAGAAGTGACAGTGTAGCTTAAAGTCATTAATTAGCATATCCTGTCAGGATAATCTATAAATCACTTGTGCGGGAACTGTTGTAAGATGCCTACAGAGCCAGAGAATATATGCTGACAGAAGATAGAACAGGTATAGTTTAGTTTAATTATGGTTTTAACTCATGTTGTCTTCTTGCTTTAATGACATGCTGTTGCATTTGTGTTACATACTGTATTACAATAACATGGCCTCACCCCTTTGTTGCATGTAAATTTTAGGGTTAGTGATGTCACTAACCCAGAAAGAAGCTCACTGTAGTCCCTACCGGCCATTTGTTGTAGTCCTTGTAAAGTGATTTCTTTAAAAGAAAATATCTCCTTTTGCTTCGAACATCATAACTATGCAGATGTTGTTTATGCTCTAACAGCAACATTATACACCAACTAAAGTTAAAAAAAGTGAAATTATAATCAACCACCCCTTTAAAAGATTTTTTTTTTTTTTTAAATCTTGCTGGCAATAAACTTTTGAACACTAATCTTCTAGCACTATAAGTAAAGAGCAAGTTTGCTCCTTTCTTTTACCTGGTAGTTTTGCGAGGTGACAGGAGGTGGTGGTGGGGGAACCTCCGGCTGTCTCTGTGCATACCCGTAATCCGTGGCAGCGTGGGCTGGCTGGTATCCTGCATAAGCAGCAGCAGTAGCCGCAGCCGCTACAGCGACCGGTGCAGGCCGAGCAACAGCAACCGTGGCGGCAGTAGGGGCATATGCTGCCGCCACCGTGTGCGCCGCCACCGGTGCTTGATGCACAGTATAGCTGGCCACTGTAGTGGGGTGGGTGTACGCTACCCCAGCGGCCGGCTGCTGACTGCAGAGGAGAGAACCAGATGCTTAGATGACAACAGTGACAGCTACCTTTGCTTATAGTCTTCCAACCTACCAATGTCTGTGCTGAACTGAAGCATTTCCAATTATTTAATATAAACTTAATTGTAATTAATATCTATAAGATGTAAGGGTAGCTGACAAAATACTTTTGGAAAGTTGACGGGATGCTACACTCCATCTAAAAAGCATGGATTAATTATGCACACATACATAAAATAAAAATCAAAACATGCATGCACTAAAGCAACAATATTGCTAACTTTTTTGATATGCAGAGAAACACTTTATGGTGGAATTTGACTAAACAGAGACGAGAATACTGTAGATGATATTGCACAGTAATGGCCTTCCATGTATTTGAGACGTTCACGTTAAAGGGTTAGTTCACCCAAAAATGAAAATGTCATTACTCACCCTCATGTCGTTCCACACCCGCAAGACCTTCGTTAATCTTCGGAGCGCAAATTAAGATATTTTTGTTGAAATCCGATGGCTCCATGAGGCCTCCATAGGGAGCAATGGACACTTCCTCTCTCAAGATCCATAAAGGTACTAAAAACATATTTAAAATCAGTTCATGGTAATACAGTGGTTCAATATTAATATTATAAAGCAACGAGAATATTTTTGGTGCGCCAAAAAAACAAACAAAATAACGACTTATTTAGTGATGGCCGATTTTAAAACACTGCTTCAGGAAGCATCGGAGCATTTTGAATCTTTTGTGTCGAATCTGCTGTTCGGAGCGCCAAAGTCACGTGATTTCAGCAGTTTGGCGGTTTGACACGCAATCCAAATCATGATTCGACACGCTGATTCATTATGCTCCGAAGCTTCATGAAGCAGTGTTTTGAAATCGGCCATCACTGTATAAGTCGTTATTTTTTTTTTTTTTGGCGCACCAAAAATATTCTTGTCGCTTCATAATATTAATATTGAACCACTGTACTCACATGAACTGATTTAAATATGTTTTTAGTACCTTTATGGATCTTGAGAGAGGAAATGTCATTGCTCCCTATGCAGGCCTCACTGAGCCATCGGATTTCAACAAAAATATCTTAATTTGCGTTCCGTAGATTAACGAAGGTCTTACAGGTGTGGAACAGCATGAGGGGGAGTAATAAATTACATTTTTGGGTGAACTAACCCTTTAACATGTAAACCGTTCCATAACTTTATCTTGGAGATAAATTCATAATAGTCTTTTTGGATTGCTGGACTTTATGCACCAAACCATTGGCTTGACAAAGAACATGCATGTAAAGAAGAGAATCAAATCAGTGATGGATTAGCATTTTCTTCATAAAAAGGCAGTGAAAAAAAACATCAGAATACTAGTTCTCTTAATCTAATTGTCAATTGGACGAAAAAGCTCAAGATTTTTATTTCAGCTTAACACACCACACACCAAAGACATCTCAAACCCATTTAAAAAGGTGCAGACTGGGCCAAAATCTAAGAGCTAACTTAATCAATAACTTGAGTCTAACCACCATCCATCCATATATAAACTGCAAACATTTCCAAAATGCCAACCCAGCAAACACCAAGGCCTTGGAAAACTGGTCAGAAATATGATCCAGCTTATGTGGAATATCACTGCTATTTTTACAAATTGAGGCACGTTCTTTCAAATACATGCCACAAAGACAGGATAGGAATAGTACGATTATTTTAAAAACAAGTAACTGAAAAATGTCAACCTAGGCCAACTAAACCGTTTAAAAAAGTGGATCAGGAGTGACATTCAAGGAGTCCTTGAGGCGCAAGACATCGCCCTTCCCAACCACACACAGATTGTGTGTTAATTATTCGACTAGATTTTTTTGTTGTTGTTATTTTCCAACGACGATAGGGGGTCAAATAGGCGTTTTAAATTGCGTGGCGTGACGATGTAAATTTGCTTTTTGCGCTTCCGTCTTAAAAACACTTGAGAGTAAAGAAGAGCGTTGAGCTGGACGGACATGCGCAGAGCTGCTCCAGTGCAGAGCTGGAGGAGAGATGACAGCTGCAGTCTGCTCGCGCTGTTCGGGATAAATGCTCAGTTTATCCAAACACGTTAATACCAGAATGAGTTCACAACAGTGTTAATATCGTTTAAAAAAACGTGTGCTGCGAAAAGAAAAGAAAAATCATATAAATTCACAAAGATAAGAGTCGTGTCTGTTCATGAGGCAAACCGGTCTGAAGTTAGCGTAAACAAGGATTTGGTTACTAAACCTCGGCCATTAGTTTCAAACCAAAATGTTACATTTGTAACTAAAATTTACAGACATTAAAACACTTGTTTATTTTAAACTATGATCACCGGTTTGAATTGTGCCCCTGCTGGTCACCACGTCGGATGTTTATATACAAATAAAAAGGCTTTAAATTATATAGCGGTATTATAACCTCTTATTTGTAGTTTATCCAGTAATTACAGTTTTGCCCTATTATGTCCCCCGATAACCAAAACTGAAGCGCCTCTCCCCATCAAAAGAAAATTAAACAAATATACATAAAAGCGACGTATTACTCAGGTTTATGCATAGGTCTATTAATGCATCATTTTCTCTCCAGCCGTTTATCTCGAGGCATAAAGCACAGCCAATCGCCTCCCTCTCCTACCCCCACCCAAATCCAGCAACAAAGGCGGCGGGGCCAAATCCCACCATTACAGTACCACCACCATCAGCGCAATCCTCGTTAAACATCATGGCCCTTACCTGTACTGGGCCGCAGCACCATGGGTAAATCCAAAGTAGTTGCCGGTGGCCATTTTGGCATCTTCACCAAGCCGGCTGGGCACTGCAAAAAGACAGATTCGTGGAAGGTGAGCGACTGTGTGAAATGGCAACCATGATGAAGAGCCGTATCATGCGGAGGAAGAAAACACGCAGGAAACTACGACGACATAAAGCCGACGATCCCCGCACAACAGTAACATGATCCCAAACACATCCTCTCCCTGTTTGAAACGCACACTGATATCTCAATGTGCTTTTAAAACCCCAATTTTACTTACCATAGGTGAAGGAGACTACTGGACATATGGGAATCATTGGTTTCCTATTCTCTAACGAACTCTGACTCGTAACCCTGCCTTTTTATATGAGAAGGTCGTACCAGGATATAGCGCTCACCGCACATGCGCATTGGACGTTGCGAGAGATGGGAAGTGTAGTTTTTCTTAAATCCAGTTTCAAGGTCATTGAGTAGCCTACAACTTGTTAACCAAAACACACAACAATTGTAGTTTTGTCTATGTTAGGAAGTGATAGGAAAGAAATGAAATGAAATATACAAAACAAAATGTGAAATACTTAATATGCTGAGTTAATTTAAATTTATTTCCCCTAATGTATTAATTTTAGATTAATTAATTTTTGAATGGGACTTGGAAATGAGGCAGATGTGCTTTTTACACTGGTATTTACACTGTTAATGACTCGATTCTTTTGAATCTGTTCACTAAAAAACGTGTTTACTTATTTGTTTCGGCAGGTTACTTTGGTATTTCGTCTTATAGACCCTTTTCACAGACTGTGTTTTAACGGTCATCAATATCGTAAATCCTGCAAAGTTTTTTATATTTTCTTTTTTTTTTTTTTACATTTTTAACACTATACTTAGTATTATATTACCTTTTCATCAAATTACAGAAAACTAGTTAACGCTAGTGTAAGGGTGTTTCTAATACAGCAGCTATGGTAGTGACGGTAGAAATGACATCTTTCTCTCTTCTGACTGCCGTTATCAATCGCTCTCTATTTTTTTCCTATTTTTGAAAGTTGTGAAAACACTATTGTGGAGTTTTTCTTTTGCTATTTGAGCAAATGGAAACACAAAAAATATATTTAATGTATTCTCTGATTCAGCACTATAGAATTTTACCCAACTATGATAACTTCCGCTTCTGAGAAACCCAGAAATGTGAAAGGGTCTATTGTTACAAGTAAGTGAATTGTATCATTCACTCAACCAATTCTTTAAGTTTATTCTGAGTTGACATATGAAAATTGAAAATTGCTCCCTCTGTAGACAGGATTTCAAAGGGAGCCAACAAAAAGGCTTGTTTTGCATGCCTACAATCTCTGGAAAGAATGTTTAAAGCTGGCATTAAACAGAAGTTGTGATTTGATGAAGTTGTCCTTTCTTCCCTATTGTGGCATAGCCTATATCCAAGCAAAGACTATAGAAAAACACAAGACGTGTCACTCGTATTGTCTTGAATAGGAGAAAGTTCAACACACAATATGGCGGAATAAGTCCCGCCTTCTAAATAAGAGTCAATCGCCGACTGGTAAAGTCATCGTGTCACTGCAGCGGCCGTTAGAAGCTCCGGTTCCTATAGAAACAGTCAGACACGTGCCTCCGAAACGAGGCACAAAAGGCGTGCATTTACTGTGCATGCGCATTAGCTTGATCCAGCCTGAAAAAAACATTTTTTTTGTCATGATTTGAACGTTTAGAAACAAAATGTATGAGACATTGTTGTCAGATTTCTTTGGTGATTGCAAATATGAAATTTAATTGAAAGTTTTGGCAAACAGCTTTGGAGAATTTGATGTTTCCCCATTCAAAGAGATAGGAGCTGCACTTGAATGCCAGAGAGGCGTTTCAAAGATGGCCGCCGAGTGAAATGACTTGTCTTAAAGGGACTTTGATCCAAGTGAAATGACTTCTCAAACAAGAAAAATGTAGGGCGGGGCTTGATTTTGTCCATCAGGAATTCATTGGATCATTGTGGTTTGCTATTGCTGTGATCTCATGTGAGTGACAGGTTGTCCCTCCCTCACGCCAGTAAACAAGTCATCAAGGAAGAGATGCTGCATTCAGGCTGTCTTAATTGCCATGATTACAACAAGTGACATGCTACAAGGTCTCCTGACTAGTAATTATGCATTTTCTATGGCAACACTATCAAAGCCATATGAATATGCAGCAGTCAGGTGGTACAGCAGTTAACGCTTTTACAAGTTGTAATCTCATAATTACGACATGGCGTGAACGTATCTAAATGCCATTGCAAGTTGGAGGGGAAGTTACTTTAAAGATTACAAGGGCACATGAATTAAAAAAAAAAATGGGCACAGATAAATTATTTATAATAAATACTGCTATCCATAAAAATATAATTTCATGGTGACTTTAAGCATTGTAAGTGTTTCCCCACAAATAACATAAGAGTTGTCAGATTTGTCATTTTTCCACCATTATCCAACGATTAGTTGCTAGGTGGTTTACAAACGGACGCAGTGCCGTCATTGAAGAAAAAAACTACATTTCCCACAATGCCCTCTGAGACGATATTAGCCATTTGGTTGGTTCTCGATTCCTCGACTTCCCGCCGCTAAGAGTGACTGACTGTTATAACCCACTGCACAACGTAAACGTAAGTCCTATTCAATTCATATTAAAGCGAATAGAAAACCGTCAATTTTAGACATTCACTTGTTAAATGAGCGCACAAACATGAAGAATCATATAAAGACCACTCATACAAAAACGCTTATAATAGGCAAGTGTCATTCAGGGCCTATTTTTCAACCTTAGATTTGGGATGCAGAGGCCCTTGATCAGCCCGCTGTACTCGCTGGTGTTGAACTACATCAGTTAGCCTTGGTTGAACAAACCAATGAAGCGGTTTAAAGTCGCCCGTCCCCCTATGTGAAGGCAAACCATTATTGATCGGGGAAACCTCAATTCTTTCTCCTGCTTTAGGGGTCTTTTCGACCAAGATGACAGTCCTCTCGTGCTCTGCGTTCGGCGGAAGGGATGCGCAGCTAGTGCTGGCAGCTTTTACAAATCAATGCAAAATTCAAGAAGGCTAGGATAAAAAACATTGAAAATCGTGACTGTATGGAGCACGTTAGAGCTAGGTGTGCAGGTCTTTTTTTAGAAAGATTAGTTTAATTAATCTTTGTGCAACCTTATGGACATTTTTTGTCCATTTCAGTTTTGTTTTTTGTTATAAGTGTGCCTTTGTTAATGCCAACTACATGAATTTTGGCTCAGGTGTTTATTTTTATTGGAATTTTAATATTTTACCCTCATTTCCTTCAAAAAATCAATTTTACCCTCCATACAAAAAATACTCACACTCAGCAGCGTTTGGACAAAAATGTCCACATTGAAACCCATTAAAACTGCAATTTTTTAACCCAGGGCCATTTGACTATAAAATGATACAATATTTGCAAATAGGCATTCATTCTATCGGCAAGGCTTCAAATTTGACATTTTTACCATTTTTTTACTAGATTGTGCCATATTTTCAAATTTGGCATATAAAAGAAATACTCGCTTTATTTGTGTTTTCTATTTATGCATATTATAGAGTCAATTGGAAAAATAATGCAGCTATAATTGTGTGGGTATGTTTGTAAGGATGTCAGAGTGTAGTTTGCATGTGTTTACTGAAAATTTAATGTGTGTAATTAGTTTGAAAGAAATTATATCGTACTGGTCTGGTAATCAAAAATCCCACTCCATGTATGAGTCACACCCATGGCAGGGTCATAGGGTCATGTGTAGGGCCATGTGAAAAAAGTCAAAGAAGGTTAATGAGCTTTGAGGTTTTTCTTTTTCACCCAAACACGCATCTTAACCCTTGATTACACTTTTTCACTTGTTATTGTTTTTGTACGGAGATAAAAGGTACGCTTGAATTTGAAGTAGAAGTTCAGAAGCCTCTAAGACACATTGTTTTAGTTTTCACCTCAAGAAAATGCTGATTTTTTTTTAGTCTGGTAGATTTTATGCAAAGTTTGAGTTCACACAGGTGTCCTCACAGCCAAACCTTTAAATATGTGGTGCTTGAGGGGTTGATAATTTCATTGTTTGAAGAGACGTTACTCAGCAGAGGAAGCTCTGAAACTAGTGTTGCCCACTGACAGTGAGCACACAGGTGCATTAGAAGCCGTGGATGTAAAGAAACCGATTTGTAAAGTGTTAAAATTCTGAAAATGAATGAATGTTTGGTATCTATGGAAAGAACAGATGCTGGTTAAAAAATTGACATCAGTGAAAGTGGAAAAAAATATGAATATATAATATTTCTATGACAGTTTTTTGGCATGGACATTTTTGTCCATTATGGACCTAAGTGTTAGTTTTTGTAAAAAATCTGACACTACATAAAAAATATAAATGCCTCAAAATTAATATTGTTGTTCTTCATTGACCCACCCAAGAATCTAATAAGCAAAGAAAAAAATTCTGCTTAGCATTTAGTTTATGAAAATAAACTACTATTTTTATTTTTTTCATAAAAAACACCTATGGCATTATGTAAACAAACCAGCATTTAAAGGGTTAAAGTTCTTAAAATTAATGAATGTTTGGTATCTATGGAAAGAACAGATGCTGGTTAAAAAATTGACATCAGTGAAAGTAGAAAAAAATATTAATAAATCATATTTCTATGACAGTTTTTTGGCATGGACATTTTTGTCCATTTTGCAGCTATGTGTAACTTTTTTTTTGCATGCACAAGGGTTAAGTACTTAAACCAGTATTCCCACAGAAATAATGGAAACCCTGGGAAAATCAGGGAATCTTAGAATTGGGTTACAAGTCTCGAAATTAAATAAAATAATAAAAGATTATAAAATAATAAAAATCTCATGATGAAACAGTTTAAAATGTCTGACCTTTTTTCACCTATTACAATATGATTAATAATTGTTAGTGAACTATTATTATTATTATTATTATTATTATTAAGCAAACATTTTAAATAATTTGGAGTTATAAAATATTTGTTCTGAGTAATCACCTAAATGTGTTGTTTTGTTTTTTTTGCTTTGAAGCCTCATTGTGTGACACTTGTTGCTAATAGCCTATATATATGGCATTTGTTGTTATTTAATGATTTTGTATTATTATTATTATTATTATTATTATTAAAGAACCTGATTTTTTTTAGCATTTATTTACTTAACATTTGTTAAATTTTGAAAGATAATTAGACGATAATTACATTACATTCTGTTATGTAGCATGTAGTAAAAATAACATGTTTCACACCAAAAATGAATAGATGACTAGAGATTATATACATTATAAAACAGGGTTTCTCACACCTTTTGACTAATGAATTTCCACCGATTCTTTAAATGTTTGTGACTGCTGGATAAGGATATAAAATAATAATAATTTTGAGACTGCTTTTAAACAAAGCTGACTATGCCTATGAACGTTATTTTCACAACAGAAATGTCCATGTTTTTTAAGATTATTGTTAGGTTCCGTAAGTGGCCATATGGGGGCAGTGTTGAATAATAGTTTACATAAAAATGATTCTTGTTTGTGTTCAGCAGCATGCCTAAGACTAAAGAAGTGCTGTCTTCCACATCTGGCAGTGATTCAGACAGTGATACAGAAACAAAGGTATGAACTCTGATTTACATGAATGCAGCAAAAGTAATATAGTGTTTGCAGTTGGAAACTATATTTATTGATTTTTAGTTCTAATTTAGATTGGAAATGTGCTGCTGCAGGCAGTGCTGGATCATATGTTTGTTTTCATGTCCTAATTCTCACCAAAGGCCAAAAGAAAGAAGGCAAGTGCTCCGGAGAAGCCTGCAAAAAAACAGAAAAGCGGAGAGACCTCCAAACCGAGCGGCTCTGCTAAGAGTGACAGAAACAGTGATGATAACATGTTCCAGGTTGAGTGTTTTTTTGTTTGTTTGTTTGTTTGTTTGTTTGTTTCTTAACCAATAATTTGTGTGGGGATCCTAACTGCCCTACCAGTTTTTATTTTTAAATTATTATCAGCTGACTATACATTATCCCACTTACTACAAAACTACTTTACAAGTAAATAAATACATGGACATATAAAATTGATTTGACATAAATTATTTTAGTAGAAGCTTAAGCTAATTTACAAGCAATAGTGTAATACAAAATAGAAAGTTGTGCTAGCAAAAATAGTTAGCTAACATATTTAGCTGTAGTATATCCTCTCTTTTAAAGGTATAGTTCACCCCAAAAAGAAAATTGTCATTAAATACTCACCCTCATGTCTTTCCAAACTCGTAAGACTTTCATTCACCTTCGGAACAGAAATTAAGATCTTTTTGATGAAATCTGAGAGATTTCTGTCCGTCCATTGACTGCCTTTGCAGCTACCACTTTGATGCTTCAAAAAGTTTGTAAAGAGAAACTAATCCATATGAATTGAGTGGTTAAAGGGTTAGTTCACCCAAAAATGAAAATTCTGTCATTTATTACTCACCCTCATGCCGTTCCACACCCGTAAGACCTTCGTTCATCTTCGGAACACAAATTAAGATATTTTAGTTGAAATCCGATGGCTCCGTGAGGCCTTCATAGGGAGCAATGACACTTCCTCTCTCAAGATCCATAAAGGTACTAAAAACACATCTAAACCAGTTCATGTGAGTACAGTGGTTCAATATTAATATTATAAACCGACGAGAATATTTTGGAGCGCCAAAAAAAACCAAAATAACGACTTAAATAGTGATGGCCGATTTTAAAACATTGCTTCAGGAAGCTTCGGAGCACAAATGAATCAGTGTGTCGAATCTGCTGTTTGGTGCGCCAAAGTCACGTGATTTCAGCCGTTGGCAGTTTGACACGCGATTTGAATCATGATTCGATACACTGATTCATCTGTGCTCCGAATCTTTCTGAAACAGTGTTTTGAAATCGGCCATCACTAAATAAGTCGTTATTTTGTTTTTTTTGGCGCACCAAA